>NC_143513.1:5281933-5589925 GCF_031878675.1 Megascapheus bottae | reverse complement strand
TCTTGGCTATTTGGTTGTCAGAACACTGAAAAATATTAACTTTGAGGGAACATGTGGCCCATTTTGTCATTCCAAGTATAATACTAAGCCCGCATTCAATGGGAGACAGAGTGTTTCTACCATCACCTCATGTCAGATGACCACAGTGACCCTGGCAAACAGAGAGTAATTACTTTTCTTACTTAACTTTAAAGGAAAAGAAGACTCGGAGAACCTATATGTTGCTTTGAAACCTCCTAACCCCCAAATAAGGAAGAAAAGCAAGAACCATGGCTGACAGATCTGTGTTCTGGCTGCTTTCCATGAGTCTACATTGACACTCTTTACATCAGGCTACAGGACACACATGGAGATAGCCACCCTGTGTACTCATGGCCTCTTCTAGTTGGTGCTTGGCTTTATCGATTCAACTACCCCCCTCCTGCCTGCTCTTCTCACACAAGACTACTCGGAACGTGGTGTTGCTTCAAACCAGAGTTTCTATTTAGAACCAAGGCGATTGCCCTGCCTCAGGATCTCTCTTCGTGGGTCTCTGAATTTCGTTCCCCTTTTTCAAAAAACAACTAGAATGATAGACATATTATTCTACCCCTAGAGCACACAGCCTTTTCTTTACCCTGGGAGACTATAAGCCCTCCAATGACTTCTTCAGAAGTAAGAAGGATTTATAAGAAAAATTTCACACAGACACGAGAGTTGGAGGTAAAACACATGTCATAGGAGAGGCTGTCCTCACTTGGAATCCGAAGATTATAATTTCCCACCAAATCCTTGTGACTCATACTGACATGGCAATGCGTTCAGGAACTCTAAGAGCATTTTGCACAGTATCTTAGTTGGAAATCTGCATTGCACAGAGCTTCATGGTGGACTCCAAGATCCTATTCATCATTGATAATATTGTTGCTGTGGTGAAATTTGTTTGGGCATCTGGATGAGTCCTCCAGAGAAATTCTTGCAAATAAACCCCTTTGCAAGTTGGGCACCGTCTGCCTTCCTGCACTGGCTGTTTGCCAGCTCATCCTCTCTGGCCTAACCTGTTTCCTTATGTCCAACTTCTGGGTTGTCCCCAAAGCTAATGCGCCTCTGAGACAACAGCAAGACAAGCAACAAGGAGAAGGGGAATGTTCTAGGGGAAGGTCCTAGAATCAGAAGGAGGGAATGGGAAAGGAGGATACAGACTTGGAATTGTTTACCAAAAGCAAATTTGGGTAAGCTCATGCTCTGGACAGTTTTAAGCCTTTTACAAGAAACGACTATGCAATGTTTAGGCAAGGGTGTGTGTGTGTGTGTGTGTGTGTGTGTGTGTGTGTGTGTGTGTGTGTGTGTGTGTATTTCTTTGAGAAAATCCTACATAGCTTTTTCCTGTGAGGGAGGTCTTGTGTACCCCATTGTGTAGTCCTCTAATAAAGAGGTGATGGTTGGACCCTAAATATTTCACCTCCTAGAAAGTTGCTTTCTCTCAACTCTAACATTAAGACAATTTTGACTTCCCTGAGTGTTTGTGAAGTTCAAGGTTATCAGGTGAATGTGAATAACAGGCCTGCTGATAACTTAGAATGTATAGGAATGTTGCTTTTTCTCAATTTCCTTGTTGGAGAGATAGAGCATGATATATGGGAAAGATGAATGAAAATTACCAGGCACTAGTATTTTAAGCTTGTGATCCTCACCACTCAGGAAGCTGATATTTGAAGATTATGGATGCAAACCAACTCGGGTTAGGAAAGTCCATGAGATTCTTATCTCTAGGTTACCAGGAAAAAGCTGAAAGTGAAACTGTGGCTCCAATGACAGCCATGAACTCAAGCCTCCCTACCAGCGAGCGCATGCAAGCACACACACACACACACACACACGCACACACACACACACACACACACACACACACACACACACACACAGGGAAAATAGAGAGATTTGAATTCTAGTCTTGGAATTCACACCAAATAAAATCTATGTCATCTCTGGGCTTCTTTCTTCTCAGAAGGCTTTTTGTTGGCAGCCGGTGAAGTGATATGCCTTGCAAAAGGTTGAGAATAGCTGGTCAATGAGTACTGTTAATTCGGCATTTCAACAAATGTAAGTCATCATTGGCCACTTGTTATCCTAGAAAAAATGAGTACAGACAAAAGGAAGGTAAGGGACAGGGTGGTTTAAGTTGATAGAATGCTCAGAGAACATGACATTTAAGCTGATACCTAAATGTAGAGGAAGAAAAGGGCCACAGAAATATCTGGGTGCAGAGGGAAGATTAAGGGTAAAGCTAGATGTTGGGGGGTCTCTTTCTCTCCCCAGAGGTCTTTGCGACTAGTGAAGGGGAAGTGTGGAACTCCAGGGGTGCTGTGACCTGTGGCCTCTTGAAATGACTTCCTGCCTAGGTTTCAAGCACAGGGAAACTGTGCACAGAACCAGTGGTAACATGGCTTCAGAAGCCATTTGGAGATGGTAGAGGGACTCTCAATAGAAACTAGGAAAACAAAATGGTATGCCCCTTGGCAGAAATGTCTTCTTACTTAGTAAAAAAAATCTTATCGTTTTTCAAATTTAAACAATTATAAGCTATTTCAAGCACATTGGAGACCAAAAATCAAATAATACTACCCAAAGTCTGGTTTTTTTCCACCTCATTTTGCTATATTCATGGTGAAGACAGCTAATATCATAGCCTCCTTGTCAAGCCCTTCATCTCCTCTGCTGTCCAATAAGCATCAAGAACAGCAGCTGGCTGGCAGGTGGGAAAGATAGATTCTTAGCAGAAAGAACAGAACAGGAGGAATTTCAATACCAAACTTTAAACTCTATTACAGAGCTATAGTGACCAAAACAGCTTGGTACTGGCACAAGAACAGGCCTGAAGACCAGTGGAATAGAACTGAGGACCCAGATCTTAACCCCCCTAATCTTTGATAAGGGAGCCAAAGAAATAGAATGGAAGAATGACAGCCTCTTCAACAAGTAGTGCTGGCAGAACTGGTTAAGCACCTGCAGAAAACTAAAGTTGGATCCTTCTTTTTCACCCTGTACCAGGATTAATTCCAAATCGATCAAAGACCTGGAGGTAAAAGCAGTTACACTGAAAACTTTACAAGAAGGAATAGGTCTCCTTGGCACAGGTTGAAACTTTCTTAATAAAGACCAAGAAACACAACAAATCAGAGAAAGTCTGGATAAGTGGGACTGCATTAAACTGCAGAGCTTTTGTATGGCAAAGGACATAGCAAATTAACTAGAAAGCCTATAGAGTGGGAAAAGATCTTCACTAACCATATAACAGACAAAGGTTTCATATCTAAAATATATCAACAGCTCAAAAAATTGAATCTTTCTTTTTCTTTTCTTTTTTCCAGTTCTGGGGCTTGAAATCAAGGCCTGGACACTGTCCTTGGGCTTTTCCTCAAGGTTAGTACTCTGTACCACTTAAACCACAGTACCACTTCCAGCCTCTTCCATGTATGTGGTATCAAGAAATCAAATCAGAGTTTTACTGTCACTAGGCTATGCTCCCAGACCCACTATGCATATATTTTAAAGTGACAATTTGGTGGGTGTCACTGCGGTTTCAAGACCCTAATTTGTGACAGAGCAAGACATTTCTGCACTGCTAAAGTAAATTACAATAAGGTTTCTGCTGTGTGTGGATAGGGAGGGGGGTATAATTTTTTGTATTTTTGATTATTATCTTTAAGTAGTTGTACAAAGGAGCTTCTATGTAAGAAGGCAGTTTATCAACACAGTATTTCTTGATCAATTCAACCCCTTTTAACATCCCTCACTCCTCCCTCCCTTACTCACCCCTTCCCTCATTCCTCTTAATATTGTAGGATATGCATCGGATCCTTGTCTGCATTATTCCTTTTCCTTCTTTTCTACTACCTTTTTTTTCACCCCATCCCACTCCTTTTGAGTGAGGACTGGCTTCCTGGTGTTTTCTTTTGCTGAACCTGATCTTTTGACATTGATGTTCCTGTGGCTTTCCCTTTGCCAGCCATAATTAGAATGAAAGGAAGGCTGAATGATAACAACTCCCACGAATGTGCAAAGACCTTGTATACCGAGTCTCCTGGCCACCGGATGTTGAGAGGACCAGACCCAAAACTGGGGCCTAAACAAATCCAAAGAGCGCTGCTCACAGTTTAATAGCAGATCCAATCTTCCGCTGCCTAACCTTTCAGTGAAATGAAGAACTTGTTGATTTTCACTTGATTACAGAACAGTAATCAAATCAGTATCAGATTCAAGCTGGTGAGAAGAGAAATGGCATCCACACTCACATATGTGGGGGCTGGTTTGTCCCTGACCCTGAGCTTAGCTCCCTTCCTGAACTCTACCATGGAAGGCTTCTCTTCCTTTTTCCATTCCAAGGCCTTTGTCTTAAAGCAGCAGGAGCCTGGGCCCCCTGGAATTTCTCCAGTGTGGAATGTCTGACACTGGGGCTACCTTCCCCATGTGACATGCCCATGTCACCTCTGATTGCCATTTGCATTTTGTAGATTTCCATCTGAATTTGCTCCAGTATCTGTTTTGTCTTTTTTTTTATTTTTTTTCCCTTGATCAGCCTTCTTACACTGGCCAGTGCTTACTATGCTTCTTCCTTTTCATTCATCGAAAGGAAGAAAGAAAAAAAGAAAGAAAGAAAAAAAGAAGGAAGGAAGGAAGAATGAAAGAATCTATGCATGATGCAAAGATGTGAAACACCCAGGGCCAAAAGGAAACTAAAGTGGGAAAGTGTGAATTTCAGAAGGAAAAGAAAACACACTTTCACACCTGTAGTCCTAGCTACTCAGGAGGCTGAGATCTGAGGATTGCGGTTCAAAGCTAGCCCAGGCACTAAAGACCGTGAGACAATTATCTCCAAAACCGGAAGTGGGGCTGTGGCTCCAGGGGTAGGGCAGTAGCCTTGAGCGGTAGAGCTCGGCGCCTAGACCGAGAGTTCAAGCCCCACAACCAACCAAAAAAAAAAAAAAAGAGAGCGAGAGAGAGAGAGAAGAAAAGAAAACACACATTGCATTCTACAAACTTGAAATATATTTTCTCGGCCAAATTCTTAGTTACTCACAAGGCATTAAGTTTGAGTCCTAAGAGATGGGGGAAGGCTCTCACTTGCAGAAGGCTTCTCAGAACCAAAGCCCCTTCTTTCTCTCTTGACATACTTGTAGCCTGCAGTGGTAATAGAGATGACCCAAGAGGCCAAAGGATCCAGAAACCTGAGACCTGTTCTTATCAAGCCTGACGCCTTGTGGGAGGATTCAGAAACAGCCCAGAGCCCGGGATAGCATTCCTCATCCCCTACTTAAACGGAAATTCTTGGTTTTGAGATGTATACTTTGTGAAAACCATTCTTTTAGGCTGCAGAAAACTTAGGCTTTGGTTGTGAGGTCCAGAGGTCTCGCTTCTTCACCCAGTGGTTACAAAACGTTTCAAGTGAAGTGAAATACCTTTCACAGATTACTCTCCTTCTCCATCTGATTTCTCCACCAGCTGTTCTGGGCCTGATTTATTATCCAGATTTCTTCTCAGTGTTGTGGATATTCCCTAGTTACCAGCCACAACGCTAGGCCTTACAGGTGGATAGCATGCTGATAATGCTTGTTCCTATGCTCGCAGGAAAAAAATCATAAAACACAATCTTACGTGGAATTTTCCTGAATACTAAATGCTTTGCCCTAAACTTGAAGATAATGTATCAGTTGAAGGATGCCAGGAATTACTTCACTTCTTGTATATGTATACCTGTTATAGATTATATTTATTTTCAAATTAATGTCAAAGCCATCTGTTATTTTTGTTAAAAGTAATCCAGGATGGTAGGTTTTAAGTAACTACTCCTTAAGCTCAGAGACAAGTAGCTGAGCAATTTGAAAATACTGTGCTTGATAGTTTACCATGGTTTCACCTGATAAACTGAGTTTCTCTTTTGTAATTATTTTGTAGGCACTTAATAAAAATATTATTAAGGGAAAAACGTGCATATAGTTTTAACATTATATATGGATGCAAATATTTATGTACATTCAGAGGGAACGCTGTCTCAGCCATTAGACAGTCCTAGGAGCTTGGGGCCACCTGACTCACCCACGTAAGGGAGCTAAGTCCACTTTGGCAGGGAGAGCTGAGGAAATGTCTCTTTCTGTGTGAGCACACGCGACATTCCATTCCCATTTTCCTTACTCATGAATGGATTTTAAAGAAGTCAAGCTTTTTTCCTTCCTTTTTATTTCATGGAATTGATACAGTAAATAGTTGCACACACGCACGCACACGCGCACGCACACGCACACACACACGATAGGAAAACTTCCTACATTCTCTCATGAAACAAACTAAGTATCCACAGAAAGTTTGAGAACCTAAGAAGTTTCTCATTCCAAGCACACACACATACAAATAATATACTTATAACACAAACTCATCTAAGATCTTTGAGAAATGAAGCAGCTAGAGTGCCAAATGCGAAGACCTCACTTGTTCATCTCTAAGGACTTACTGCTGTCTGTTTCACCTTGAAAGAGGGGCATGAGTCAGAGACAATGATACCTGTCCACTAAAAACAACATTGTCCTTGTGCACTTTTAGTAACAATTCATGACCCAGTTTCACCTACCATTACTTTTGGGCCATTCATCTGACCTCTCTCCAACAAATGCAAGCAAGAGTTGTACCATTTGTGGGCCTGAGCCCAACCCTCCTGGGCCACACAGCACAAAGCTGAACAGCTATCTTTCCAGATAGCTTTGGTAACACATATTGAGGATGGTGGCATTACGGGATCCAGAGAGCCTAGGGTCCTGAAATACTCCTAAAGTCTCTTCAATATAAATTACTCAATCTGGGCCTGTAATCCTATCTCCTCAGGAGGCTAAGATCTGAGGATTGTGGTTCAGACCCAGCCTGGTCAGGAAAGTGTGTGAAGCTCCTATCTCCATTTAACCACCAAAATGCCAGCATGTGTGGTTGTAAAGGTTCCTTATCTGCACAAGTGTTCTTTCTTCATATTTGGTGTTTCTCCCTTCCTCCTTTCCTTTGTCCTTCACACACACACACACACACACACACACACACACACACACACACGTACTTTTACCTTTATACATCCCTTAGTCATCTTTGAAATGTCAAGCAGGCCTGTCAGTAGTTTTTGGACAATAACATCAGTCAGCTTTATTGCTATCAACAAATTGCTTGCCTTAGGAAACTTCACTGTCATATTCTGAACAAGTGAAAGGGATAAAGATTTTTATCTACTGTTCACCATTTTTACTTCTCTTTCAAACTTCTATTTTATATAAGCCATTACATTCATCTAACTGTTATCTACAGGTCACCACTCTCGCATATTCATCACTTGTCTCCAATACTTGAAACCTGCTAGGTGATCTGTAGAGGTCTATTATTTGGGGGTTTCTTTTTTGTTTGGAGGTGTTAGTCAGTTGTGAGGTTTAAACTATAGGCCTGGGAGTTATCCCTAAGATTTTCTGCTCAAGGTTAGGATTCTACCACTTTGGACCACACCTTCACTTTGTTTCCTGGTGGCTTGTAGAAGATAAGAGACTCACAGACATTCTTGTATGAGCTTGCATTGAATCACAGGCCTTAGATCTCAGATCTGAGCCTCCTGAGCAGCTAGGATATAGGCATGAGCCACCATTTCCCAGATGTTAATTAGTTTTAAACCAGGAAACAAATTGTTTTTGACTGAGTCAAAGGCCTCATTAGGTCAATAATACAGCATTAGGACATATGCTTTGGCCACAGTTATTTGAAATTCTGATCTGAAGCTTCAAGGGAATGAAAATTTAAGTATAAAATATCCCTTTTAACAGTTCTTCAGATAATTTCTTTTCCACTCTCAAGAAAAGAGGAAAAGTAGCAGATGAGGCAAAAGAAAGATGAAGGGAAGGAGGAGGAAGAAAGGAAAGGAAACTTGGTAAGCGGCCTATTTTTTCTCAGTCATGAAAATGGAGATCTCAAATGCTTACAAAGTCTATATTTATAGTGAACAGTTGTAGTACAGTTAGTTCAAAGAAATGGAAAATGAGAGGAGAAGCAATTGCATTCACTGAGTATAAATGCAAAATTATAGTTTCCACCTTCATTCTCCAGTGTTAGTTTTTGAAATCCCCATAGTAGGAAATCCACTTGAAATATGTTTGCCTTTGGATCTATTTTTAAATGAAAAAAAAATCTTACTGCTTCTGGTATATGTACATCCTAGAGACAGTCTTAACCTAAGATGTTAAGAGAGAAGCCTGGGGGGCAATTTATCAGTGACAGAATACAATGCCAGAAAAGAAATTGAAATGGCTTTTTTAACAAAGGTTCTATTTTTAAGACCTAATTGACTTATCCACTGGGATTATTTCTGGTATTAAATTTTTAAGTGAGCTATTCCAAGAAATTCCGACAGGATGTATGGTAAAAATCATTACTAAGATGATACAATAATGGCAAATATTTATTGATGCAAAAGAAGATCTAGAAAAATCCTGCCTTTCTAGGGGAGTGAGTTATGAGAGCCATCTCAGCCAAGGCCTGTCATGAGGCCTTCATCAGCTATCTAAGCAAACTCATAACTTCTCCCAAGGGACATCTGATCAACCTCATGCCTACCAATACCACATTTCTCTTATTTTCCCATTTCCTTTTCCCTATTTACATTCATCTTTCTGGCCAACCAGTTCCATAGTATCTCCCTTTCCTTATACATTCTCTCTTTCATTTTTAATCCTTCTCCCTACTTTTCTTAAAATTTCCTCATACTTACACTACCAGCTTTCCTCAAGTAAATGAATTCATGATGATGGCAAATATGGATAAGGTAAATGATAGCATCCTTCTAGGTTAAAGAACTTAGTCTCTTTTTCTGCATTGTAGGGTCACTTCCATTCCTTCTGTATTTGAAGCACTTGTTTGCTGTGTTACCTTATTTCCTTCTTTCCTACCAATACATCTATATGTCCAGTTTCCCCTGACTCATTTCTGATCTCCTTTTCAACCCACTGAAACCCCAATACTTGTTTTCATTGTTTTCCTCTCTCCACATGAAACTACTTTCAGATTACAAACATCCATAATATTAAAGAAGAGGTTTTAAAACAGGGTGTATTTCCCAGGACCTTGGTTTCCCACCTACCCCAGCTTTTTTTTTTTCTGAGAAAGCAATGTACCATGGAATTTTATGATGAGTAGTGATTTTTAGTGTATCTTCCTAGCTATAGCTAGCTGGATACCAAGGGGAGATGCAATACAAGTAATCTATGAACTACCAATCTACGCATGCTGAGATCTCTGCCTAATTAGAAATATGAAGATGAACTAGAGAAAAATGGATTTTTCCCCTTGAATACTCTAAGTGTAGTTAAATAGCATGGAACTTAGGCATGTAGACCCCATTAGAGTACCAGGCAGTTGGCAACTACTTGCAGAAACACTGGGGTGTACCACATTTTGAGGAAGTGATATGATATTTTGATGGAAAATAATGTGCGGTAACCTAAATTAATTCTAGCTTCTGAGCAGTTCTCCAATTTTGTGAAGCCTGGATTTTCCATGAGCCTAGTCTCTTAAATCTGATTGCACAATAACAGTAAGAAGGTTGTAGTCAATGTCATTTTTGGAGTGCACACTAAAATTGCAAACTCTTGATTTCTTGCTCCAGAAAACTTGAAGAAACACATTCTTTGCTATTAAAGAGTATTTCTAAGCAATAGAGACAGGTAGCAACCATTTTCAGATCTGTAGTATTCAACTCTGCTGATCATCAACTTCTACTGGAAGTTCTCTCCTTGGCTCATATGATTATGTGAATATTTCTTCTCTTTTTCTCAACATTTCTATTTCCTCATCCTACCCCTTAAAAATGATTGCACTTCAGATATCCTATGATATACTTTAAAAAATATGATGGTCCTGGAATTTGAACATTTTTTTGTTTGTGTGATGGGCTTGGGCCCTCTCCTTGAGCTACTTTGTGTTCAAGGCTAGTGCTCTACCCCTGGACCATATCTCCACTTCCAGGTTTTGGGTGGTTAATTGGAGAAAAGAGTCTCATGGACTTTCCCTTTCCTGTCTAGGTTGGCTCTGAACCACGATCCTCAGATATCAGCCTCCTGAGTAGCTACAAAGATAGGCGGTTCAGAGTGAGTAATTAATAATGAACAGAAATTCCATTAGTTCATAGTTCTGACATCTAGGCGGTTCATTGTCACTAAGGATATGACATTTAGTGAGGTCTTCCTTGCTGTGTTATCACATGACATCTAGTAAATCTACCTTTTTAAAATAGTATTTTATTGTCTGAGTGATGTATAGAGGGGTTTACAGTTACATTCATCAGAGAGTAGGTACATTACTTATTACATATTGATACCCCTTCTCATGTTTTTCTTCTTAGACCACAGATATGTTCATGCATCATCTATCTCAAAAGACACTGACAGCAATCCCTTCTTGTTTATAATACTCCCATCTCCTCAGACTATAACAGCTTCATGAAGCTCCTCTTTCACTTCTCCCTTTGTGTCTCTACCAAATTAGGCCCTGGATTTGAAGTTAGTATTTCAGAGCTGCAATGATTCTGTTTATTTCTTGTATAAAGGCTGTTCTTTTCTGCACACAATGGGCTTGCTAAATTATGACCTCAGTAGTACCTTTAGCCTTAAACTTGACCCACACTCTCAATATTCATAAGACATTGTCTTAAAAGGGAAAGTTTGAACAGGATGGAAGAAAGCCTCTACAACAAATGGTGGAGGCAGAACTGAATAAACACGTAGAAAACTGAAGTTAGATCCTTCACCCTGCACCACAATCAATTCCAAATGGATCAAAGACTCAATCTAATACCAGATACCTTGAAAATATTACAGGAAGGGATAGGGGAAAGACTAGGGCTCCCTGGCACAGGTTAAAACTTCCCCCTAAGTAAAGATGCAGAAACACAACAAATCAAAGAAAGGTTGTATAAATGGGATTTCATTAAACTGCAGAGTTTCTGCATGGCAAAATAGAAAAGCCACCGAGTGGGAGAAGATCTTCACTATCCATACAACAGATAAGGGTCTCATATTCAAAATGTACTTAGAGCTCAAAAATTAAACCTCACCAAAACAATTCCTCAAAGAAACAACAACCCCATTAATAAGCGGGCTAAAGAATAAGAGACTTCTCAGAAGAAGAAATAAGAATGGCAATAGACATGTAAATAAATATTCAACATCTCTAGCCATAAAAGAAATACAAATCAAACCAACTTTTGAGATTCCATCTCACCCCAGTTAGAATGGCCATTATCAAGAAATCTAATAACAATAGATGCTGGCAGGGATGTGGCTAGAAGGGAACTCCATTACACTGTTGATGAGTATATAAACTTGTTAAGCCACTCTGGAAAGCACTATGAGGGTTTCTCAAAAGACTAAACATAGAGCTCTGCTATGACCCAGCAATCCCACTCCTGGACATTTACCCAAATGTTCATAAACAAGGCCACACTAACACCACAAACACAACCATGTTTGTGACAGCATTATTTACCATAGCTAAGATATGGAATCAACCCAGCTGCCCCCTCAGTGGATGAATGGATCAAGAAGGTGTGGTATATATACACAACAGAATTCTTTGCTTCCATCAGAAAGAATGGCATTGTCCATTTGTAAGGAAATAGAAAGACTTGGAAAAAAATTGTCTTAAGCAAAGTAAGCCAGGCACAAGGAAACATATGACTGCATGGTTTCCCTCATTTGTAATAACTAGAATATGTCTAAGATATTTTTAGCAGAAGATCACAATAATTCAATAGCTATGTGCATCTGACCATATAAAATGAGGCTTATTGAAATGAATTCCAAGAAATGGAAAAAAAGAGTTTTTTTTTTAAAGTGTACTATCCACAGTTATTTTTCTTTTTTTTCCTTTTGTTTATTCCCTGTTGTCACTGTTTTTGATTCCCTTGATCTTGTATATAAGTTTATCTGATTTGGGAAGAATAGGGGAACCACAGGAATGGTGGGACAAGGGGTGAACCCATGCCATAGTAATATCCACTAAAAGCCATGCTAGACATGAACTTTACAATGTGGGGAGAGAAGAATGGAGGGGGAATTGGAGAAAGTGAGAAAGGAGGTAACATTTTTTAAAAAGAAATGCACTCATCAACTTACCTATATAACTGCAACCCCTCTGTTCATCATCTTTACAATAAAATAAGACAAAGGCAAGTTTGATGCAGACTTAAGGAAGTGAATTTTAGTGTGGTAACTGAGGTAACCCTGAATTCTGAGGATGATGGAAGTACCATTTTTGTAGAGGGAGAAAGAAAAGAAAGGGATTGAGAGAAAGAGGGAAGGAGAGAGAATGCAAGTGTATAAACACATATGCACTAGTCTTAGAAGGAAGATTATAAGTGGGAAAGATAATACAGACTAAGGTGTGCATTTAAAATAGGTACTGTTAAGCATCTTAGTGCATTATCTTATCAAATCATTATAACAACCTTGTTCATAGATAGGAAAATGGAAGTGCTGTTGAAGCTGAGTCACCTGGGGAAAGGACAGGATCAGAGTTTTAAAGCAGGTATATTCTTCTATGAAATCCAAGTTTTCAACAGCCATAAAAATCTGTCTGCCAAACCAACCTTGCCAAGTTTCCAGACATGAAAGTAGATGCCCCAGGGTATAGCATAGCTAGACCCAGGACCCAATTGGTTAGGAACAGTCAAGAAAAGACATGAATTGGCTAGGAGCAACTTAACCTTGGCACTGAGGCATACAACAGCTGGAGACTAATATCTACAAGTGAGATGAAGGAGTTGGGGAGGTGTTCAAGATAGTCATGTGGCTTCCTTCTCCGCCTGACTTTGGAATGTCCTGCACTCTGTTTCTTATAAAATCTCCCAGAGAAATTCTATTCATGAGGAGGAAAACCAATCTGCTTGAATGACACACACGAGATACTTTCGCATAAAAGTAGGGAATGGAGCCTCTTAAAGATCAAAAGGCCCTTGAAGGAATGCTCCCCTCATCACCAGCTCCTTATCCCTACCCGAAGCTGACTGACTTCCTTATTAGGTTTGGACAATGGAAGGATGAAGAATTTAAACCAACTGTCTCTGTGATGCTGCAGCACAGTAAGGCGTGGGGAATGGGAGCGATGTCCCCAGAGACCAGTTGGGAAGTGAGGGAGTGAGACAGTGCCCAAACATCTGGATGGCTCTGTGCAAATAATTCAGATATGGCAGAGTCTAGTTCTTACTATTTGAAGGCTTCTTAAGTTTCCTGAAGGCTATTTCTGCTTCTTCAGTCTGCCTAGCCTTCTGCTGCTCAGTGCCCTCTAGACTATCCCTTCAGGCGAGCCTCGTCACCTAAATCCCCGCAGGTTGGCCTTGGAATTCAGCATCCAGGTCTGTGTTTCACCTTGAAGTCTTTGAGAGCTCTCATTTCCTCATGTGCCTGCTCAGCTGGGAAATAGGAGGGGACAGGGGGGTCCATGGGATGTGCAGTGTAGCCACATGCTCCTTTCATTGGAACTCAAACTGCTTTCAGATTACTTCCTGTGGAAGCTGCTTGTTTGGTTATACAGATCTCACCTGCAGACCCTCTACCCAAACCCACTTCTTCTCCTATCCTTCAGCTTACAGAGTAGGTTTGGATTCTCTCTTATGGCCTAAGTTATGGGAGGGGGGGGAAGTGTTTTAGTTCTATGGAGAAACAGAATCACCTCCTCCAGATTCTATTTGCCTTAGCATCTATCATGAAAGGCTTCATGTCCAGATCTCCTTTTTGAATTATATTTATCTTTAAGTAGTTATATAAAGTAGCTGCCATCTAACAAAGCAGTTACTAAATACAGTGGATCATAATCAGTGTCATCTCTTTCAACCCTCTTAACCCTCTCATCCCTCCCTCCCAACCCACCCCCTTTTTTTAGTAGGATATGCATGGAATTCTTCTTTGCATTCTTCCCCCTCTTGCACATCAAGACTTTTTATTCCAACCACAAGGTATTCAACAACCAAAATGTTCCTTGAAAATGCAAATACGATTGGACTTTGACTTGCCAATGCTTCTCTACCATTTGAGAAAATTGCATACAAGTGGAGCTACTGTTACTCTGAAACCTCTTTCTTGTCCCTCTGCTACCACCCCTGCTAGTTGGTAACTCATTATGATTCCAGAGAAGGGTATTGTGCTAAATGTTTCATACCTATGAACTCATTTAAGCTTTACCATTTTAAGAAGTAGAGGCCCAGAGGTTGGTCTAGTGGTAGAGAGCTTGCCTAGCATGCAAGGAGATGGGGTTAGATTCCTTGGTACCACACACACACAGAAAAAAGCTGGAAGTGGTGCTGTGGCTCAAGTGGTAGAGCTTTAACCTTGACAAAGCCCATGGACAGTGCTCAGGCCCTGAGCTCAAACCCCAGGAAAGTGAGGAGAAATCATGGGGTGGGGAGGAAGGGAAGGAAAGGAAGAGGAGAAAGGGGAGGGAGGAGAAGAAAGAGGAGGAGGAGGAGGAGGAAAAATGAGGAAGAAGGGGAAGAGGAGGGGGAAGAAGAAAGAGGAAGAGGGGAAGAAGAAGGAGGAGGAAAGGGAGAAGGAGGAGGAGGGAAGAAGCACTGCAGGGGAAACAGGTTAGGTGTCCTCTGTGATTCAGATTCTCCCCAAACTACCAGGGCAACTAGGCAGAACCTGAGAAATACCTCTTTGTCTCCATATCAAGCTGTGCCATTTTTTTTCCTCCAAGGTTCTTATTCCAGACTTTGTCCAACTATTAACATTCGAAGGTTGTTCTATGATCCTTTAAATGTGGTAAAGGACCAGTTAAAGCAACTCACTTAATTGATAGAGTCATTCTGAATTCACATATGTGGAACTGAGAACTTTGTTCTCAGAATAAACATTCATAATGATGGTATGATGAGTGGGTTTTTTTCCCTAATAAAACAAATAAAAGAGGAAAGTGTACAAAGCCAGCACAACACTCTCTCAAGGATGATGCAGGAAGGCAAGATGTTTCGGAACCACCACAGGTTCCTCTAACTTTATAAAAATGTAATGAAAAAGGAAATAGATGAGCAAAGGAACAAAGAGGAAAACCAGGCTGCCCACAAGAGGCACAGTGATGGTGGCTGAGAAGGGAAGGTTAAAATTTCCTGGAACAGAATCTCCATATCCAAAGAACTCCTAAGGAGGAAATTACTTTCAATGTTCAGAGAAGTGTTGAAAGAGATATAAAGCTGTATGGATAGAAAGGTTGAATATCCATAACTCTTACTCATGAGCTTAACAAAAACCCTGAAATGGGCTATTCCAGACCACCTGAACACTACTGAGAACCAATCTCCATCAATAGGATAAGACTTAGATATTCCCTAGCTTAGAAGCAGGAATTCCGAATAACAACAATGACAAAAAACAATCTAGCCCTAGGTACTTGTAAATTTGAAAACACAAAGAAGATAGCATTAAAGTTAATGGTTTTCTCCAAGCACTTGATATTTGAGATGTGGGGAATGTATCTAGACATTGCTTCTTTGGAAATTCCCAGTGTGCCTTTCTAAGATGGACACAATGTTTCAAGAGACCCCTTCTGTCTGTTCACTGTTATACATGTCTGAGGCTCCCTAGATGACATTTCACACAGATTAAAAAAGAAAAAAGATTTTTGACCAAGTCAGAGCAATACCATATTTATGCTACTACCATAGCTTGATAATACACATGGAACCATTTAATATGTTCAAAAGCAAAGCACTAGAATTTTTATATTAAAAAGTACCCCAAAGGAATAATGTGCTCTTTTCACAAGGACATAAAACAAATGACAACTGCCATTAAGTGAACTACACAGAAGAAATATTGATTCCTAGCAGGGGAAATGTTTACTATTCCCCAGGCTGGACTCGGGGCTGGAAGATGTAAGGCAGGAACATTTGGTGATGTGTCTCTCCAAATGGTTCATAAGAAACCTTTCAGGAGTTTGAGCCAATCTCAATGTTCGTAAGGCCGTGTTGCTGGCGTGAATGCTCTCTCCATTGAAACAAGTCATCTTGGTATAACGCATTGCTGGCTGGGGTGGCAGTGGGGACATCAGCTCGGAGAGGAAATCCACATGGATTTTGGCTTCCAGACAGACAACCAGTAAGTGATTTGCTTTCTAACCAAACCCAAGCAACAACATTTCCAGTGCCTTTTGTGATGAATAAGTTTATTCAGAAACAATGTGTTCATCTCTTTCAGCGTCCAGAAATCGATGAAGACTTGTATAAACAGCAAACAATGTTTCTGTGGCTTTATGCCCCCAATGGTATGTTGGCTACAACCAGTTGGGTACACTCATAAGTCCCACTGTAGTCAATGAAAATTTCTGGAGAAAAGAATTCTATGGTGGAAAAGAACATGAGACTCTTAGGGCATGGTTTTCGTCCAGCACTGAGCCCAACAGGTTGGCGTCACATGCCTCTAATGACAGTGTCTTTCTTCTTAGCAGTATTTTAACAAGCATGCCTCAAACAGGCAAGAGAAAAACTGGCCCAGGAGTGAGTGGATACTAAATCCATCCAACTGTCTGAAGTCATACTGTAAAAAAGACAGAGTTCTTTTGACTTCTGAAATGTGCTTTCGTGTAGACATATCGAAGCTGACCACAAATAAAAGTGAAAACAGATCCAGAAAAAGTACAGCAAACAATGGAAAACAAATGGACCCTAAAGACCCTTTTGAAACAACACTAGGTTTTCATGCCCAATATTTTACTCTCTCTTGCCCTCCCCAAATGTTTTTGTAACATTTCTAGCATTATTAATGGAATTAAATTGTCCCAGATGGGTGCAGAATTGGTCCCCTGGTGCCCACAGTTGTTTTCTGCAGCCCAGCTGGGAGAAACACAATGCCACTCCTCTCTGATTATGGTAATTTAGCACTTATGTGTTTACCCAGGAGAAGCTAGGTATCATTCAGACCATATAAATTGACAGGGCTTTGGACTTGAGTGTCTTATCATGTTTCCACACAGATGCTTTCATTTAAGATACCCAGTTTTTGAATTATGCATAATTATACAGAAAGTGTTTTTGTGGTGTGTTATATTCTCTGAGAATGTGAGCAGTGATATTCTTAACAAGAAGGTGAACAATCTGACAATTTCAATTCATACAAATAGAAATAGATCCAGAGAGATGTGGCGTCCATTTATATTCACATTAGTGTCAGTTGGTGGCGGCTCGCACCTATAATCCAAGCTACTCAGGATGCTGAGATCTGGGGATCCACAATCACAGCTAACTTGGGCAAGAAGGTCTATGGACTCTTTAATTAATCATGAAGGAAAGCAGGAAGTGGTGCTGTGTCAAGTGGTAGAACATTAGCCTTGAATGAAAAGCTTAGGGACAGCACCCAAGACTTGAGTTAAGCCTCAGGACAGCTCAAAAAAATTAAAAGCAACCTGTGATGTACCAGGTACTTTACTAGATGCTGCAGAAATAGCAATTCATTAAAAAGCATCGAGTGTCTACTCTCATGGACCCTTTATTCTTCTTGGAGAGGCAAGATAGTGTGTTTTGTTCAGTTACATACTAGCATAAGATTTTGTAAGCATTTCTTCTGTTGGCTTATACCCAATGCTAGGTTAATGCCAAGAAGGGATAAAAATTTGAGCTTATGGAAGAAAGATACCCATATAACTTTTCCTTCTAGGTAGTCATCAATTCATGCAGGATTATGCTTGGCACTTATGAATCAATAATTAGAATGTTATTGTTTAAATGTCTCCAAACACCACACTTATCCTCCTGTTCATTGTTGTTCTTTGTTTCATTTTTATTTATTAATCTTTGAACCAGTACTGGGATTTGAACTCAGGGCCTAGGCAGTGTCTATAGGTCTTGTTTGCTAGAGACTGGTGCTCTACCACTTAAGGCTCAGCTCTACTTCTAGTTCTTTGCTGGTTAATTGGACATAAAGATCACTAGTACTTTTTTTCCCTTCAAATCAAGATCCTCAGGTCTCATTCTCATGAGTAGTTAGTATTATAGGAGTGAGTCACCAGTGTCAGACTTGGTATCCTTCCCTTTGTATGTTTAGTGATTAGACTTGGGTTTTGAAGTTGGTCTTTCCAGGTAATCAGGTAGCAAAGTAACAGAAGCCACTTCGTTCTCATTCTTCTAACAATACATTTGTTCAATAACTTACACTTCTCGTGATGATTGTAATAATGTGTATCATACTCCAGAGTAAGCTAGTATTTGAAGAAAGAATAATGCTACAGACCCTTGTACTGGGAGTGGCTTCCATTTTAATATATATATATATATATATATATATATATATATTAGAACCATGGCTTTATTTATTGAAAGTACCCCCCTCCAAATAAATGTAACCAGAGTAGCACGACTCTATTATATCAATCACTGAAAAATGAACAATAATTGTTTTCTTTTTCATGGTCCAAAAATGTTAGTTTGGAAAGTGGATTCTTGTTTCTTCATGAAGATGGAGTAAAGAGGTCATAATGTGAGGGAAAGGAGGGATACAGAAGCAAAGCAAGTTCCACGAGGTTTAAATGAGCTATCACAGGTATTAAAGACACAGGCTTTCATATTAGACTATCTTGGTTCTCGTATATACTTGTGATTGATTTTAGACATAGTTGAACCCCTTTAGAAAAATTTTCCTATGAGTAAATTAAGAACAATTTGCTTACCACACCTTTGTAGTCACAAAATAAAGACACTGACTGTGAAGGTGCTGGTAAGAGGTCTGCTAGGATATGAGGTCTCTAGGAATATTAGGCTTGAACTTAGAGTTCTTGCTTAGCTTTTCTGCACTAAGTTGGGGCTATTTCACTTGAGCCCAACTTCTACTTCTACCTGTTTGCTGGTTAACTGGAGATAAGAGTATCTTTGATTTGCTTGCTTCAGCTGCCTCTGAATCATGACTCTCAAGTATCAGCCTCTTGAATAGCTAAGACTACATACAGGTGTGAGTTGCTGGCTTCCATTTGCTTGGGGTTTTTTGCTTTTGTTTTAGTAGAATATTTTATTGTTAGTAGCATAATAAGACAAGGTGAAGACACTGCTTCCTTGATCTTGACCAGGAACATCAAAGAGCAGAAAAGGAATGAAGTATACCCCAAAAGTTTCCTCTCTCAACACTATAGTTCAAAACAAATATGTCTACTCTTCTTCGATCCTATGATTACCAAGTACTGTGGATAGGTAAATGTTTCCAAAAATAACATAACATATTAACAGCATCTTAATTTCTTACAACAAAGAGCCATTATATTTTAAATCAATAGCCACTCAGTAACCTTTAAAGTTCATTGAAATATCATGCTATACTTACTAATAGAAAACAGGACAAAAAATAAGTAAAGAAAATCTGGCTGGTTATGTATTTTCTGATGCCAAAAAAGAAAAGGCTATAGAAAAGGAAGCAGGGATGATATGTAAATCCTTACTCTGAGCTCCAATGTTAAGTTGGCTCTTTAGTACTGGTTCTTCACCCAACCATGAAAGTGAGCATTATTCAAGGGACAGAGGAATGTTTAGCTGCCCCAGATCTGATGAGTGAAGCGTCTGGCATCGGTATATAGATCTTTGACTGAGATTATGTTGTCCTCTTCCTCTTCCAATGGCTTCTAGAAAGGAAGCTTCTAGAAAGCAAGCTCAACTACTCATGACCAACAGTTACCAGGACTCATCAGAGAAAGTGTTTACAAGGCTTTAAAGATGATAGAGTAAAAACTGTAAATATTTTATAGTCTGCACAGAAAACCTTGTCCACCTTAAAGGCCAAGTGGGATTAGGGGAGACAGCAAATGTAGACATAGCAATTGACTGACATTTGGGCAGTTTTCAAATGCTTTCTCGATGATCAAATTGAAAAGTCAGAAAGAGGACAATTCAGAAGTGGCTCTGTGTGTGTGTGTGTGTGTGTGTGTGTGTGTGTGTGTGTGTGTGTCTGTGTGTGTGTGTGTGTAGACTGACATACTGAGGAACAATCCACAGGGGAATAGAGAAATAGTTGACTCATCCATTCTCTACGACTCTGCTCTTCACATTACATCTTCAAGTCATTTGTCTAGTCTCATTTGAAATGACTCTAGTGATGAAGCCTCTAAAATGTTCCCAGTGAGACTATTTCACAGTCTACAAAATTTCACTGCTTCCTCTTATTTAGCTTAATTTTACTCTGCTTCAATTCACTGTTTCACAAATAAATAATAAATAAAGAAATAAAGAAATAAATAAAGCTGACTTTCAAATTCGTGTCATAGGAAAATTTGTTGTTGTTGTTGGCATTCCACTTGTCATGATTGGTTTGCTCAGTAATTACACCTAGCATTTGCTACAAGTAATGTTTAACTCTATATTAAGATTTTATTTCTTGCCCAAAAGAGATGTAGAAGCTAGTGGCAAGGGCATTTTTAATTCTATAGATTCTTGCCCATAGGGACCTACACACGTGTGATAAGACATGAATTACATACTATCCTCAGGGTTGTTAGAGATTTCCTTCCTCCTGTGTTCAAGATACACATGTGAGAAATCAAACTTTCAGTCCCATTTGCAATATCCTGCAGGCTTCATTTCCACACTTACTTCAAACCCCGACTCACTTCCCTGAAACCTATTTGTTTCTAGGAGAAATGGATCTGTGAGAAATGGGTCAGATTCATGGTAGAACTTAGACTTCCATGGCCAAGACCTTAGACTGGCTCATTATTGTTAGCTTCTAAAAACTCCCACTCCATTGCCCAAGAAAAATCCAAGCCATGAAGGTGAGTTTGTTTGAAGGACTTTCACATCAAGTCTCATCCACAAGATCAGACCAGAGGAAAATTTGGAGGATAAAATTTTAGTGTATTCTATTCTCTTATAAGTTTGCGCATATCATGCACAAACCTCTACTGAAATATTACCAGGACACCTCCAAAATGTTTTGGATTGAGAATGCTTCTAATAATGTACATTCTATAGCTCACCAGTGTTTACTGAAACTCATATATGTCTTGGGGGATTGGTGTGTCAAAGCACAAAGGTTTCAGTCCTGTTGGCTCTATCCAACAAAGTGTTCACCAATTTAACAGTATATACACTTCCAGACCTGTCTTCTCTTTTCTATTTGTGTGCACAGCCAGCCCCTGCTTCTGAGTGAACATTTGATCTGGTTTACTTTAAATGTGCTGTCTCCCACAACTGAGTGTCTGTTTGAGATGAATGTCAGGGATGGTTAGTAACGTAAATCTTGGCCCAATTGCAAATGCCTGGCTTGGTGGCCTGAGCCAAGATGCTTACCTGTCTCCATCTCACTTTTCTTATCTTTGAAATGTGGTGATAATTCCAAATACTTCACGAGGCTAGGAAAGGATTATCATACAGTTACATTAATTAATAAGTATAAAGTGCTTAAAATAATGCCAGGGATATTAGTGAGTGCTTTGAAATTGTTAGTTTTAAATTTAGGATATAATAACATGGATTCTGAAGATAATGTAAACTTCTGTATACCTTGAGTTTCTTGTTGGGAAGAAGACAAGGAAACAGAACAATTGGAATGAACAGTGAGCTAAAGTGAAAAATAACAAAAACTCTGGTTACTAAGTATATAGAATGGATAACAGTGACCTAAAAAGGCCTCAAGGACAGAACCTGGTCCAGCCCCAGCCCCTCCTCAGACAACTGCTCCCTCCAGAGAGGCCACACTCATGCACAGTCCAGCTCAGGTAATATCAGCAAGAGCAGAGCTCTGCAAACAGCCACAATGATAGGATGGGAAATCAGGAAGAATTCTGTTGTTTGTGTTTTCTTTGTTGGCTGCATAGGAAAGGATTCCTGTTTGCACATTTGTGACAATAACTTCTGAATGTTAGAAATGAAAATAGATGTCAGCCTGAAGCAAAATGTCATTTTCCAGGTCCACAGAGACTTCTGCACCATAAGACTTGAGCTAAGAAAGAATTTTCCTATGTATATATATAAAAAAAAAAGATTCTTGATCTTCAGGAAAGTCTGTTACCTGGCTTCCTTTCAGACAGGTTTGCTAAAGTAATGACTTTTTCACGGCAGGTATTCAGCATTTGCTTGTTTCACAAACTTCCTTCTCTGCATTTACCAAGCTAGTGCCAAGTGTAAGTTTTCTCCATGCCAGGTTTTCTGAAGAATTAATAAATCTACTGCCATAATCCTAGCTGCCTCAACTGACAAATTTAATAAACGACAGGATGTAAAGCCCAGTTTCCTAATGGGATTGCTTTCTTTTCTTTTTCTGCTCTCTCCCTTTGACAAGTTTTACAGAGTAGCACTTCTGAGATGTAGACAAGTGCTATAAACCTAATCCGTAGCAATTTCCTCCTTAGCTCAAGTAACCTAAATATGTTATGAACGGTAAAGAGCTTCACATGCCAGCCATCAACCAACCCTTGTCTCTGCCTTGAGTCTGTTTTACTTTTCTTCTGGTTGTTTGAGTAATTTTCATTAAGAAAACATACTTCTGTCAATGTTTTACACAAAACTCACAAATATTTTTAATATGTTTTCTTTAGAAGCTTTAAAAAAGAGTGTTCTATTCCAAAGCAAAATATATTGGATCAAAGTTATCAAAAGTTTCCAAAAGCCCTGATGTTGGGGTTTTTTCTTTTTCTCTTAATTTAAACAAAAGATTTGATTGGAAAGTTCAGGTAAATATGAGTATCAATTATAGGGAATTGAAGGACCTCACAAAACAAATCAGCCCCAGATTCTTTTTTTCGTGTGAGAAGCACCTCTGGTAGCCTTTTAGATCACTTTAGTTCTAGAGTCTTCTCCAATGAGTTTGAGCTCACAATTCCCCAGCCCCAAAAAGCATTCCTTTTGTTGATGTGGCTGGAGTCTTTCTCAGGTATTTGGCCTGCAGAACATAGCTATTCAATATCATTCATTTGCTCTTCCTAGAGCAAAGTTCTGCAGGATTTTCTATTGCCCCTAGAGTAGCTCAGCTTGTAATTAAGAGTGACAAGCTATTAAATATTCTCAAACCTCACACTTGGGGGATACGGTCCATCTAACAGAAAATGATTTTTTAAAAAAAAAGAACAAGAAAGAAACATTATTAAGTGATAAGTCAGCCACTACATCAGTAGCTTAGCAGCCTTGCCCTGTGGGTCTTCATGAGAATTCTTTGAGATAGATATTATTTCCTATGTTGCAAGGAAATTATTCTAATCCCACCATTAAATATAGCACACATAAAAACATGATAACTTTTATTCCAAAATCCAAGACACCAATATACTTTGAAATATTACTGTCTGAAGCTAAGATGTATATGATACTTGTTAAAAAAATTAGTTAAGGTTTACTTCTCATTTTAATGAATGCTATGTTAACAAGCAATACATTAGGACTCTGTCTGTTTTACCACTAACAAATAATCCCTGGTTCTCAATATCTCAGTTCGACCTCAGCAACTCAAAACGTATCTTTTTTTTTAGATACTTTGTCATCTGTGTAGTCTTCAAAGAAACACACAAAAACCATGTGCCACAGAAGCAACAGAGTTGATATCAAAGGAGAAAGAACTGTCTTATTCTTCAGACAATGGCCACTTATCATAGGCCTTACTTGTCCCAGGTTTTATGCAAGAGGCTGAGGATGAGAGAGAGAAAATAGGAGCAAATGATATAAGCACATTTACAAGTCCAATACAATTTCATAAACAGTAGAAAGAGTACCTGTTCACTGGAGTAGAGAAGCTTGGAGAATCTGAGTGTGGCTGAGGATGCCACTGGGTTACGAGTACTCAAATTCTGGATGGAACCAAGAGAACCTGTGCGCATTATGTCATTCCCCACGTTCAAAGTGAGTGTGGACAATGGGAGATTGGATACCAGAAACACAGACAGGGAGGGTGGAGCAAGTCTTTGTTTGAAGCCCTTACTTTCCAAGCTACGAAATACATTTTTTTTTTTGCCAGTCCTGTGCTGTAAACTCAGGGCCTAAGTACTGTCCTTGGACTTTCTCAAGGTTAGCACTCTACCACTTGAACCACAGCACCACTTCCAGCTTTTTTCTACGGATGTGGTGCCAAGGAATTGAACCCAGGTCTTTGCGTATGTTAGGCAAGCACTCTACCACTAGGCTAAACTCCTGGCCCCCGAAATATAATCTTTAACATATAAGTAGAAGCTAAAATCTAAGCAAAGCAGCCCTTGGATATTCCTTGAGGGCCCATTCTTTAGATTACATTGACCATATAATTCTGATGACAGGAAAGTAGGATGATACTCCGTATCTGTTCTAAAGTTTGCACATAACAGAAATCCATTGGTCTGTAAGGTAGAGGAGAGGCAGTATATAGAGGTAGAGAGACATAAGCCATTTTGAGAGCTGTATCTACAGGGCAGCAGTAGGATTAAGCTGTTGAAGAAGAGGAAGCTGTACATAATGACTGTTATTTCCAATTCTGGTAGCTGAAGAGGCCCTCAATCCAGAGAGTGTGTATGAAGGGAAGAACAGATTTCAGGAAACAGGTCACTGGGAAGGAATAGATAGTTGGAGAGCTCTTTCCTTCGGAGTTTGGGTTTGAAACAGCCATTTGAACTTGGGAGTCCTTACAGTAACTATGCGAAATGCTCTTGTGTATTGAAAGGTCAATCTTACAATTTAAGGAAATCAGTTCATTCTGCGTTATTGCAAACATACTAACTTGCATGGAACTAAATTATGCCTCACCTAGTCTCTTCCCCAGCCTACCAGATATATGAAAACTCATCACAAGACTTCAACAACTCCCTTCATTCTGCTCTGCAGGCTGCCAAGTAAGGAAATCTGATCTTAATTACTGGGGAAAAAATCCTCTGATCCTCTAACACTTTATCCATATCTCAGCCAGTCCCAGCCCTCCTCAGCCCTGCTTTATGGGTGCTCTGCTCCCTGGGTGTTGGGGACCTGGTTCACCCACAGAGAACTGCTTGGTCTCTGCTGCCACTATCCTCCCCTGGTGCCATGCCTCCCATCGGCACTTGCTTCATGCCAAGGCTGCTGCCAATCTGAATCCCAGACTTCACTGGTCTAGATCCACAGATAAAAGAAAGGCATTCTCCAGTGTGTCAAAGGTAGTTTGAAAGATAGGGATTACCATCACATCTGTTCTAGGAGACAATATCATAAGTTAGGAATTAAAAGCAGGAACATAGTGTCAGAACAACTCAAGTTCAAGTCTCTGATCTTTTTTATTCATGATCTAAGATCTTGAACAAGTTCCTTTAACTCTCTAAAGCCTCGATTGTAAAACAGAGAAAATGAAAGAAGCTGTGACACAAATAGCACACTATGCTAATGTGTGTCCAGTGCCCAACCTAACAGCAAGTAAAATTTTCATAGTTCTGCTGCTGCTGTTTCTTTTTGTTTCCTCCTCCCCTTCCTCTTTTTCTTCCTCCTCCTCCTTCTTTTTCTCTTCCATTTCCTTATCATTAGTGATTCCCCACGATATATTTCTTCATCTTATAAAGTACCTTTCAGAAATGCTCTGCTACGTCTCATCCTTCCATTGAAGATTTTTTTCCCTCTGCCATAGCTCTGTTAACAACCCTCTGCATTGCTCTGCATTCACCCATTCAGACCAAGGGCTACACAAAACATCAATCCTAGGTTTCCAAACCCAATGCCCACCCATGCTATTCTATTTCAAAGCCAATAAGCACCTCTTACTGCTTTGTGGACATAAAGCATTATGCTTTATTTATTCCCCACCAGAAGTATTTGTCATACCGAGACAAACAGAGTAAGGGGGTTCTAAAAGGAGGAAATTTTAGGATACAAGGGAATTTTTAAATAAACAAGTAGGGACTGTAAACCAAAAAAAAAAAAGAAGAGTAAGGAGAAGAAACATTTAAAAGAGGTCAAGAAAGTACCTCAACAGAACTCTTCATTTATATTGCTTCAAGTAAATAATCACATATTCAAAATGTTCCTATTAATTTTCATGTGCTGCACTCACTAAGAATGTTTGATTATTTCACTTCATAATGTTTTGGCACAAAAATGTAAATAGCCTTGCACTTTACCTTCCCAACTTCTCACAGTCCATTTTATGTAATTGCAGGGAGAATACACTAACCATCAGAGACTGTGCACATTTTGTTGGTTGCAATCCAAAAGTGTTTTTTTTTTTACAAAAAGTTTTCTGTCACAACTTGTTCTTGGAAGTTTGTTCCTTGCCAACTAAAAACTATGATTCCAGGAGAACACAAACGCTGTCAAAAAACAGTCAGGATTATTCTATCTCAGTGTTTGTTATTATTGTTTTCTAAATTGTAATGTATAGAGGGGTTTCAGTTACATTTATCAGGGAGTAGGTGCCTTCCTTCTCACACATTGATACCTCTCCTCATGTTTTGTCCCCATTTCCCTCCCCCCATTCCCTCCCAATCATCTCTATCTCACTGTTGATTTGTGTTGAAACCCCATGAAAGCATCAATTCTGTATTTCAGGGAAAGATATGAAACCACTGATTTTTTTTTGCCAGTCCTGGGCTTGGGCTCAGGGCTTGAGCACTGTCCTTGGACTTTCTCAAGGCTAGCACTCTACCACTTGAGCCTCAGGACCACTTCTGGCTTTTTGCTATGTATGTAGTACCGAGGAATCGAACCCGGGTCTTTGTGCATGCTAGGCAAGCACCCTACCACTAGGCCACTGAAACCACTGATTTTTGAGTCAAGATTTTCTTTTCTTTAAAAACTTCTGGAGCAAGCCTGCTTAGTTTTCTCAGGGGAGAAGCCAGCTTGGCTCTCAATTACCAAAGAAGATGGCTCTGAACACATTTCATTTGGGGATGGGTACTACTAAAAATGGTTTCCCAAGTGGCTTTTTAGCAAAGGGAAAGAGTTAGGAGAACTGGCCTTGGATATGCTCTGCACTTTCTAGATAGCCTTGGAGACACTATTTTAATCTCTGTGCCAGCTTTCCTTAAGTATACATCAGGAAAAACAGTCCAGGGATTGAATCCTCTCTAAAATGTGCCCTGTCACTGTGGCATTTCACATACCATGCAATCACTACAGTGAAGAAATTGGCTACCTTGTTTAACCCAGCCTTTCCCACCTTTGTGTCATACTATAACTACAAACCCATATGCTATGGAACATCTACTCACATGTCTGATTAGTAAATCTATGCCTACTCTAAGTATATACAGGCAAATATAGAGAATAAAATGTGAGTGCTCTGAAAACTATGTCTGTTAATATTCTTCTCATTTTTGTTTGTTCAAAGTGTTTGTGCCATAAAATAAGAACAAGAGATTCAAGACTGCTTGGAACTTCTATTTATGGAAATATGGTGGGTCAAATAGCTCAAACAATCTCCTTGATCAAAGACATTGTTTTTAATGTATGGCTGAACTATCAGAACTTTAGTTCAGGTTAGATGAGGTGGTTAGTCAGGGAAGGGACCCCATAGTCATAGCAACTTATAAAATGTTAGCCAAAAGAATTCTGGAGCTTTCCCAAAGCACCTCACCAATGTTTACTGACTTATGCTAATGGTGTCAATGACTGCATCGAAAGAAAGGTGTGGCTAAAGATTGCACAAGGTGAGGAGTCATGATTGAGATCCTTGTATTAAATTAGCTCCTCAGAAGGTTATATCCTCAGGAGAATGATAATCCGAAAATAAAATCCCTCTCACAGAGTACAAGAGCATGAAAAATGCTTTGTCTGCCTATGACTCTGACCAGAAAGAGCAAATAATATCCTTGAGATGCACAAGTTAAGCCCCATACAGGTTGGGACTAGGAGTTTATAACATTTTGATGGCTACAAAAACTCTAGAAGGAAATGCAGTTTCAGGAATGGTTAGGCTCAAAGTATCATAAGTCTATCAGAAATAAACACAGAGGAAATGTGCTTTCAATCCAGACCCCTACAACTGTAACACACACACACCACATGCACACACACACACACACACACACACACACACACACACACACATGCACATGCATACACGCTAGAATTTCAGCTATTAGATAATCAGAGCCAGTACATAAAATTGTTAAGGGAGGGATGGGAAGGGAAGGAGAGAAAATCAGTTTCCAAAAGTTTACTATAAGTATAAATATTTAAAAGCATAAACCATAACTCCTAAAAGTGAATTAAGAACTCAACAGAATGGTTAAGTATCAGATTAGATATGACTGAAATAATATCAAGCCAGTTGTAAAGCTGAACTAAAGACAGTAATCAGCATACAACAGAAAATACAATGACTAAAATATGCGGAAGTTGAGATCGAAAAATCGTGAAAGGAATAAATCAGCCTTCAATTGATCTTTAGACACATTTAGCTGGGCTTCAAAAGGAGAAAACAGAATTCCAAAATTGACAGAAGATAAATACATTATGAGTAACACAATACTAATAGTAATATTAAATCAACTGGTGAGAAAAAAAAACATAAAACCATCAGGTAGTCAAAAGAGAAAACCAAAAGTCCAAGAGAAGTGTTCAACTTTATATGGACAGAGAAACAGAAAAGATTGCCTACAAACTAATCTTCAAGAGCTGACTTCTCAACATGAAGAAGGCTGCCAGAAACACAAAAATTAGAGCAAGTGGCCTTCTACAATATTCTATAATTCGGAGAACAGAGTGAAAGCACAGATGCTAACCAATAAAATAACCAAGTACTGAAAGGATAATGATAGAGTTAGAAGTTGGGCATCATTAATCACTTCTGATGCATCCAGTCAGGTTAGATATATCTTTTTTTTTTTTTTTTTTTTTTTTTTTTTTTTTTTTTTTTTTTTTTTGCCAGTCCTGGGCTTGAGCTCAGGGCCTGAGCACTGTCTTGGACTTTCTCAAGGCTAGAGCTCTACCACTTGAGCCTCAGCACCACTTCCAGCTTTTTTTCTATGTATGTGGTACCAAGGAATCGAACCCGGGTCTTCATGCATGCTAGGCAAGCACTTTAACCACTAGGCCAAACTCCCGGCCCCAGGTTAGATATATCTTGACCAATCAGTGGCACCCTTGTTATGCTCTCTGCCACCCCTCCTACCTCTTTCAAACCCCAGAGATGTGTATTATGGATACCCAAGCAGAAATTCTTTCCAGGCTCAAATGTATAAATACAATGCAAAGGTTATAAATATACATCTAGATCTATAGAAATCCACTAAAATAATTACAACTTTCAAAAGGAAAACATGAATGGTGTATGGAGATACAGTGGTTCTCAAACAAAGGGATATGTTATAACTCTTTGGAAAATGTCTTCAAAAGTCAAATGCTTGGGCCTGGAGCACAGCCTAGTGGGTGAGTATTTGCCTAGCAGGCATGAAGCCCTGGGTTCAATTTCTCCATACCAGAAACACCAAAAAAAGCCAGAAGTGGTACTAAGGCACAAATGGTAGAGCACTGGCCTTGAGAAAGCCCAAGTACAGTGCTCAGGCCCTGAGTTCAAGCCCCAGGACAGGAAAAGAAAAGATTCAAATGCTGAACTATACCTGATCTACTAGGCCAGAATTCTACTCGATCTAGCCTGGTACTCTAAAGACCTAGGAACAGGTTGTTATCAGCATTCAGCTCTATGAAAGATGACACATTAAGAATCAAACTGTCTTTAAAACTGATAGAGGAGAGGCACTAGCAGCTCATGGCTGTAATCCTAGCGACACAGGAGGCTGAGATATGAGGATCTTTGTTCGAAGCTAACCAGGGCAGAAAAATCCCTGCGAGAGTTTTATCTCCAATTAACCACTCAAAAGCAGAAGTGGTACCAGAGTTCCAGAGCACTAGCCATGAGCAAAAGTACTCAGAGACAGCACCCAATCCCTGGGTTCAAGTCCCACAACCAACAACAACAACAACAACAAAAAACAGCTGCTGATGGAGGTTCTAGAATGGGCCTCATTAATGCATACAGCTGTCCATTTAGAGCAGAAATACTTTTGTTCTTGAAATTGACCCATGCTCTGTCTGCAATCAGCTTCAGTTTTCTGTGTATGTGAATCAGAGGGATCAAACCCAGGGCTTTGTGCATGCTAGGCAAGCACTCCAGCACCAAACCATACTCCCAGCATTCACAGTATTCTTGATTAATCCTATAGGAAGCTTCTGTCAGTAGCAAAACAATTCATTTCAGTAACATGTTCAGAATAACAGAGTGGCAGCCCAGGTGAGGCCATAAGCAATGCTAAGTAATAAGTATATAAGTAATAATATTTTTTGATTGGTTCAACAATAAGAATTTGGACTGAAGTTAGAAAAAAATTAAATCCAGAAATAATATTTTCATTTGTATTTCTTCCTGTCTTTATTAAACACTACTCTTGATTGTAAAAACTTGCAAACATTCTACTGTTTGTTTACATGGGACCTATGGAAACAGCATTAAGCAATTTATTTCTCAAATGACGGCTAATGTCCAATGCTGTGGCACTGCTTTCAACCTACTTTGTGAGCCTTATAGATCTGTAACTAAAACAGACAACAACAGCTGCTGGATTGATTAAATAAAATCTCCGGCCTTGGCCTTAACCTCCGGGTCTTAGAAACTCAAACCGGTTAGAAAGCTGCTAAAAACAAGCAAGGGAAAACATTCTTTGATTTTTAATTATTTTGCTTCTCTCTTTAAGAAAAATGATTTGCTTATGCTGCACTGACAATAGATACGATAGATTTCAGTCAGTCACTTGATGAAGACAAATCTGTGTTACCATTACTTTTAATCCAGCACTTTTACCTTTAACCAAAACAACTTCTATTGTTTTTAATTGAAAGGGGAAAAAGATTTATTTTGTGTAAGCAGTAAGTGCCTTGTCTGTCAAATATGATCAATGTTTGACAAACGAAGTTTATGGATTTTGTTTAAGAAAAGAGTTTTGTTTGCTTTTTCATGATCTTTCTGCAGAATAGTTTAGTGTGCTGCCTGCATATTTCCTTTATAATGTCCATACCCTGGGAGTATATTATGTTTTCAGCTGCTAGGAAATAGAGCAAATCTCAGCCACCTCAATTGATTAAATCTTCTACTTCATTTGTAATATTCTTTGACTGACCGATGTAAAGATTGCTTCAGAAAAGTAATTTAACTCACTGAGGATAGATATAATAATTCCTGGTAATTGTCTAAGACAGAAAACAATACTCTATCTAAAACAGGCACACTCAAAACTTAGTCAACATTGTAAATTTTAGTGTCCTTTACCCCAAAACAATAACCCCACATGACTGCTAATAACACAAATGTCTGTTTTCCTGAGGCAAAAGTGAGCAGAAGTTAAATTATTATGTACCCCAAGGAAAACACAGGATGGCATAAAAATCTTGGATTATTTTACCGAAATGTACTTTACCTACAAATCATTTCTGTAGCTCGCCCAATTATAATCTGAGTATGTAGGTGCTTTTTGTTGTTGGTGGTGGTTATTTAATCTGAGTTAACTCATGAGAGAAAAGGTATTAAAAAATAAACATCTTCGTTAGCTAGCTCATTACTGGTTATTTGGCTTCTCCAATTCATATCTCTCCAAACCGGTACTACACTGAAAACGTAATGATGGAAGAACTAGAATGTGTGGAACATTTTATCCTCTCACATGTCAGAGAAATCTTTGGGGAGCAGACACTTGACCTTGAATTTGTCCTGAGCTGTTTATTAAGTCAAGGGAAGCATGATGAGTACCACCATTTCTCCAGCTTTCTGAGCTTTCTCCTTTACCTCATTGTTAAAATCAGTCATGAGGAAGAGAAGCTGATGAGAACACATACAATAATACTGTGCGCAAGAAACAACAGGTGCCTATCCAAAGTTAATTCCTGCCAATGAAAAGTAGGCTTTTGTGCTCAAGACTCTCTATTTCCTGGTGTTCTTTCATAAAAACTCAAAACCTGCACGTGATACAGAAATCTCCCTTCTGAGTATTTATCCAAATAATTTAAATCAACCAGGCACTGGTAGCTGATGTCTGTAATCCTAGCTACTCAAGAGGCTGAGAACTGAGGGTCATGGTTCAAAGCCAGCTCAGGCAGAAAAGTCTCAGACTCTTTTCTCCAGATATCCACCAGAAAATCAGAAGGGGAGCTATGGCTCAAAATGGTAGAGCACTAACTTTGAGCTGAAAAGCTCAGGGACAATAATGAGGCTCTGAGTTCAAGTCCTATGACTGACCAAAAAAAAATCTTAAATTAAAAAATGAAAAGTTGGGTACAAAGAACCAATATAGTGAAAATGGCCATCCTGCCAAAATTGATATACAAATTCAATGCAATCCCCATCAAAATCCCAAAGACATTCTTTACTGAAAAGACCTAGAATAGCCAAAACAATTCTAGGAAAAAAGAGCAATACAGGTGGTATTACAATACCAGACTTCAGACACTACTATAGAGCCATAATAACAAAAACAGCATGGTATTGGCACAAAAATAGACCAGAAGATCAGTGGGACAGAATAGAAGACCCAGAAATAGAACCACATACCTATAGTCAACATGTATTTGACAAAGGAGCCAAAGATATACAGTGGAACAAACACAGTCTATTCAATTATTCAAAACTAGGCAGCCACATGCAGAAAACTAAAAATTAACCCTAGCCTTTCACCACGCACAAGCATTAACTCAAAGTGGATCAAAGACCTCAATGTCAGACCAGAAACCTTGAAACTACTACACAATAGAGTTGGAGAGACACTGGAACTCATAGGCACAGGCAAAAAAATTCCTAAAGAGAATTCCAGGGTCACAACAGATTGAAGAAAGACTTAATAAATGGGACTACCTAAAAATAAAAAAGTTTCTGCACAGATAAAAGCATAGCTACTAAAGTAGAAAGACAGCCAACCAACTGGGAAAAGATATTTACCAATAATACATCAGACTAATGCTTAATATCCAGCATCTACAAGGAACTCAAGAAACTAATCCCCCCCCCCGAAACTCAATAAGCCATTCACTAAATGAGTAGGGAACTAAAGAGAGACTTATCAGAAGAAGAGATTAAAATGGCAGAAAAGCATATGAGAAAATGTTTATCATCCATGGTCATAAAGTAAATGCAAAAAAAAAAAAAACAATCCTAAGATACCACCTTACTCCAACAAGAATGGCCGAGATTTTGAACTCAGACAATGAGAGATGCTGGCGGGGTTGTGGAGAAAAAGGAACCTTACTGTACTGCTGGTGGAATTGTAAGCTAGTTCAGCTACTCTGGAAAGCAGTGTGGAGGTTTCTTAAAGAACTACAAATAGACCTTACCTATGATTCTGCCAATCCACTCCTGGGCAGCTATCCTGAACACCATAACCCAGGATATGATAAGGACACCTGCTCAGCTATGTTCATCTCTGCACTATTCACAATAGCCATGCGATGGAAACAATCCAGATGCCCTACTGAAGATGAATGGATACAAAAAAAATGTATATGTATATAAACAATGGAATTCTACATAGCCATAGACAAGATAGAATAATGGCATTTGCAGGGAAGTGGATGAATCTAGAGTGAATCATGTTGAGTGAGACAAGTCAAGCCCAAATGAACAAAAGGCACATGGTATCCTTAATATAAGACTATTAGATCCAAACAGTACAAGAATGAGGACTCAATATTTGCATACCCAATGCTATGGAAATGGTATTGGAAATATAAATACAACTACATAGACATAAAAATCTATGACTCTACACACATAATATTTTATTACATAGATGAATATGTATCTATGACATACAAACTCTCAGCCTAATTTTGATTATGTTCTAAAATCTAAGTGCCAGTGATTGTATATAGAGATTCCCTTCTTGAATACTTGTTAAATACATCATTTGAAATATGATGTAAAAATCAATGTTAATAAATTCTTTAATTAAAAAAACATGAGACGGGGTATCAATATTTGTGAAGTAATGCACCTTCTACCTTGTAAATATAATGTAACCCTTCTATTAATTACAATAAAAATATATAAAAATTAAAAGTGCATCTTCATGGTAGAAATAACGTGCTTTATAACATAGTAAGGTAACTACAGTTGATAGCATTGCATTGTGGGTTTCAAAATAACCATTAAGGAAGATTTTAAATGCCCTAACTGAAAGAAATGATAAATGAAGTAATGTATATGCCAATCTTATCATTACATGTTATATCTGCTTATTGAAAACATACAGCACCCGGTAAGTATGTATAAATAATGTATCAATTAAAAACTAGGATGATAAAAATGCCTAAGAGAAATGAATAAAATAGGGAATAAAATGAACTGAAATGGATAAAACAAAGTCAAACTAAAAAGGAAACAGTATTAAAATGAAAGAAAATATATATTCAGTATTCAATATATATTCGGGATTCAATACATAGTCAGTATTCAATATATATTGTTTCTTTTTAAATATGTATTATATACATAATATAATGTAATATGTGATATATATATATATATATGGATCCAGGTAATGAATTGTCTCACCAGGATTCTAAGCATACATCAGACCTTCACTGGTGCAATGGCATCACATCATTGCATCCCCACTTCCCTGAAGTAAATATGACAATCAAGAGCCCATGTTTACATCCTAAATATTGAGTGAATCAAGCTAAAAAAATGCTCTTTCCTAATTCTTCGGGAAAAACAGAAAACAAGTCATTTCTCAGATTATTGCAATAAACGAACCTTGTCTCAACTAAAGTCTCTAAGAATGTAATAAAGTCTAATGTCCTCAGGGAGTTAGTGGCTTCACAACCTGGACCACATGAGAAGGAGATGTGAGAGGCAAGTGGAAAGCAGAAGCTGGCACAGACAGAGAAAAGCATACAAGTGTAAGCATGGACAAGCACCCACAGGGAGAAGTTCTACAGCAAACAGAAATTGAATAGGCTCTATGGTCTCCCTTTAGTTCATTACAACAGTTTCTCTGCAGAAAGGTTCTGCGCATTGATAAGACATTCTACATTTCCTTTTGTTTCGTGGTTGCTCAGTAAGGGCTGTTTTTAAGTATTTCACTACTACTCCTGTGGACAACTGGGGATACATATCCCAGCTTAATTTGTCATGTACTATAGGAATTAATGGTGTTTATTCTTTGGTTATTTCTAAAGAAAATTGCTTGGTGTTACTCTGTCATTTGTTTGCATAATGTGCACCAATGTAATTAGCAAAAAATATTTAGAATTGCTTCTACTAATGTACCCAATATTAATTTCTACTCTGAAAATATCTTTACCATTCATTAACCTAATTAAAATCTGATATGATTGCCAGTTTAGTTAAATAACTCAGGATAAGGCCAAATTCATAACTAAGATGTTTATTTTCTCTTTGCAAATCACAGGTATTATGTTCAATACATGAAACTAAGTACAGTCCATTACATATATCTTACAGAAAGTAATCCTTAGCAAATCCATGAATGGTGATTGTTTTTAGTTTTCAATCATTCTCCGAATCATTTCCTTGCACTATAATCTCAACATATTATTGTCCATTATACTTCTCTGAGATAATGGGCTAAATTTTCATCAGCCTTAATCAGTATTTCACTTATTGATCTTCTATAGTGAAAATGAAGCAAAGATTCTTTCCCTTTGAAACAATAGGCATATGCAAGCTGGACGCCAGTGGCTCACGCCTGTAATCCTAGCTACTCAGGAAGCCGAGATCTGAGGATCGCAGTTCAAAGCCAGCCCAGACACGAAAGTCCCTGATACTCTTATCTCCAAAACCAGAAGTGGTGCTGTGGCTCAAGTGTTAGAGTGCTGCCCTTGAAGTAAAGAGCTCAGTGACAGCGCCCAGGCCCAGAGTTCAAACCACACGACCCACCAAAGAAAATAGAATAGGGGCCAGAAGCGTAGCCTAGTGGTAGTGTGCTTGCCTAACATACACAGAGCCCTGGAACCACATACACAGAAAAAGCCAGAAGTGGTGCTAGGACTCGAGTGGCAGAGTGCTAGCCTTGAACAAAAAGTGTCCAAGGACAGTGCCCAGGCCCTGAGTTCAAACCCCAGGACTGGAGGAAAAAAAGCCTTAAATAAATAAATGCATATTCCTGTTATTTTTTGATAAAATGTAACATAACTATAACTGTTCATTTTAAAGATATATTTTTACTCAGAAATGCACTCATTTAGAGACTACTAAATGCATTTTAGTACCTGTAAATTTTATTTACCTATATGTTACTTTCTACAATGTGCATTGTGCTACAAATAAAAAGTAAAGTGCTTACAGATCTGTGAAGATTTCCCCACTTGGGCGATCAGCTTTGGAGATGATTCTAGATCTCTCTTAAATTCCTGGTCAACACTCGATCTAAAGAAACCTTAATTTCAAGCCAGGTGCGGTGGCTCATGCCTGTAATCTTAACTACTCAGGAAGCTGAGTTTTGAGGATTGTGGTTCAAAGCCATCCCGGGCACTAAAGAATATGAGACTCTTATCTCCAATTAACCACTAGAAAATGGGAAATAGGGCTGTGGCTTAAGGGGTAGAGTGTTAGTCTTGAGCTGAAGAGCTCAGGGATGGTGCCCAGGCCCAGAGTTCAAGCCCCATGAACAACAACAACAACAACAACAACAACAACAACAAAGAAATAATATTAATTTCAAACTTTAACTGCAGTGGATCTCTTCATATGATTCAGGAGGTTCACTTATGATTCTAGTACTATTAAAATTTGAGTATTGGATGTAGGAAGACCTTCCAATTATTAGAAGTTATTTAATTGAGCTAAATTTAACCATGCTTCCTACAATCCCTCCTGCCAACTCCCCTCCCTCATTAAAAAAAAAAGTAAACAGGTAGTCATCTCAATACAATATGGGGCCAGCCATCTTGCCATTTTTCTCAGGAGTAGCCTGTCTTGTGGTATATACTTCCTAATAGAAGAGATGGATAATGTTCATTGTGTAGTAGTTCTGTTTTACTTTGGGAGCCAGTTTTTAGTTAATAAAACATTTAAAGGAAATGAAAACACTTCCAGTTTTGGTGGAATTATCTAGGGGAAAACAGTGTTCCAGAAACTGCCATGAGTTTGACTGAGTAAAACTGCCTAGCCATTGGCCATACTTAGAAGATGTGTCTCCCCCTGATAACTGATTTCTGCAGGAATGTTTTTGCTACCAAGATAGCATATCCATATTACTTTGCATTTGCAGGCTCCTATACACATATATCTCAATAAAACTTATCTCTGACAGTAAAGTCTTATTTATTTTAAAAATAGTGGTTCAGCATGGTGAAGTGATTGATTTCAGTTAAGAAAACTTTCAGGTGCAAAGACAAGATTCTAATGCCTCCCTCAGTATTCATCCTTTCCCAGCCACACACAGAACTACCTGAATATATTGTAATCATAGCAAGTTGTGAGGAGGCCAAACTATTCTCAAGGAATCTTGAAGCCATTTTAGTATTGTACTCACCATTGTCTTATTATGGCTTCTTTCCCAGTGCCTCCTACAGAAAAGATGAACCAAACAAGGGTCAAAGAAGGGCTACTTGCTGGCCCAAGAGCTGAAGAATTCAGAGCACGTTAACAAGGGATTAGTTTCTAAGAGTTCCTCTCAGAGGCAAGTGATGCTAGTCTTTGAATGTAATCTCTAGTCTTGTTGGATTTTTTTAATGATACAAAAGAGTTGGGAATAAATAACTATGAGGAGTCGGTGACCTCAGCAGTTCTGAATGGTCCACTAGATGCACTGATGACGAGAATGAAAAGAATGTTTCTCACCCTGTCCTAGGGGTTGTCAGAAGGGCCGAAGTCTCAGATAAGTGCAAAGGCATGCAGATGAGTGGAGCTAAACTCATTTCTCACAAAGTTCTGGAACCCCCTCCCCCCTCCACACCCCCTGCCACACACACACTCCCAAACTACCTGCTTCTGTTTTCTATGAAGCCAGACTCCAGTGACTTGCCACATTTAAGCTAAAAAAAAAAAAAGGTCCAACAACAGGAATGGATAGAAATGCTAGGCTACTATTAAAGGCTTTTCCTATAGTGGAATGTGTATTCATTCAACAAGCATTCAATGAGTCATACCCCTAAGCTTATCACTGAGGAATTTTTTTTAAATGATAGAGCTATCTTTGACCTCTCTTAGCTGAGCAACCAACTGACTTTTTCATGCAAGTTAGTTTTGTGTGAGTTTACTAAGGGTATGGATTAATTTCACTAGGGCATCTAAAGAAGTAGGGCAAGGGAAAAGGTATACATAGCTAGGAAGCCCTGGTCACAGATGTGGCCTGATTGCGGGTTACTCAGTTTTTGCTTTGGGAAAGGGACCGGGGAAGGAGGTGGGGGCACCTCCAGCTTCTGTTCCTATTTTCTTCCAGTGGGACAGTCTCTTCCAAGCCTGCTTGAAATCATGACATGGCTATATCCAGCTCTTGCTAGTTTTAAAGGTGTTGCTAGTCTCACCAGCAGGTGATGGCTCAGACAATTGACAGGTCCAAAATGGAGGTAGGAATGTGTAGCTTTACTGCTGCCTTTTAGTTAATTCATGAGCCTGTATTCAAGAATCTGGACTTTTAGCAAAAGCAGCTTGTAAGCAGATGTTACACTGTGATTTAAAAAAAAAATAGGGGAGGGGCAGGAGTTTGGCCTAGTGGTAGAGTGCCTGCCTAGCATGCTGAAGACCTGGGTTCGATTCCTTGGTACCACATACATATAAAAAAGCCAGAAGTAATGCTGTGGCTCAAGTGGTAGAGCTTTAGCCTTGAGAAAGTCCAAGGACAGTGCTCAGGCCCTGACTTCAAGCCCCAGAACTGGCAAAAAAAAAAAAAAATCATCATGGAATCATGGACCAATGTGTATTCCGTTCCTCCTTCTCCCACTGCATTCACTAAACAACATGGCATTTTTATGAAACAGACTCACTGTAAAGTAAGACTCATAGAGCTACTTTGTTTCCCTGAAGGGGATAATTTTTTTCCTCCACTGGATTCCCTTCTTTTCCTTTGTGCCAATCCAAATACATACTGCCCCCAAACTTTTCAACTTGGAATTACAAGCAAGAATCTAACTGCAGGAAAAGTTCTGCCAAAGTTTTTGTTGGAAACCCTTGATGAGGAAGAAGAGGAAATCTACATGCATTTCCTATGGACTTACTTACCCTGTCCACAAGATAACAATCACACCAAACTGGTGATGCTATCTCAAACTTTTGCACCTGTGTGTCTTAATCCACAGCCTAAAGGTGAAAGGAAATGAACAAACAATTCAAAGGCCAGAGAAAAATATTGTAAAGCAATATATGCTCCTTATATCTTAGTGCTTGCCCACCTGAGGGAGAGAAAACTGGTGAACTATGTGAGAAAAAATGGGGAGAGTATGAGAGTAAGAGAGTGACAAAGAGAGACAGAGACAGAGAAAGAAAGAGAGAAAGTGACAGAGTAAGATTGGGGGGGGACAGCAAAACTTGCATCCACAATAATATTACTAGTAAATTAGAGAATCAGAAGTTATCATTGAATTAATCAGAATATTTAAAATTAATGTATATAGAAAGTAGGAATGTATAGAATTTAATGTGACTGTAGAAAGCCCTAATTTCCACTGAAAAGAGAGGGGAAACACTAACGGGCATATTTTAAACACCAGAAAAGCAATTCTCTATTCATTAACATTGTACTTGTAAAAAATGGCACAATTTTTTTCTCTCTTGAAAATATTATTTAAATATAAGATAATATTATATTGTAGAAAAGTACTTTTTAAAACATAGAAAAAATCTATGCATATTCTCTATTCACCCAGAAAGAATTGTGACTCTCAATATTATAAACTATTATACAAAATTTGGAATTACAAAGTAATCTAAAAGTTGAGTTGTACACAAACTCTAAGGTCTTGAAAAAAGAAGGTTGAAACAAACCAAACATCATTTCACATAAAGGAGTCCAAGAAGCTGTCTGAGAAATAAAGTCACTCACTGAATAAACTATAGGCAAACAACATTCCTTTTACCCTCTGTTATATGCCTTTTACCCTTTTAAGTGTGATTCAACCATCACCCGACACCTAAACTTTGAAATACTTTCACTCATTCTCAGAAAGCTGCATTGATTGTGCCTCCATTTGCAGTCATACAGCCCACTCATATGTCTAAATGTCAGCATATAGTAGGACTCATACATTTTCACTATGTAAAGTAAAAGCAATTCTATCCATGATGGGGTAGGCAAATATACGTACACATGTCAGAATACAGGCATATGTACACAAATGTGAACATACACAAAGGCGCTAGCAAAGAGCTGATACGTAGTTTTCAGAGGCAAAATATGCAGTTGCTACTTAGGGGTTTTTTTATTATGACTTCTGTAATTATCATTTTGTTTGGTTGAAAAAGTTATCAATTTTCATAATGCCCTTTTCATTTCGAAGGGCATGTATCATGGAAAATTATCACCAGAGACCCAAGTCTAAGAATATAGAGATGACAGAAAAACCTTTGAGTACCATCTTGGGTATATATAAACAATTCTGATACATTTCTTCATCTAAAGGGAAGCAGCTAGCTGACATATTTCAAGGAAAAAGAGAACCTAAGCTACAAGAGAAGCAATAGCTCAAGCAATACCAAAAATAGGTAATAGAATTATCAACAGGAGGAACCCAATGCCTGCAGAATGAAAAAAACCCCATATAATCCGTGGTATTGTACTTATTTTATCTTTTAGTGAACTTTGCCCTTCAAAATATTTCCTTTATTCCATTTTGAAGATTTATAGTGCCATCCTTTATGCTTTAATGAACTCCAACCTGGTTCTGTAAAATGTTTAAAACTTGTCAGGGTCGCTGTTTTATTTTTTTTGAAGGCAACAAATTTTTTTTTAAGGAAAGGGGGGAAAACCCACACAAAGAACTCCAAGTCCTGCCAATTTTTTCTTCCTGCCAAGTCCTATTAGTATAAATGAACGGTTTATTTTAAGAAATGCCTGATAAATTACTCTACACAATCAGTAATGAGGGTACTGTCAACAAAGGAGAGTCATTTCCAAAATTTACTTGGCATCAAGGAGCACTTAGCGCCTTGTAAGCACAAACTGGGCTGTGCAGCCCGGCCTCATGGTTGCTATATGCTTCTCTTTGGGGAAGGCAGGATGTGTGGCTATATGTAACTGCTGGAGTTTTATTCTGTCCACTTGCAGTTTTTAAAAACTGAAACAAAACATGGTCCTTTTCAGATTTTCCTTGCCACTACCTTCTACTTCTATCTACAATTTCTTTTCTTCTAGGGTTTTGGCCTTGGGGGGCGGGGAGGGATTCGATGGTGGGAACACTGTACCTGCAAGCCACCAAGTTTAATACAAAAGAACAGAGGACAATGATGGTCAGTTCTGGGAGAAGAAAGCAAAGGCTTTACTGTAAGAATCTGGAGTTAGGGAGAAGCACTGGAGTTGTAGTTGAATGTTGCCACCAGTCACCTGGTATAAATCAGGTGAAATCCTTGGAGTGTTTATCCTATAAATCCTGGACTGGACCAAGGATCTCAGAAATAAAAGCCCTGGGGTGGTGTCTGCTACCCCCAACTCCTTCAGGGAAAACCACCTTGACTGGAAACTGTATTGTCCTAAAGTGAGAGTGAAGAAACATTCATCCATGACACCAAACCCAACTAAACAAAGTCTTGTGAGAAAGAAGAGGTTAGTGTCTGCTGTCTGTGATGCCTTTTGAGGCTTTTAGAAGAATAGTATTATAAAAGTTAATGTGCAAATAAAATAAACAAATCCCTTTACTTCTTGCCCACTGTCAATGTCCCTATGCTTTCTTATAAACCCCTGGAGATAGTTTTCAGCAACTTTTGCCCTACGATCATTTTCCAGCCACTGTCTGAGACATCCACTTATTTCCAGCCGGGTCTGTATAATGTTTGTGGTGACCCTGAATTGTTCGGTCTCCAAGTAGGAGACAAAAATGTTTCATACAATTTATACTATTCATATTTTGTATTTCATCTGTTTAAACATGAGGATCAGAGTTCAGCGTTTAATGCAATGCAGTATGTACACAAACTGACTAAATTACAGATGAACAGAAGAGATGTTGCATATTTCCTTCAATCTTATAGTGAAAGAAAAGATACCAGCTCTTCTTAGGAAATATTTATAAGTTCCAAGCATTCCTAACATCATTAATAAGCAAACTACCTTTTGGTAGTTTAAAGGTCATGGAGGGAAAACGATTCCTACTTTGCAGAAAAGGAAACTGAGTCCTGTCCAAGGACAGAGACATCAGTAGAACTAGAATAAGCTCAACTTCCAGCAAAGTCTTATCGTGCAATCCTGCCTCATCTGTTTCCCCAACATTTCTCCTCACAGTCTGCCTGCCGCCTCTGCACAGGACTGTGCATGCCTAGATGCTGGAAGTAAGCAGAAAGGAGTGGATAAATGGACTGTAATATTGGCTTCATTTGTACTATGTCAAAACCATGCAGAAAATAATAGAGTGGAAAATCTCTTCCGTGTCCAAAAGACTCTGCTTCACTTTACCTACCATAAAACATATTTCTATATAAAATTTAGAATCAAGGCTCTCAGAACTGATCCCACATTGCTACTAACACCATGCTTCATTGCGTGGAAAGGTCAACAGAAGAAAGGTGCAGGTTTATATCAAGTAGGCCATCATAGAAACCTAGCTCACTCAGTTCCCAAGTCTATGGTCTATTCTGTGTATTTTTCTCCCTATCTCCAGAATGCAGGGCAAAAGGTAAAGGGTCCTTCCATTGCAACCTGCTCTTACTTGTAGGTGACAGAGAACATTCTTGAAATAAGACAATCTAACGTGAGTGCTTCTGAAAGGATTCTATTAGAAATACATATCTATGTGTACATATGAAGATAGCTGTACATTTTAAATGGGTTACATGTCATAATCAAATTCCTAAACATCATTTTAAACCTGTTGTCAGCTTTGCGGTGGTAAATTTGGAAATGGCTACCTTACTGCTTCAGCTTGATGATAATTCCTGACCTCCAGGGAACTGATTCCTTCACTAGACCACTGCAACCTCCGCTAGACCCAAGAAGATGTCAAAGGCAGCTAGAGGTGCTCTAGTCTGTTTCCAAAGCCCCAGTGGCACCTGGTGAAAGCAGTTGGGCCCTGCCTCCAGGGCGTCTGACATCTGGACTTGGGTCTTTGTGTCATGATGATCAGTGGGTTGTTTCGGGATGGTGAATTGGAACCAGGTCTGCAGAATTGACGAGTAGGATCTGAGAGCTGAGTTGGCTAGCTGAGGCCACTGGTGCTAGGCGGAGGTGTGTGGCCATTGTGGACTGTGTGCATGCTGGATTTATGAGGGGCCAGTGGTTTGGATGCACAGAGGAAGCCAGCTGGGAAATAAAGGAAGAATGAGACAGGAGCACAGGATTCAGAGACAGAGATGTGAGGGCGGGGCCCGCCCGTTCAGCCCTTGCTCTTACTGAAGCTGGTCATTCAGCTTCTTCCATGTATAACTTTCAATAAATCCTCCTTCACGTGAGGCAACTTAAGTGTGTGTCTGTTTCTTGTAACCAAGAGAGCCTCCAGAAGAACAAAGGCCCCCAAGGAAATGATTAAAGACCTACTGGGGTAGTCCAACCCTTATGTTTCCCAGCCCCAGGCAGACAGTGCTTCAAACCCCAGTAATGTTAGGCCTCCCAGAAGAGAGTGCCCCCTAGTGTATCTCCTTATGCGTTACAGTGCTTCAAACAGTTGAGCCATCCTTTCTTCAAGAGCAATAGGAAGTAATTCTGAAATATAACACCATTCAGACCTGGATTAAATGATAACTCCAAAAAAAGGAACTGTTAAAAAATCCCACTATGGGGCCAGGAATTTGGCCTAGTGGTAGAGTGCTTGCCTAGCATGCACGAAGACCCGGGTTTGATTCTGCGGTACCACATACATAGAAAAAAGACAGAAGTGGTGCTGAGGCTCAAGTGGTAGAGCTCTAGCCTTGAGAAAATCCAAAGTCAGTGCTCAGGCCCTGAGCTTATGCCCAGGACTGGCAAAAAAAAAACCCATCCCATTATGTAACTATAAACAGGAATTATTGTTTCCAGTCTAGCCGAATAGGATAGATGGGAAAGTATTCTACTTCCCTAAGTTAACCCTTAGCCTAAGTGAAAGAGAGGAGAGAAGTGGGGAAAATTTAGAGATGCTTATCAGGGCCTGGATGAAGACTATGAATTGCATGTTGTCAGTTGCATGTTAGTTGGTACTGAATCTCAGCCATCACTCTGGAAAGTATAGGAAGCCATCTAGAGAAGAGGAAGGAATTATAAATTACCTCTTCTACTTGATCCTGATAGTGGGATTGGACTGGTGTTTGAACTCAGGACTTTGAACTGGCTTGGCAGATACTCTTACCAGTGAGGCATGCCCTCTAGCCTAATTTTTTTACTAGTTAATTTCAAAAATAGGGTCTCACTTCCGGGCAACAGTTGTCTTTGTCAGGATCCCCACGACGACTAGGATAATAAGTACATGCTGCTGAGTACAATTAAGAAAGGGTTTCAAGAACTTTCCTGACCTTCTAATCTTGAGTCTCAATTCTCCCAGTGTCAGCTACTTAGGGAGCTAGCTAGGATTACAGGTTTGACCAATTTGCACCCACACTGATGGTGAGATTTTTAACTTCAAAAACTTAATTTCTACACCAAGTATTGTTTGTAGATGAGATCCTATTACACTGCTATGGAGTTTCTAAATGTGTCAGAGCCTTCTCAATTCACCGTTTACTGTAAAGTATCTTTTCATTAAGGTTTCAAAGTATTCCCTCGGGAGAAAATAAAAAGTCAATATTTTCCTTGGTGTTTATTACATGGGCATTGTTCCATGGATGGCAAATTGACTCCATCCTGTATACCAACTCCAAAGAATTGTTAGAGCTCTTTGCCAAAAAGGGCTAAAATCAAGTGGCATCCAGGCTTGGTGGGAAAGAGCCTGGGTATGATTAGTCGTGTCTTCCCCAATCAGGGCAAAAGCCTAAGGTTGATTGGCAATGTCTGCCATGGGAAGGTCATAGAAAAGTCAGAAAACCAGGTACTGTCCAGCTCTGGTTTATACCTTATATAAAGAAGTGTTTGGTTTATATTGTCACATGATTGAGCTGAACACAAAATGAATTCCAATATCCCTTTCAAATAGAGGTGTTGACATTTAGAACTAAAATAATGTGGAGAAAATTACACTGCAAATTGTCTTAGAAGCCTTAGGATGCTAAAAATAGTATAAATTGATCACTTTCTAAAAGAATAGGAAACAGGGATTTGAACATGATGTGAAAGGATCATATACCAATCAAAAAGAAAAATGATTAAGACAGATAAAATCAGTGATTTAATCAACCTGGGTTTGAGTAGAAGAAAAAAAAATCACTCAAAGCCAGGTACCAGTAGCTCATACCTGTAATCCTAGCTATTCAGGAGGCTGAGATCTGAGGACTGCAGTTTGAAGCTAGCCCAGACAGGAATATCCATGAGACTCGTATCAATTAAACTCCAGCAATTAAGCCAGATATGATGTCATGGCTTAAAGTGGTAGAGTACTAACCTTCAATGAAAAAGCTCAGGGACAGCTCCCAGGCCCAGTTCAAGTTCCACAACAAAAACAACAACTCAAAAGTTCTTTCCATTTAAAGAAAGGTGGAATCTCCTTCTGAACAAGTGTGCTTCTTGTCTTCTCTTTTCTTATATTGATAGTTGGGAAAATGAGACAGAGGAGAAGAAACCACAAATTCAAAGGTCTCATCAGGAACCAACAGCAGCTTTGAGATTGTCAAGTAATAGAATCAATGGATGTATTACATACACTATGCTTCATCAAGTCATACAGCATTACACATCAATTAAAAATCAAATAACACTTAAAATGCAAGAGTTGATCTGGAGTTGACTTGGTTCAATCTTCTGACATCTGGACCTCCAGAGGCCTTCCCAGTGGAAGAATGGACACCTAACTTCAGGGTTGCTCAATTGAACTCAGGCAAAGACATAGGGGGTAGCAGGCATGATGGGGACTGAGAGATATCATAGGAAAACAGTGTGTTGCAACTGAACAGAAGAGAAACCATGGGCACAGGAAGTGAATGCAGCCGGACCATTCTGGATGTATCTGTGTTCAACCTATATGTAGAGCGCCTCCTTCTGACTTTGTGTGCTGACCTGATGTTACCTTGCTGTAGCTTTAAGTGAACTTGGAAGGTTGCATCTGTACTAACTTATTTATATTTCCATGGGAGCAGCTGAAGTGCAGAAATAATTCTCTTGCTTTACACTTAAGCCAAAGACAGTTTACTACCCTGGGCTTGCCCTGTAAAAGGAGTAAAGCAGGGCCATTTAAAGGCAGGCCAGATTCTCCCCCATGGAGAGACAAAGCCAGAGCCTGGTCCAGCACAAGGATTTTCAGATGAGACTCACATCAGCTGCAACCCTGACTTCACCCCTTTTCAGCTGTGTGACCCTAACTATGAAAATATGTCATTCTAAACTTCGAATTCTCTAATCTGTTAAGTCAAAAGAAAAAAATTACCTACCCAATAAGATGGAAAGATATGTTTAAAGTCTACGTTAGGCACGTGCCAGTGTCTGACAAAGTACCCAGTGCAAGTTAACTATTCACTGCAGATAGACCCCTTGGCATTTGAACTGGAAATTCTGTGCATACATGCATTTCTCCTCAAAAACTGGGGATTCACATCCTGACAAGGAACTCCTTGTGCTGAGCCGACTTATAAATCATAGGAAGTAATTGATCAAGACACTCTACTCACCCTGAGCACAGTTCATTTTCATTCACCTATGCTGGCCTTTCTTTTAAGTACATCTACCTTACTAGTAAAATCCATTTATTTTTCAAATTTTTCAGAGATATTCAGGCAACTCTTAGGGTTTTTAAATAGAGTTGCTCCTTTTTTTTCTTGTTTCCTAAATCTGCTATACAAAAACCATACCAAGCAATACTGCAGTTGAAAAGTTTGGTCAGTAGTTTTCCAAAGACAGCATGAGCCATGGAGTAGTGTCATATCCTATAATCCCAGTGATTCCAAGTTGAGTTTAACCAGGACTGGCACACACACACGCACACACACACACACACACACACACGCACACACACACACGAATGCTACTGGGAAATATGTAGTTTGAAACAATAAGCATTCTGTCCCAATTAGAATTTATCATTATTTTTGATTATTATTATCATTATTATTATTAAAATATGTGAATCATTTTATTTAACTTCCCCCCAATGCCTTTTACTATCAGCCAAAATGTTGTGCATGGAATAACACTAGTGGCCACAGAAACTCAAGACACATTATTTCTTCATATTCAAGTCAAATTCCTAGGAGCTTTTGACTATGATGTCTTAAACCTTATATTCCACAGTCGGAGTAATTTTTTTATAGATTAAAATATGAAACTTGCTGGATGCTAGTGGTTCTCACCTGAAATTCTTCTCAGGAGGCAAAGATTTATAGGTAACAGTTTAAGCCAGCCTGGCAGCAAAGTCCCTAAAATAAAAGTTTTATCTCTGCCTAACTACATGCACACACATACACACACACACACACACACACACACACACACACACACACAAACCAAACCAGCAAACAAAAACTGGAAGTATAAGTGTGGCTTATTGTCCTTTAGCACAAAATTGAGGTGCAGCACTCAGGCTCTGAGTTCAAGCCCTAGTACCTGCTAAAAATACATATATATATATATATATACGTACATTCATACATACATACATATATATATACGTACATTCATACATACATACATACATACAACATACATACATACACTTACACATATATACTCCCTTAATGATTCAAGTCCAGTCCCTGTTAAAAAAACAAGCTAAACCTATTTTTTACAGCATCTCAGGGGACACCAGGATTTGCCCGGGAAGCTGACGTGAGGGAACCAAATGGCTGATCAATTGGCATCCAATGGGATTATTACAGCTACTGCTCAGCCTCAGCAGGACCTTCAATTAGCTCACGGGTTACATGAACTGACTCACTTAAATTGGAGAGGGTTGCATCACAGATTCCCCCTGGTCCCTATAAAGGACTTTAAAAAGATCGTGAGAACATGTAAATTGTGCATGCCATTTTTACAAGTCCCACTTCTACAATCCCCTGGGGTCAATCCCCAGGCCTTCAACCTAATGTTATCTGGCAGAGTGATGTAACCCACTATGCACTCTTTGGGAAATTAAAATACGTATTTATGTCTATAGATACTCATTCACATGCTTGTTGGGCTACTGTACATTCCAGCGAAAGAGCCTGACATGCGGAAAGCCATTTTTTACAATGTTTTGCTATCGTGGGTTTACCCCTACAGGTTAAAGCGGATAATAGGCCTTGTTTTATGAGCAAATCATTACAAATTTTTTTTCAGACTTGGAATATTAAACATACTACTGAGATACCATATAATCCCAGGGGACAAGCTATAATTGAGAGATACAATAAGACCTTAAAAATCAACTAATAAAACAAAAAGGGGCAGGCAACCCCCATGATCAATTGAGGACAGCCATGCTTACACTAAACATTTTATATCTTTCCAAGGATCAGCCTCTGACTGACTTTGGAGACATTGGTCTAATCAGACACTGTACTTAAAGGTTGAAGTCCATTGGAGAGATCCTCTTACTGGATCATGGAAAGGCCCTGATCCGCTCATTAGTGTGGGGAGAGGATTTGGATGTGTCTTCCTGGTGGGAGAACCAAACCCAATTTCGGTATTGGCTAGAGATTTAAAATATTGCCAGAAAACTAAAAAATAATTACCCAAGAGCACCCCCTCTTGAGGTATGATTTTCCTTCTCCCTCTCATTCACAGGAATGAGGAGACCAAACTGGACGCTCTGCCTAGCTGTGGTTGGATTCCGCAGTCGCCTTCCTTCTCCTCATCCTGGGACAAAGACCCTAGTTTGGACCTACAATCTCAACTTGATTCCTTGGCTGCAGTCGTCTTCCAAAATCGTCGAGGCCTTGATCTGCTTAAAAAGGCTGCAGTAAGTTCTCAAACGCTGCTGAAATGAACTTAATGCAAACTATGGACTGGACCAAATGGTTGGCTCCCTTACCTTCTCCCCTTCATGGGCCCCTTAGTTACAGTGATCCTTGTATTCACATTCAGAGCTTGTGTGAGCAATAAAGCTCCTTCAGTTTCTTAGAAATCAGGTTAAAAGCTGTTCAGCTAATGGTGGTCCAACAACAATACGCTGTGCTACAAGATGCAGACTGGGAATCCTATGAGGTTGGCCCTGGCCCTTACCAGGATGTACAGGTGTAGACCAGAGGATAGAAGGGTTTCCTTTGTGGGTGTTGGCCATCTCCCCTACTTAAAATCTCCATTTGGGTCTGCTAGCCCTACAGGTAAATTGCCTGAAGAGCTAGGGTGGTAGTCAGTGATGGGTAAGATCCCCAGACGGGGCAACCTAAGACAGGCACACCCTCGAGTAAGGCGAGCACCTGCTAATGAAACAAAAAAGGGGGAGATGTGGGGCACGTCACATCAGGGAAATGGAAACCTATGCTATAAAAGGAGGCCTAACTCGTGGCCCAGTGCTCATTTCCTGGCTTTGGGACCCAACCTGCCTGTTGCCTGGATGGAAGGCATGGCTGTGGTTTGTGATGTAAAGTAAGGCTATCCTATCTCTTGGATAGGCCCCGAACCCTTCCACCCTGTGGGATAACACATGATTCCCCTTCTTTACCTACCTTCCCCAGCCCTCCCCACCTTTGTGCTGATAGGCTCCTGCATCCTATATTAGCTGAATGTACTTCCTCAATAAACGAGTTCCTGCCTTGACGGGTCTCCCTGACATGTCTGATTGTCCTCTGGTGAGGGAGGTCTGGGTGGGGGCCATCAATCGGCCCTTTCCTTTCTCTGCAAGTCCTGGTCAGGGCATGTTCTTCCATCCCTCCTGCAAGTCGGGAGGGACCGAGGAATAAAAACCCCGACATACACACATACATGCATACATATAAAATTAAATGTGTGGCATAAGACAATATGTTATCAAAACCCATAAGTCTTTTGGAGGCTTTGTAAAATGTGCGCACAAATGTCATCAACACCAGAAATGACCCTTGTTGCAAAGGCTATGGATTGGAGCCACTGGGGAAGTTGAAAAACAGAATGTAACAAAACCCTTTCACAGTCATCAAAGTCCCTGGATCTTCACCATGCACAGTGAGAACACTGCAAATTCATTCTTTGGGATTCAGGGATGTGGGAGCTTTTCAGAGCTAATTAAGAATGTCTAATCTTGTAAGTAAAGCAAGGGATACGGGATACTTACTTCTTTTTTTACATAAATGAGATAAAATAGTTTCATTTTTATTGTCTCCTGCTACTTGGACAAGTAAGTGGCTCTATAAATCATTGTAATTATCTAGTGAAAGCCCTCAGGTTATTGATGGTCTCCCTGGGACTCAGAGAGGGTGTGATTTATCACTTTATAGAAAGAAAGAAAGAAAGAAAGAAAGAAAGAAAGAAAGAAAGAAGAGAGAGAGAGAGAGAGAGAGAGAGAGAGAGAGAGAGAGAGAGAGAGAGAAAGAGAGATAGGGAGGGAGGGAGGGAGGGAGGGAGGGAGGGAGGGAGGGAGGGAGGGAGGGAGGGAGAGAGAGAGAGAGAGAGACAGAGACAGAGACAGAGACAGAGACAGAGACAGAGACAGAGAGACAGAGAGTGGAGCCAGGTGCCACTGGTTCATACCAATATTCCTGGTTACTCTGGAAGTTGAAATTGGGATTTAGGTTTCAAGCAAGCCTTGGCAAAAAGTGAATGAGACCCCATCTCAAACTAAAGCCGAGTGTGGTGGTATGCACAGGACATCCCAGCTATGGCATGAAGCTTTGAAAGGAAGGCCACAGTTCTTGATGGTTAAGGCAAAAAAAAAAAAAAAGACACATATCTAAAAAAATAACCACAGTGGCAACAGGACTGAAGGTATAGCTTAAATGGTAAAGGACCTGCCTAGTAAACATAAAGTCCAGCGTTCAAACCTCATTACTTCAAGAGGGTGGGGGGGTTGATGAAGGAAAGAAGGAAAGGAGAAAGGAAGGGAGGGAGGGAAAAAGAAAGAGAGAGACTGACTTCCTAAACTCTGAAATAATCGCAAGATTATCCAACCTTGATCAGCGTTAAAATTAGGAAAAGAATTGAGAAGAAAGTTTTGGGTTCCCAGATGAATTAGGCAATACTGTAGAAATCTAAAATCCAGTGTCATACATTTGCTCTCCCTAAAAGTTGTTCAGCACATTTCTGTGCAAAACAGATTTACAGCATCCATTTTCAATGATTTCCTGTTTCATTCAGCAAGCAGGTATTTGGAAGGCTAAGCCAGCTCTGCAGAGTATTAAGTTGACCTAGGAAGTGAGCGCCCCTCAGGGAGCAGTTTCCAGGGTTAATACTAGCCCTGTGCCTCCAACGTGACTCTTTATGACTCCTCAGCTTTAAAAATGAATTATTTGACCTCACCTTTCTCCATGGGGGTGCACACCTTAATTTTCCACACTCATTTTCATGGAATGACAGAAAACACTGTACTTATCCAGAGATAAACCATTCTACAAATTCAACTGCTGGAGACACAGACAAAAAACACGCAGAGAAAATTATGTGTCTTTGCAGGCAAGGTGATGTCATCAAATCCCAAGGATTTCCCTTGTCTGAGAGCTACTTATCACTCATAGCAAGTGAAATTTGCTTTTATTAACCATTTGAATTGCTGTGGTACTGCTTTTGAGCCAACAGGTTAAAAGCAACACATGCTATGTGAGAGATAAAGGGACTGACAAAGATAATATAATGAAAGCAATGGGATATTTTGAGTTGCTATTTTAAACATTATTGGAAGAAGACAAAGCAGCTCTTATAAAAATATTTTTATTGAAAAAATTAGGAACATTCTTAATGGTACTACAACCAGAAAAGGTTTCATTTGACAAATCCATGTCAAGTAAGAAGCCAGGGAATTGTTATAGAAAGTGATTTTTATCCAGTGTTCCATTGAGTAAAGGAAAACATTTATAAATGATCAGCCCTTTCAAGGATAAATTCTGTCACAATGGTTATAGGATGATCCCACAGTAAAGACGTGCTCATAAACCCAAACATGAAATTCTATCATAGCTAAAAACAAATCAGGAGCGTGACACTATCCATAGACACCGGACACAGTGAAGTCTCTGGTTCACAAATCCTTTCAGAACAAAGAAGAACAACCCCGGAGACTTGGGAATTAGGAAATTCTTCTCAGAAGAAGAAGAATCATCAAAAGTTTTACATGAGGTGGTGACAGACATGGCAAACTGTCTGCTCTTGTCCATTCTCTTTTTCTATAGGAGCAGAGGTTCTGTGGTTACATCTCCAAGATTAAAGCAATGCTTGCGAGCCTCTTCCTAAGTGTCAAGTTATTTGTTAATGTGTGTGTAAGAGGAAAATTCAACAACATTCAGGGGCTTTTCAAAGGGATGTTTCTTTGAGATGTCCTCCAGTCCTCTATCCATCCTCTAGATGCCATTTTGTACTATTAAGAAAAGAGAAAGAGGCATCAGAGGCTCATTCTTGCAATCCTAACTTATCCAGGAGTTTCTAAGGATCCTGGTTCTAAGCCAACCCAGGCAAGGGAATGTGAGATGCTTATAGTCAATTCACCAGCAAAAGCTGGACGTGGCAGTGTGGCTCAAGTGGTATTGTCAGCCTAAGCACAAAAGCCAAGCAAGATCATGAGGCCCTGAGTTCAATCTTTGGTACAGGTACTGGTACAAAAATAAACAAGAAAACAAACCTTCAGGATTTTATTACTTGTTTCATACTCCACTCCATCCTTATCTCTGGAATGACTCCAGAAAGATGGTTTAACTAACTTATTTTCTTTCAACGTGGCTGTCAGATGTGATTTCTCTATCATAGCTAATATGCTTTATGTATATATTATATATATGAAAAGTATTGTAAAAAATAGCCAAACAAAATGAAACAGAGCATCTATACTCCTGCTAAGATTCTGCAACAGAATTAAATTCCCAGGATTGAAAATTCCATGAATGTGTAAGACCCATTCAGCTCTGGTGAGTTAAAAAAAGAAAGATGAGCTAAGAGTTGCACTGAGGGGAAATTTATCCCAATCCCATGAACAAGGAAAGGGATAGTCTACATTTTTTTCAGTCAACATTCTTTCTCTTTAGGGAAAAATATGCCTTAGTGGTGAGCTGGGATTTGGCATGTAGTAGAGATTACATGGAATTTGAGCTACCAGTGGAAATTTTGATTGAAATTATATTACATTACATTATATATTATATTATATAAATAATATATTATATACATTATATATGATATACATATATACATATATTATATATAATATATAATTTCCTAACTTCCTTGCACAACTCATGAAAGTTGAGTGACAATTTTTTTTGTATCCTTTATATTTATTGTCACCGTTGTCAATGGTTCTGGATACTTCCCATAAGTTTAGTAACGTATTAAAAATTCAGAAGAACTCAGAAAACTATTACAATCATGGCTACTATTTATTGCAATGAAAAGTACAGATTAAAATACACAACTGGAAATGGTTCCTCAAGTAGGCATGTTACAGATTAGTCATCATTCCTTGTTCTCTGTTTCCAGTGCATGGCAAGTGTGTATATATACATATATATTGTATATGCGTCTATTTGTTTATTTGAAATAGGGAAGGGAATGGGGGAAAACAAGATGATTTGGAGGAGGTTGGGGGAGGGAAATGTGAACAAAAATGTGAGAAGGGGTATCAATGTGTGAGAAGTAATGCACCTATTATCCGGAAATATAACTGTAATCCCTCTATATATTATAATATAAAAATAAAAAAACAAAAAGACAAAAAATAATCTATAGATTGTATGCTTGCTTGCTTCTAATTTTCTGTCTTTAAAAACTATAAAAACATTGCATAATGAACAGTTAAATCAATTACTTCAATTGTGTAATGTATGGCTACTTTGTACCTCTGAGTATAGTTGTTTAAAATAACCACAATTTCATGGTTTTTCTTTTCTTTGGGATTTACTCGGGTTTTTTTTTGTTGTTGTTTTTTTTACATTCAGCTAAGATGTTGTTTTATTCCACATTACCATTTGCTGAAGTAAGTCATCACTTATCTGCCCACAGTTGGAAGCTTTCATAAGAAAGCTTCATGGGCTGAACTTATCCTTGTGACCTATGCACATTACTGACTTCCCCACTTCACAACACAGGGGTATCAACATGACATTTTCTAACCCAGTAGAATATCTAAAGGAAGGAGTCAAAAGCTTCTGCCACTCTTTCTCAGGAGTTGAGACATTCTCATTTGTGGCTGGTACCATACTCCTTTATTCTAACCCAGTTAAAGAGCCAGAAGTGACACTTTTTAAACTATTAACTTCTTTCCCTATTATAAGCAGGCTTTGCCAGAGTAGTCTGCCGCTGCTACAAGAGGCCCTGCAAGGGAGCGGTTGATGCCTCACCACTACTTGGTGAGGCTTGGTGAGCTGACTTTCCTTAAAGCTTTCTTTAAAATTGGCTCCCCTGCTTGTTCCTGAGACATTCCACAGTGCCACAAATGATAAAGGGCTCAGGAAAGAGAAATCCTTTCTATTTCTGTAAAAACAGATCTGCAATCTAAAAAGACCCAAAGGCATGAAAAACATCACAAAAAGGAAGTCTGAATCTCATATGGATTGTTATGTTTGAAAGGAGACCATGTTCCTCCATTGTCTGGTTCTGAGAGCTCAGGGTAGTAGGGCTGAAGACTTTGTCTTCCATTCTTGTGACTCATTAATTCCTACACAACCCAGACCAGCCAGGATCTCTGGTTAAGTGTGAAAAGCATGGGTAGAACTCAGCCCTGCTTATAAACAAGCAAGCCATGCCAGTCTCGGGAGTGTCTTCTAGTCCAGAGCCTTTGGCCTAAGATATATAGAGTGGTCATCAGACAGGCCTTCAGGAGGCAGCAGAGCACCACAGTCAAGGGCAGAGATTTTTTATTTGTTTGTTTTAGTAACTCAGAATTGGGTACAAACTCTAGTTCTCCCCTTCCCTCACTAGTCAGGCGACTGGTTTCTCTGAGCTCAGGGTGCCCATCTGCAAAATAGAATAGAAGCAACAATGCCTCTCACTATGGGTTGATACGATGACTAGGTATTGGATTTGTCAAGCTCTCAGACACAGTCATAGTTACATGTTAACTTGTTTGATTAACTGGTCCTAAGGTAATGTCCTGACTGGTTTATATTACTCCTCATGGTAACACAATGCATCTATTTCCTGATTCTATTCGTTCAGGACATGGCTATCATAGAGGCTAAAACATGGCACCTTGCAGCCAAGTGCCAGTGGCTCACATCTGTAATCTTAGCTACTCAGGAGGCTGAGATCTGAAGATCCAAGTTCAAAATCAGCCTGGGCCCAAAAATCTGTAAGACACTATCTCCAATTAAACCACCAGAAAACCAGAAGTGATGTTGTGACTTAAGTGGTAGAGCAGTAGCCTTGAGCTGATGAGTTCAGGGACAGTACCCAGGCCCAAAGTTCAAGCCACACGACTGACAAAAGAAAAGAAAGAGAAAGAAAAGAAGGTATCTTGCATATTATATCACCTGCTCCACAATATCTTATGGCAAATTAATCATGCTTCTCCATTCAACATATTCTACAGCGAATTAACACACAAAAAATATTTGCATAAAATTTAAAAAGGATAATCCTGGGTTCACACTAAAATATCACTTGGAAAATCATGGAACCAATTCTCCCATAAGACAGGAAAATCACCCTCCCTGTTAAATACCTTTTCCCTAATAAGCTTCAAGTTTCCTTTCCAGTTTGTGAAGGCCCATTTCTTCTCATTTGTCCCGTTAAGCAATTAATTGGGTATTTATAGGCAGCTCCCGAATACCCAACTTCAATGCAATGCAGTTGTGTATCTTAATTTCTCTACATTGTGCCACTTAAACGCTACCCCTTAATCACCCCATCTTCCTTGACACATTTTGAAAGTTGCCTTCCACCTTCCACTTAATCAGCTCCATTTCTGAAATGGGAGTAGGAATAATTGTGCAGATTTCTCCCAGTGTTGTTTTACTAAAGCTCAATGAAGAGAAAGCCTTTGCTTTCTTGAGTAATTTCTTTAGCTCCCAGGACAGTTTTTTGTTTTTTGGGGGTTTTTTTGTTGTTTCTCCCCCCCCCTCCTCCTCCTCCCCCTCCTCCTCATTTTCCTCCCCCTCCTCCTCCACCTCCTCCTCCTTTTCTTTAATGGCAAGAGTATCACTTTGTGAGCTATTCCTGATCTGCACTTCAGCATTGTCCTCGGTCTATTTCTGTCATTAATGCTTTCATTGTAAATGAGGCTCTCTCACTGGAGTGGGCTGAACTGAAGGGAAAGCCATTGGGGACCACCCTGTTCCCGTGCCTGAGCCATAGGGGCTCCCCCGGGCTGACCCGCTTTTCTGCCAAGAATTCACTGTTGTTTAGCCCTTCAAATCTTCCTTTAGGTCTTGGTCCCTTGAGCTTAAAAAGCAAGAGAAGATTTTGACCCTTGGAGGACAGTCCATTTTATTAGGCTTTTTCTCTCCCGTTGTTAGTAAAAAACTAGCCAATTTCTCCAGTAAATGGCCATTATCACTTGTCTGATGTGGCTCCAAGAGGCCCACAATGCCAGTGGGGTGATCCACGGTCTCTGTCCCTCAGGATCTTCTCCTGAGCACCACATGGGAGAGCTCTGCTGTCAAAATCCAGACTCACACACATAGTAGAGTATCTGCCATTCTGAGGCAGGCTGGAACCAAGAGAAGTCACTGGCCTTTGTTCAGTGCAGGTTGCCTGAAGTTAGTTAACATCTCAGTCATTTCTTTGAGGGATAATCTTTGCTGTTGCAAGAAACTGTGGACTATTTAAGAGGCTAAGATCCGAAGATGGCAATTCCAAGCCACCCCTGTTAACCAGAGATCAAAAAGCTGGAAGTAGAGCTCTGATGCATGCTAGCCTCATGCAAAACAAGCTGAGAGATAGCACCTAGACCCTGAGTTTATGCCCCAAGACCTGTCCAGAAAGAAAAGAAAAGAGAGGGAAGAGAAGGGAGGACAGAGGAGGGGCGAGGAGGACTGTGGGATCCTTTCCAGAAGAGCTTTTGGCAATGCTAGATTATATCAACCTCTCAAATCTCTAAAACCAAATGTTAATGTATGACTTAGGAATTAACAATTCTCACCAGCATGATCAGTCAGAGAATAAATGTTTGGGAAAAGAAGCTTTTCATACTGCAATGTCTCCATTGGCTTTATGCACAAAATATTTATCCAAGAGTTGGAAATAGATAAAGGGGCCAACACACACACACACACACACACACACACACTGAGAAAGACAGAGGCAACACTAATGGAGACACAGAAAGAGCCATGAGCCAGCCCTGGTTCCATTTCATTTGATCGGTCACAATCACATGTCACATTAGGCTGAGCTCCCTGTCAGCCAGCACTTAACCATTGTAAATACTATATACATATTAATGAAATAAACAAATTTTGTTTTGATTGTATTTCTCTTTGGGGGTTGTATTTCCTGGAGAAACAGGGGTGCTTATTTCCATGTTTATTGGTTGAAAAGTAACAATGGGGCTAGATTTATTCTGTTTTAAATTTCTTAAGACTTCTGGCTACTGTGGGTGCTATGAGAAGTTTTATTGATTATTCTTCTATTTGCTAAGCAGTGGCCATCTGTCTGATGCTATATAATTATTACAAGTTACAGTGAGATAAGTATTAGATCTTCAAATAAGATGAAGACAAAACAAGAAAGATGCATTGAAGATAGATTATTATAGGAAATGTCTATTATTTCTACATATAAATTTCAAAGCCAAGTTTCCATTTCAGGTCTCTCTCTAACTGAACCCATACTCATTCCATTCTGCCTAAGCTTGTCTGAATGTCATTTATAGATGAAATAGCATGTGTATTCATGAAAATGGAAATTAGAAAATTAATTTTTTCATTAATCATTTTTGTTGTAAAACATATGTGCACAACAAAATATTTACTACTTTAAGTGTTTTAAGGATACAGTAACTTCCTGTATCCTTGGCTTTAACCACTCTAGGTACTGTATAAAAAATGGAATCATACAATTATTTATCACTATTTTATTTTCAAACTCCATCCAGTCAAACACGTATGTAGGGTGAGAGCATGAAGGAAACCATCTTAACTTTCATTTACCAAGAAAGCATTGGAGCAGTGAAGAGAAATTAGGCTCTAACTTTAAAATAAAAGCAACTCCAAGCAAACAAATAGAAACTAGCCTAGACAGACTTTGGGCCATTAGCAAATCACTAAAAAGACAAAAAGCTAGGGGAAAACAGGCTTGTAACTTTAACATGTTGGGTCCTTTGATGATTGAAATCTGCATAGAGATCCCAAACATTTCTCTTGTTTTCCCCTTCCAAACCACATTTCTGTTAATGTGTGAAAATGCTACAACTTGTGCGAAATGTAATCCACATGCTTTGGTGCATTTACACTTACATGCTCTTGAGAATAGCAGAATGGCCTGACAATAAATCTTCTGAGTTTGTGTAAATAGCAACACAATTAGAGATTTTGTGAAACACAAACGTAATTGTAAAAGGAGGTAGACTCAATCTCAACCAACATTCTTGAAATGTAAGCACTATTTCAATACTATTCTAAGATAAAAATGTTTTCATTGCAGTTGAAACCATTTAAAATATACTCAGCTGCTTTAAGTTAAAGAGTGAAGGAGAAAGTAATAGGCTCAACTTTCCTTTTCTGGCCAGAAAGAGGTTAGACTTCAGAGATGCAGAAACATGGGGTTGAATGTCTACACAATGCTTTGGCGATGGCAGTGACCTTCAGCAAGCCTCAGTTTTCCCCTTCTCTCAAAAACGGTCTTACTGAATTATCCAGGAGCTAAAACCAATTGTATATGCAAAATGCTTGTGTAGAGAGAAAAACTCAACAGAGTGCTGCTTACATTCTCTCCTTTCATATACAAATATTTAACATAATGATGTCATTAAAATCAGTCAACAGAACATACTCATTGAGGAGGTTGAGATCTGAAGATCTCAGAGCGAAGCCAGCCCAGACAGAAGAGTCTATGAGCCTCTTATCTCCAGTTAACCACCAAAAAGCCCAACATGGAACTGTTGCTAACATGATAGATGACTAGTCTTGAGAGAGAGAGAGAGAGAAAAGAAACCCTAGGCCCTGAGTTTAAGCCCCCAACATTGGCATGATCACACACACACACACACACACACACACACACACACACACACACACACAGTTTTTTCTTAACTATTTGCCAAGTGTATAGTTTGCGGAAATAACTAGCAGATATAGAGTTTCTAACACTTCTAAAAGACACAGGACTCTGAGGAGTAAGACTAATGGACTGCCCAGTGTGAAATCAACACAGCCCCCTGTGACTTACATCAGGTCTAGACAAAGGGGGCACTGTGGAAGTATTTGGAGACCCTGCAGTCCTTCCCGGCTATGTGGTGTCTTAATTGTACTCCAAGGATGAAGCCAAGGTCGGTCTCATGGTGTGTAATTCCATAGCTAGATAAATGATGACAGCACACAGACAGGACTTCCTTACAGCTTGTCCAGAATGCACATACAGGAGGCAGCATAGCCCAAGCTGAGCAAACAAGCCCCACTCCAACCCTCCTTGGCTCATATTGAGTTATTTAGGTGGGATCTCGTATTTTGACCCAGGACCTCCCTTGGCGCATAATTCTACCTATAGCCTCCTGCATAACTGGAATCTGTGATGTGCACTATCAAATATTTTGTTGGTGAAATGGGTTTCACTAACTTTTTACGCAGACTATCCTAAAGCCATGACAGTTCTGACATAGGATTAGAGTCACAAGCTACCGTACCCAATTCTCCAATTGTCATCTCGTCCTGCAATGGAGTTACTTCTTGGTAAGGCAGGAAGAAAAAACTTCCTTCAGCAAGGATTAAAAATGACTTCCTCACCCACCATAAATAAACTCAACAAGGAAATCAAGCAACTCCCCACAGCCAAAGCCCCTTTGATGAAAAGGTGATGTAACTTCTTTATTATCCAACTGAACTCCTTAAAATGAAAATCCAGACTAGACTATAATCTTTAAGACTTTTGTATTTAATGATTACCTGATGCCTACTTTGACACATGTAATCAGTTTACATGTCTAATTACATTTCATTAATCTACTTTATTCCCTAGATGCCCACCAGAAAGTCAGCACATAAATCTGATGCAGGGAAAAAAAAATAAGATTTCTCTGGATAACCAGTGAAAAATGGCTGCCGTTTACATAGCAAGGATTCAAGCACTAATCCCAGGAGTTTTCTGCACCACCTATTCAGATAATTAAAACAAACGAAAAGGAAACATTTGCTGTCACTGAGGTATCTACTTTCCCTGGCTCTTTTTATTTTTCTTTTGTTTTGATTTGTATATGTGGTCCAGCAAACTGCTAGCAAACCTGCTCAAGGCTCACTGCTTATACTGACATGTGAAAACACAGTGAATTCATCCAGTTCCAGGTTTATCCAGGAAAACTGTAGCACACAGTCATTCTTCTCACTGGACACTTAAAAGTAATCCATTGATAACTCAGGGCAAGGTTTACATGAAGGCGTCTTGTCTGTGAGGCAGATCCACTAATTATCAGGAACCCATTAAGATCTGTGGGATGACACATTGCAGAAAACACCTGACATCTGGGCCACTTTCCTGGTCCCACCTCACAGCACATGATTTCCCCGAGAGTGAAAGCCCAGGTCTCACGAGACTCTCTTCCTCAAGCCCCAGATCAACACAACCAATGGATGTCCATAAGCCATAGCAGTGACAGTAACTTGGCTGCCCTGGAGCAGGTGGAAAGCATTCCCAGAGATGAAGGGAAATTGCAGTACTATGCTTCTCCACTAAATGAGAACAACCATGGAAGGGTCCTCACCCATAGAACACAACTGCCAGGGAAGGTTGCAGTCCTTTCTGTCATGTCACACAAGAATGTGTTGATTCATTTCACACTCAGTACCTTGCCTTGGTTAGGGTTCATAATGGTAAAACAAAACAATAATTAACTAACAACAGCAATGATAATTAAGAGCCAGGAAAGTATGTTAAGTAATGTATCTGAAAGTTCACTTCCCTGTCAGCTTTTCTCTGTCTACTGACAGACTGCAGTACCTCCATTTCATCCCTTTCCTCCTTTCTACAGCTCAACCTGTTCCCCAGAGGATTCTACTCCTTCTAAAAGATCGATGGTGTCACACACATAACATGAAAACTTTACACTCTTTTCCTGTTGCCCTCTGTAAGGTCTTTCTTACAGGCAGAAATCACTTACCTCACCTTTCACTTTCGAATTGGTTTCACTTCAAATTCTAGCAGACTTCAACTTTCAAATCCCAGCTGAAACTTTGGTCATTCTACATTTTTCTTCTCTCCTTCCCCCAGTGAGATTTGTGACAGCTTTCTCCATGGCTGTTATCCATTATAGACATTTAGCTGTACTTGGAGAGTATGTGCTCTCAGAAACATCTAATTTTTCTAACTCAAGGGAAGAAAAAAAGCCACAGGACAAGGTGAAAAAGTATGAGGCCTAGAAGATTTGTCATGACAGAAGAAACCAGGTAGCCAGACCACCATTTCTTGTATAGGCTTCAATGGTAAACAAAGGAAACAAAGTGAAATAAATCACTTTCCGGTAACTTCCATGATCTGTTCATAATTGTGGATACATTTTTCAGAAATCCTTGCTTTTTTTCCATCCTGTTCTAGAGTTTGAACTCAGGGTCTAGGACTTGTTTGGCCAGTGCTGAGTCACACCTCCAGTCTGCCTTTATGCTGGTTATTTGGGAGATGGAGATAAGACTTTTCTGATTGGGCTGGCTTTGAACCTCACGCCTCTGGATCTCAACCTTCTGAATAGCCTAGGCTACAAACATGAGCCACCCACTGGCATCTGATTACAAATGATTTTATGGGATATGTTTTATCTCATCCTTTTTTCTTGCCAGGCCTGGGCACTGTCCTGGGCTTTCTCAAGGCTAGAGCTCAACCACTTGAGCCACAACACCACTTCTGGCTTTTTCTGTGTATGTGGTACTAAAGAATTGAACCTGGGTTTTCATGTATGATAGGCAAGCACTCTACCATTAGGCCAGACTCCCAGTCCCTCTCACACTTTTTTATGTTAATCATCATCCACAAAATATTTTAGGACGGCTCAGAAGGTATTGGTAGGACTTGATCACACCTTTGTCCTTTGTAAGTTTAGGAATGCCCTTTATTGAGTTTAGGGCAGAAATGTAACAATCCCTTATTAAGTTTAGCTGAAACTCAGAAAGGCGTTTTCCTGCCGGCTCAGATAGGAAAGTCCATCAGACTCATCTATAATTAACCACCAGGAAACAGAGCTGAGGCTCAAAGTGGTAGAGCAATAACCTTGAGTGAAAAGGCTCAAGGACAGTACTCAGGTCCTGAGTTCAAGCCCTGCAACTAACAAAAGAAGAAGGAGAAGAAGAAGAAGGAGGAAGAGGAGGAGGAAGAAGAGAAGGAGGAGGAGGAGGAGAAAGGAGGAAGAGGAGGAGGAAGAAGAGAAGGAGAAGGAGGAGGAGGAGGAGGAGGAGGAGGAGGAGGAGGAGGAACTGTCTAAGAGCTTTCTTATCTGGACTGACTTTGAACAGTGGTCCTCTGCCTCCTAAATAAGCAATGATTACATGTGTGAACCACCAGCACCTACTTGGTCTTTGGCTCAATTTCAGACCTTATCTATTTGACCTCTCCTCCAGGGTAACTGTGATCCCATCCCTCCCTCTTTCTCCATATCAGTGTTTCCTCAGTTTCTCCTGAGTGCCTTATACTCAGAGTTCAAAGAGCTGCTTGCCTCTCTTCTGTCAGGGCATGTTTCCTTAGCCCACATATGAGGTGAGTCCTCTCTGGTCTGTGCTTCTAGAGCATTCTGCTATAGCCCATGTTAGGCCATGGTTCTCCATGGAAACAGGGACATCCCTCCACCCCACTTTCATGGGTCTCAGCTCCTTGATCTGTTCTGCAAAGCTGTGCAAAGGCCCAAGCTCATCCATTCTTATGTAGTATACAGAATGTTGGCTGGTTGGTTTAATTGAGGATAGAGATTTAGTTGAGGTGTAAGCATTCAAATCTGATATATTAGTTAATTGTGAGCAATTATTGTGCCACAGAGGTATCTGAACGTAACTTTAAACTAACAGTGAGCTCAGACTAAAGGGCTCCTCCCTCACCAGGGCCTCTAATAAACACACCAGAATCCCAAGCCTTGCAAAGAGGCACCATATAGGTTCCCATTTACACTCCTATTCATACCTGGAACTGCATGATAGGTATCCGAAGCTCGAATGAAAAAGTCATTTGATGAACAATATGTGAGCTTAAGAAAAATGTTTGCATAACTGTAACTCTTGTTTAGAGATAACTGACTCCTAGATTGTGTGCTTTATAAACACATGAAGAACACTTTAAAAACTTATGGATATCCTTATTTATTTGTCACTCTGTACAGAATCAACTCCAAATGGATCAAAGACCTTGAGGTAAAAGCAGATACCTTAACAACTTTACAAGAAGGAATAGGCAATACACTAGGGCTCCTTGGAAGAAACTTTCTCAGTAAAGATCCAGAAACACAACAAATCAAAGAAAGGTTGGACAATTGGGAACTGCATTAAACTGCAGAGCTTCTGTATGGCAAAGGACATAGCTAGCAAAATAAATTGAAAGCCCACAGCATGGAGAAGATCTTCACTAACCATACAACAGACAAGGGCCTCATATCTAAAATCACATACAGCTAAAAAAAAAAAACAACAACTGAATCTCTCAAAAACAAATTCTCAAAGAAACAACCATCCCATTAAAAGATAGGCTAAAGACTTACAGAGAGTCTCCTCTGAAGAGGAAGTAGGAACGGCACACAGACACATGACAAAATGTTCAACACCTCTGGCCACAAAAGAAATGCAAATCAAAGCAACTTGGAGATTCCACCTCACTCCAGTTAGAATGGCCATTATCAAGAAATCTAACAACAGATGCTAGCAGGGATGTGGCCAGGAGGGACCACTGCCACACTGTGGATGAGAATGTTAACTGTTGAATCACTCTAGGAAGCAGTGTAATGGTTCCTCAAAAGACTAAAAGAATTCACCTATGACCCAGCAATCCCACTCCTGGGCATTTATCCAGATGTCCAGAAACAAGGCCATACTAAACCTACCAGCACAACAATGTTCACTGCAGCATTATTTACCAAAGCTAAGATATGGAACCAAACCAGATGCCCCTCAGTAAATGAATGGATCAAGATAATGTGGTATATATACAAGCTGAAATTCTATGCTGTAATCAGAAACACACTCACATTCATAAATAAATGGAAAGACTTGAAAAATTCATATTAAGTGAAGTAAGCGAGACCCAACGGAACACAGGCTCCAAGGTTTCCCTCATTTGTAAGAATTAGTATATGTCTAGGATTTTCCTAGCAAAGGAGTGCAATATCTCAAAAGCTATCTGCATATGTCCATGGAAATGAACTCTGGGATAGAGAAACAAGAGCTTTATCCTGTGGTTGATATTTTTAATGTATTATGTGAACTTATTTCTTTATTCTTTTTTTCTCCTTATGGTTTATCCTCTGTGGCTGCTGTATCTGACTTTGGTACCTGTTGTATTGTATACACACTTGTTTCTTTATTTGAATTAGGAAAGAGAAGGGGGAAAACAAGATGATGAGACTAAGGACAAAGGGGAACTAATGTAACAGCAATGTTCACAAGACAATATGTTGGAAATTAACTTCACAACTTGGGAGTGGGTGGGGGGAAGAAAAACTGGAAAAAAGATGGGAAGGGGTATCAATGTTCAGGACATAATGTACCCACTACCTTATGAATATAACTGTAACCCTTCTATACATCATCCTGCTAGTAATATTGATTTAAAAAAAGAGTGAGGAGGATTGTAAGTTGAGGACATCTGAGACAAAAAAAACAAAAACAAAAACCAAGTTTGCAAGACTCAATCCCTCCGCAAAAAAACAATGTTGAATGGTATATCCCTGCCACTCAGCTATGAGAAAAACACAAGTAGATGGGTTTGGTTTAGGCTATGCTGATAATGTGAGAGTATATCTCAAAAAATTACTAGAGCTCAAAAGGCTGGAGTCAAAGCTCAAGGGATAGAAAACTTCCCCAGCATAAAATGAAATGAAAGCCACAACCCTTATTGTCACTGAGGCAGTGACATATTTCTTCAAGGTAAGACACATCTACTGTTCTGGCATGCATTCTTTTTTTGGCTAATGGTGGGTTTTTGACCACTTAAACCACTCCTTCAGTCTGGCTTTTTTGCTGATTAATTGGAGATTGAATCTCTCTGAATTTTATTTTCAGGATGGCTTTGAACTGGGATCCTCAGCTTTCAGCCACCTGAGTAGCAGCTAGGTTAGAGCCAGATGAGAGCCACTAGCACTGGCCTTTACTCGATATTCACAACCATTCCTCTTTTAGTCAAAATTATGTTTGGCTAATGTGTTGATAAGTTGTCCAGGGACTCATCAGCTATTTATAGTAGACCACACATGGGACAATTAATGATAGGAAGTGTCAAAGAAAATAAAATTGATTTTCAAACCTGGGACTGAAATCTTCCCCACAGTTGGATGCTTCATTTCCATAATGAGGCCGTTGTGTAACACCTTAAAACAGAAAAAAAAATAGAAGAGAGAAATAACTTACAGAATACAGCTATCTTCAATCTCAAGGTAAATGGGTAGGACAACATTGAAGAAAAATGTTACATAACACAAAGACATAACAGACCTATTTACTTCCAAATAACTATTTGAAATAATTTATCTTTTCTCCTATCATGTACAGTAAGTGAAGTCAAGAAAAGATTCAAAGACTCAAAAAGTAGAGAAAATGCATTTGGATAAAATCTTCCCATTCTTTTCTTTTTCTTGTCTTTGGTTGGGTGTGGGGCTTGAACTTAGGGCCTAGGTGCTATTCCTGAGCTCTTTTGTTCAAGGCTAATGCTCTACCACTTTGAGCCACAGCATCATTTCTGGGTTTTGAGTGGTTAATTGGAGATAGGAGTCTCATGTGGACTTCTGCTTGGGCTAGCCTTTAACCAGGATCCTCAGATCTCACCTTCCTGAGTAGCTAGGATTACAGGCATGAACCACCAGCAATCTTATTTTTTTTTATGGTATTTGCTCCTAAATACAGAAGATGATTTTCCCCTGCCTCTTCTACTGCTGCTCCTGGTACCTGGGATCTCAGCTTTTTCCTGTATCACCTCAGGCCAGGACATAGCCACAGTAAACTGCAGCAGATCATAGTGGAGAGAATGAAGACCTGGACCAGGGGACCTCAGATGAGGCCCACACCCTCGAGGTATTCTATTCTGGGGAAGGGGAGTGGGTCTGCCCAGTGAGAATACTGGACTACTCTGACCAGTCAGTTGGCTGAATACCCAGAGGAAGCCCACCCACATCAGAAGCTGAGCAGGAAGGTTACACAGGGGATGTTTTCCATGGTAGTAAGCCTTTAATCTTGAGACTGGATTCCAGAGATATGGCTCTCCTATCCTGGAATGGGGCCTCCATGATAACTAAGAAAAAGCGTGAGCCCCACTCTCAAGAAGACCCCATCTTAGAGTAATGACTAGGATCTCCTATGGTATGACCAGGGTAAGTCTCCACATCTCCACTCATGTGAAGGGGATAAGCCTATCTGAAAATGGCAGATGTGGTTCCCAGCAAAGGTTTGAGGCCACTTACCAATTCAGGGTACTCTATGAAGGCCCTGACTAGAGGCCTAGGAGTGGCCTCAGAGTCACCTGACTAACTGCTGACACTAGGAAATGGAGGATGGGATTCTTATCCAAGGAAAGGACAGGAAGTAAGGGGTAAATGCCCTCCAGATATAGGCAGAGGATGAGATGAAGGAATCAACTGACTCTGGAACCCAAAGACTGAATTAATCGCTGGAAGGAAATGTTCTGTGATCAGCAAATGAAAATGCTTCTGTGTGTTTTTTAGTGGCATACTTGGGAAACGCTTGGGTATACTGCCTCAGAATAAAACCTAACATCTATTGCTAAGGCCTTAGTAAGACATATATGGACAACTTATATGTAAGTCGTGCTTCACCTCTACTGTCAAGCAGTCCCTTTCTGTCCTATCTGCAACAGAGGCATCTCTGTGGTATAGCAGACTCATGGATTATGAGTTCATGTCCACATCCCAAACAGTGATGGCTGTGTCAATTCTCTGGCATTTGACCTTCAGATAAAAGCAAGATTTACCAGCTCACAATCTTAACAGAAATTTTATAACCAGTAATGTGAAATAGAAAAGCTAATACAAATGATTTCTCATCTAGTATGTTAGGTCATAGAATACTATACAACCATAAAGAAAACTGAAATCAGAACATTTATTTTTTTTAAAAGGACAGAACTAGAGATCCTTCATGTTGCAGGAGATAAGACAATGTGAAAAGGTCAAATTTTGCATATTTCTCTCACTTGTAAAAATGGGACCAGAAAGATATATATAATCAAAGTCATGAACATGGACTTAGAATATACAGATGCCTATATATATGTACATATAGATATGTAATATATCTATATAAATACATACACATTCACACATATAAACACTATTATAGACTTGACTATGTAGGCATGTATACATATATATACATAAGATAGATAGATAGATAGATAGATAGATAGATAGATAGATATGCACATAGAATGTGATTTAAACATAGTACTATTCAGAGGATGAGGAAGAGAGGAGGGTGCATGATCTTCAAATACATTGTGATTGTGCATAAAGATGACATAAGGAATCTTAATAAAAACTGTTGATCAATGTGTGGATGGTGAGGATAGTAAAGAAAAAGCAATATTGAGAGTTACTCTGATTAAAATATAATATATACCCATCTGAAATACTGTGGTGAAATTCCTTGGTGCAATTAATGCACGCTGAATAAAATTAGGGAAATGGAATAGGCCCTGTTAGAGGTACTTATCACCAGGAGGGGGAAATGAAGGAGTGGGTCACCAAGGGCAAAAATGATGCAAGTACCTTATTTGCATATATGCAAATAGAGCAAAAACACCTGTTGAGATTTTATCAGGACATTGGTGGGGAGTGGGGTTGATCACAAAGTGAGTCTGATCAGTGATTGGAATATATTATATACATGTATGGAAATGTCACAATGGATCATCTTTATCCCCCTCTACATACTAACGTATGCTAATAAAAAATATCTTACACATTTTTTCATTTGGAAAACTCAAGACAAGAGGTCCAGTTTCTGGAGTCTCATCCATCTAAAAGAGCTTTTTGCTCACGCTATGGCTGAAGTCATCACTAAGCCAGTTTCTTGGTGGCTTTGCAGCTAGGGACTGCACCTGTCATCTGGCTAAGTCTTCTGGCATCCAGCACTTTCTGGGGGAATGGTGGCCCCAGAGGAAGCACATTCTTTAAATAGTCATGGCAACATCCCCCTCTGAGAGGACCCCTCTACCTGAGGAGACCTTTGTGGCCAAGTTTGGCATCTCTTTTAGGATTATCGGCTTTGTAGTCAGGAGCTGGCCAGAGACAATTCTGGCCAGTGTTAGAACTGAGCTATAATTTCATTCTGGTGTGGCTCATTCTCAGCATCCACCCAGCACAGCCTCCTTCTGTGTGAGGGTGGGGGCTAAATGCCAGCGGGAGGTGCTAAATCTCAGTTCTCCTGAGCACAGGAACAAAAATACCAGGCTAAAATTTCACTCGAAACAATTATCTGCACACTGAATCAGTCTTCTCTTCTCCTATCTCTGTTGCCCTTCTGACTACCTTTTCCTAATAACACCACAGTCAGTACGACTCACAAAAGACAAAAGTGAGCGTTCTTAGCTAAATATAACTGAACTGATAGTGTGGAAATTAATTAACGCTGAATTTTAATCAGGAAGCAAATGTGAAGTGTCAAGCGTGGAAGGGTACTTGGTAAAGGTCAAGGGACCTATGTCAAAAGTTTTGTGAAGCAAATGCTAGCAGCCGCTGATTGAAGAGTTTCACAGAGACAGGCTTGAGAAGGGGACTGCCTACACAACATTTCCAGTAGGATACCTTAACCCGAGCAAGTCTTTGGCACAGAAAACCACCCCATTTTGAAAGTCAGAGTATAAATCTGTCATGTTTGGCAAAAGGGCTTAACTGCCATTTCTCATTTAGGGTGGCCTTTATACAATTAGAAGCCAAAAGCAGGATTCCCATTCCCACATACAGAAACAACTGACCTATCCCGGGTTAGGCAGCCACCCACCTTTTTATTGTAAAGTCCTTAGAAAAAAGTTGTGCCCTGGTGAATGGGCTTGGAGTGCCCCGAGGACAGTGCCCCACAGACCTGGCCTGATGACACAAGTCTTGGGGAACCCTCCAGCCTTGTTTGTGAGACAGACCCTGCTTTGCTTAATAATATTTTAGAGGATCTTAGAACCTAGAGAGTCTGTCTGAATTTTAGCATAAATCTCTCCAGCTTTGGTTTGAGTAGATTGTCTCCTTCAGATTTCCCTGAAAATGGAGGGACTCTCTGCTACCACCCTTCAAAGCAATTCTTTGAAAATGGTTACTACATGGGTCCCTATCTTTGTGTGTGGAAGGGATCGGGGGAGTTGTGGGTCTTGAATTCAAGGTCTGAGCGCTGCCCCTGACACTCTCTGTGCTCAACGCTAATGTTCTACCACTTGAACCACAGGGTCCTGAGTGATCAATTGGAGATGAATCTCATGGGGACTTTTCTGCCCTGGCTAGTTTTGAACCTAGATTCTCAGATCTTAGCCTCCTGAATAGCTTGGATTACAGGAGTGAGCCAATAGCACCTGGCTTGGTCTCTATCTCTTTTCCCATGTGGTCAACACTCTTATCTCTATCATCCTTTCTGGTAAATTCAAATAAAAAATGCTCCATTTCTAACCACTAACAGGGGCCTGCCATCTGATCTTTAAGAACCTCCAACAGCAATCTTTTCTTCTGGTGAACGTCATGCTTTACCCTTAGTCTGACCACACAGGTCATTCCTTATTGCATTTAGAGTTATTAACGTAAAAAGGCTTAAAACCTTTTGTTGAACTCTGTTGTGACTTTTGTCCATTTGAAATCTACTGAGTTTTTCTTTTCCTTTTGTTTGACTTATGTTATTCTTCCTAGAGTTTTCATGGTGTGGTAGCTCTTCTGAATTCCATTTCTTCTCATCTTATTTCAAAAGCCTATTCTTGACAAGAATAGAACTGTAACAAGTGCACTAACCTCTTTAGCAAAGTATCAGGCCTATTTAAATACAAGGACTCTCTCTCTTTCCCAGGGGTTTTACAGATTGACAGCCTAATGGTAGAGTCAAATGGTAATGTATTCATTATGGAGGGAAGAGTAAAATGTATACCGTAGAGCGATGTGGGAAATAAAAGTTTAAATAGAAAAGGTCTTTTTTAATAAAGCAGAAAAAATTTTTATAATACCAGCAAGACCAAAAATAAAATGCAAACAAAAACAATTTTTTAAGTCATACTCTCTCTATAGATCATGAAATATCTGTGAAACATAAGAGGTTTAATTAAAGACTGTATTTTCCTTCCTCACATCAAAATTAAGGTCATCTAAGAAGGATATTTGGGAGGATATGTGGAAAAAGAATGAAACAGCCAGGTCTGTTCACTGTGAATCATAACTGCATCTATTCATTCAGTTCAGCAAAATCCATAGAACCTCATATGTGAGGCACAAGGAACGAACTAGTAGTAAAAAGATGAATGAACTCACATTAGAAAATTCTTGAATTTAACTGTTTAAAAAATTTTCTCATTACCTGACCTATGTAACTGTATTCCCTCTGAACATCACCTATACAATAAAAAAAGTATATTTAAAAGAGATGGCAGGAAATAAGAAACTTGAACTAATTTTCATAATGTAATTTAAGCTCTGTAATGAGAATAAATATTTAACTCTACCTATCAGGTGAGAAAGCAGAAGGACCTAAGTTGAGGCCATCAGTAGCAATTTACAACGAAGATAATATGGAAATGACACATTAAGGTCAACAATAGTAACTACAAATGTAGTAATAGCAGACACTGCAAAACAGAAATTCCTTAGAAGTCAGGCATACTTCACCATTTTTATTTAACATATTAATAAAACTTCTAGCCACTGCAGAAAAAACAGAAAAAATAGAAAACATAAAAGATATGTAAATTAGAAAGGAAGAAACATAACTGAGTTTAACAAAATACAGACAACAAATATAATAGGCATAGCAAAACTCAGAACAGGAAACACTGAAAAAGAAGAAATCATGTATGGTATGAATGCCCTCATAGTAAAATCTCATGAAGCTTACAAGAATATGCCTAGAACTAATCATAAACCAGTTCTATAAGGTGACAGGATGAAAGACCAATCATATTTCTGTATGAAAACAATGAAAATTATCCAAGCCAAAGTTTAATGCAATTCTGTTAATATCTCTACCAAAAAAGTGGAATAGTATTCTACAGGGAGCTGTTTTACATAAAGTAGCTACCAAGATAATATGGTATTAGCAATGGAGTAAACACATAAATCAGTGGAATAGAATAGAAAACTCAAAAATTAATCCATACATCTATGCTCAAGTGATTTTTTGACAAAGGAACAAACATATTGAAGAGCATTTACTGCAGTGCAAATGAAATCATTGTAGGAAAAAGAACCACATGTGAACAGCAACAACAAAACAAGAAACAGAAAAAAAACTCTCACAAACTCATACAAAAATTAACTGAATTAATTCCTAATAGAGTATGAACTTACATGTAAAAATAAGAAAGTATAAAATTTTAGTTTAAAAAGTCTTTAAAATCATTTTGTAAAAATAACGGGATGAGCTGATGAGCTAGTTATTATGGCTTATGCCTTTAATCCTAGGTCCTAAGGAGGCTGAGATCTAAGGATCAAAGTACAAGTCCAGTCCCTGGAGGAAAGTTCATGAGACTCTTACCTCCAATTATGGAACAAAAAGCTACAAGTGGAGGTATGGTTCAAGTGGTAGAACACCAACCTTGGAGAAAGCCAAGAATATAAGGTCCTGAGTTCACACACACACACACACACACACACACACACACACACAGTGTGTGGATGAAAATAAAAATGATAGACTGGGAAAAATATTTGCCAACAGGATAGTATCGCACATGTATTCAGTTTCCATAGTTCATTTGAGTGACTAAATCCTAAGAATGAATTTAGAAGAAAGATGGAGGTTCGGGGAAGGTGTTTGGGGTGTCCACAAAGGGAAACAGGAAAATTGCCTGTGCTGATGGGATGTTCATTCTCCTGACAGCATCTGTGAACATATTGCTTGGGATATTATATTTCAGTTTACTAAACCATGGTTTTACCAGATATTGCCAGTGGAGAATTTGGTAAAAAGTGGCATGGCATTTCTTAAGATCTGCCTATGAATCGACATTAATCTGGAAATGAAAAGGATTATTCAGATGTTTTCTGAAGATTTTAGTTTTCCATGTGTTTGCTTCCAGAAGCCTAAAATTAAATATTGTGCATGATGTCAGGGGAGATTTGATTTCCTTTCTTGATGTAGAGTGCTTATTTAGGGCAGGAGTTCCTCCTGAATCCACAATACCTTCTCTGCCATACATCACTGCTTTGCCTGCTGGCTGTGCTTCCTTGTTCTCTTCTATGGGTCTGTTTGTCTATCCTGTTGTCAACACCACACTGCCTAAATCATGGTAGATTTACAGTAAGTATCAGTGTTTTGTTTGGCGAGATTGACCCTGGCTTTTGTCTTCAGAAATCCTTGGCCCTTAGCTCTGCTCTATAAATTTTAAACTTAGCCTGTCAAGTTTCAGGATAACCCTACTGGGCAAAAGTCATATGCTTACAATATTATCTTAATGCCCATTACACAACTGCATTAGTAATTTCTATTTATTTAAGTAATTTTGAATATTTTTATAGAGTGTGAGCATTTTTCATAAAAGCTTTATGTATTTTTTCATTACATTTACCCCTAGAGAAAGTATTGGATAGCTGCTTGGGTAAAATGAACCCTTCTATTTTTCCTTAAATAAAACTTTCTGTGTCTTGCTAGCATCTAGAGATGAAATCTGGCAAGCATTCTTACTCATAATTCATCTGCAGAGTCTCTATTCCATAAAATTATATGCATAATTATTAAAGAATTACATTTTTGCTTTCTCTTCTAATAATTACAACTTTCGTTTGCTTGTGCTGTTTTCTTGGCTAGAACCACCAATATATTGATGAATAGAGTACTGGTAGAAAATAGTTTTATAGCTCTCTTTTAAAATAAGATGGATGTAGTGTTTAATCATTACATATTTCAAGGGATAGAATCATATTCCAATACTTTTTGACCATCTATTGAGAGTATCATATGATTTTTCTTTATTAATGTTATCTTAGGACATTAATACATTTTCTAATGCTGAGAAAACTACATTTTAAGAATACATTAAGGTTGAGTTTAGTTTCCTAATGTGTTGAAACTTTTCTTTCTTTCTTTCGTTCCTTCTTCTTCTTCTTTTTTCATGGGTCATAGGCCCTGGACTCAGCCTGGGCTCTGTCTCTGAGCTCTTCATCTCAAGGCTACTGCTCTACCCTTGAGTCAAGCCCCACTTTCTGTTTTCTAGAGGTTAATTGGAGATAAGAGTCTCAGGTCTTTTTGTGATCCTCAGATCTCAGCCTCCTGAGTAGCTAGGATTACAGGCGTTTGCCACAGTGCCCAGCTTAATGTGTAATTTTTCCTCATTACATTATTTTTATTTTGTTTCCCTATCAAGAGTAAGTTGCTTCAGAAAGTAAATTAGAGTACTGATTTTTCCTATATTCTGAAAACCTTTTTGAAAAATTGGAATTATATGGTCCTTCAATAGAATGTCATTTTATTTTTATAGTAAAAGTGATAGACAGGGGTAGGTCAGAAGATGGCGCCGAGACAATAGGGACCCAGCCTAGCTCTCTCCCACAAAAAGAGAATCAGGGAATCCCATGAGCCAACTGCCTTAAGAAACCCACAGCTACAAATTCAAGAAGCAACGGAGAAGTACACAAACCAGAAAAGAAATCCAGATAAAGCTTATATCCAACATTCTCAAAGAATCTGAAACACAAGGACCCCTCCCCCATCCCTTGCTGCCAGGTGAAAACTGCGACAGAAGGCGCCAGGCCCAGGAGGTCCCGAACTCCAGCAATGACAGCAAGTGGTGGAATCCAGACACAGCAACCTACACAGACCGGGCACGGCAGCACATACGGTGGCGGAGACCAGAGAGGAGGCAAACAACCCTCCAACACCTCAGAGCAGTTCACAGCCAAACCCCTACTAGTAAGTTGTCCAGTGGATTCCCCCAAACCCATTGGGAAAGCGGAGCTGGTGGTGAGTTACGGAACTTAACCCAGACCCTTCCACCCCGCCCAAGAAAGACTGGCAAGTGCAGGGGGGCAAGGAATTTAGAATCCTGTCTCTTCCCCCAATAGCCCCCGCCCCCATTGACTGGAAACTGACAGATGGGCAGGCGCTAAGACCCAGCACCCCACCAAAGGGGGCATGGGTGTTCCTGCTCCCACCTGCCCAACAGCCTCCTCTCCCAGGCCACTGAAACTGGAGACTGAGGGGCACTAAACCCTGCCTTCCAACAGCGGGCAGGGGTGTGCGGGAGTCTGCGAGCCAGCATCTGACTGAACCAAACCTAAGTGGGGTGCCCTCCTACTGGGAGTCTCCAGCAAGACAACACCAAAAGGCCTCCATCGAGTCACAGAAAGACTCTCAGCCAAAGCAGCTGAAACACAGCAGGAAACTGAAGAGCAGACCTGCAGGGGCAAAGCTCACCCTCTGAGAGCCAAAAAGGCGCAGCTCCTACCTCAGAGTTCACTTCCTCGGCTGGGCCCCACCCCTGGGAACAGGGTAGGAAAAGTAGCCATCTGCCAGGCTAGCTGAGACCGAAGTGCTCAGCTCCATCCTATGGCCCACTGTGGGGCCACTGGTTGAACTGAGAGCAGTGGCACACAGCCTCTGGGAACAGGCTGAACACCTGTAAAAGCTGCAAACTCTGACCTAGTTAGCGGCGGAACCAATTTGGCTGAGAACCACATGTATACACAGATTCCCAGAATAACCAGTCCTAAACCAAGTAAAGACTGCCACCTACCGACCACAGAGTGAACCTACAACAACAGTCTTCGATGCCTCAGAAAGCGCAACTACGGATTATGACACATATAAATAGTCAAAGTCCCACACAAAGCCCAAAAGGAAACAAGAGTGAAGGGAAGAGAGAGATGTCATCAACCCAAGAAATGACACCTGAAGAGACTCAAAACATGATTCTATTCAAGAAAATGATTGTGAACAAGACTAAAGAGATTAAAGCAGTTACAAAAACAATTCCAGGAACATAAGCATGAAATTACCAAGGAGCTCCTTGAATTAAAAAGAGAAATGGAAGAAAAGATTAATGCCCTCTCAGCAGACATAATCAGCTCCGTGTACATAATTCAAGTAAAAACGGATACATTAAGCAACAGATTGACTGAGATGAAGAAAAGAAGATCGGGAATGGAAGATAAAATGCAAGAGCTGGAACAGAGAATCATCAGTCTGGAGAAATCAGTCAGAATTCACCAAGAAAACTCTAGGACCTGGCAGACGTAGCCAAGAAATCCAATCTTTGTATAATAGGGTTCTATGAAGTGGCGGAGTTCCTTGATAAAGGAATGCAACCCTTATTCACCAAAATCAAAGCAGAGAACTTCCCAAACCTTAAAAGAGAAAATACTCACATTATTGAAGGTTTCAGAACTCCAAGCAGGCAAGATCCTAGAAGGAACTAATCTAGACACATCATAGTAAAAACACTAGACCCAAATACCAAGGAGCTGATCTTAAATGCTGCAAAAACAAAGAAAGAGCTATACTACAATGGAAAAAAAATAGAATAACTGCAGACCTCTCCATGCAAACCCTAAATGCAAGAAAAGCTTGGGAAAACATTATTCATACCTTGAAGACCAACAACTGCCAAGCCAGACAGATATATCCATCAAAATTAGCATTTACATTTGAGGGAAAAACAAGAATATTTCACTCCAAAGAGAAGCTATATGAATGTATGCCCACTAAACCAGCATTACAAAAAATATTAAATAATCAAGAGCAAATTGTAGAACAGCAAGAACCCCCATCAAGAAGCAATTACATATAAATCACTAAACACAAAACGGGAAAAGAGAGAGAAAAGAAACTCAGAAGTAAAAATAAATAATGACAAAGGACACTGACCACTTCTCCATAATTTCCCTAAATGTGAATGGGCTGAACAATTCAATCAAAAGACACAGAGCAGCAGACTGGATTAAGAAACAAGATCCATCCATATGTTTCCTCCAAGAGACTCACCTCACTGCCAAAGACAGAAACAAACCCTAAGTGAAGGGATGGAAAAGAATTTTCCATTCCAATGCACCGGGCAAAAAAGCAGGAGTAGCAATCTTAATCTCCAACAAAATTAACTTCTCAGTAAAATTAGTACATAAAGATAAAGATGGCCACTACATATTAATAAAGGGTACAATCCATACGCACAATATTACAGTTATAAACATTTACTCCCCCAACACTGAAGCACCCAAATACATCAAGCAAACTCTGTTAGAATTACAGAACAAGATAGATTCAAACACAATGATAGTGGGAGACTTCAATACGCCACTCTCACCAAATGACAGGTCAACTCAACAAAAGTAAAGCAAAGACACCCTCCACTTAAATGACACCATAGCCCAGCTGGGCTTAACAGATATACACAGAGTCTTCCATCCAAGGGCGAAACTTTATACATTTTTCTCAGCAGCACATGGAACACACTCCAAAATAGATCATATAATAGTTCATACAGAAAACTTAAGCAGATACAAGAGGGCTGATATAATACCATGCATTCTATCTGATCACAGTGGAATCAGACTAGTTCCGAGCAATGCAGTAAAAGCCAAAAAAACATTCAAATACTTGGAAGCTGAACAACACACTTCTGAATAACTCCTGGGTTACAGATCAGATCAAAGAAGAAATTCAAAACTTTCTTGAATGTAATGACAATCAAGAGACATCACAAAGGAACTTATGAGACACAGCAAAGGCAGATCTAAGGGACAAATTTATTGCACTAGGAGCGCATGTTAAAAAGACAGAAGAAGAGCACGTAAATAACCTAAAAAAGAAATTGAAACACCTAGAGAAGCAAGACAAAGTTAATTCTAAAACAACTAGAAGGACAGAAATAACAAAAATAAAATCAAATATCAGAGATTGAGATAAGATCCACTATACACAAAACTAATAAATCAAAGAGTTGGTTCTTTGAAAGAGTCAACAAAATTGACAGACCCCTGGCAACATTAATCAAAAAAAGGAGAAGGGAGACTCAAATAAACAAGATCAGAGACCCCATGGGACCATGACAACCGATATCTAAGAAATTCAGTCCATTATGAATAAGTACTACCAGGGCCTATATTCAAAGAAACAAGAAAATCTAGTAGAAATGGATGATTTCTGAAATAAATATGGGCTACCCACATTGAACAATGAAGAGGTAAACAAATTGAACAAACCAATTTCATACAATGAAATTGCGGTAGCAATCAGGGAAATGCCAACCAAAAAGAGCCCAGGTCCAGATGGTTTCACTGTGGAATTCTACAAGATGTTTTAAGATAAAGTAACGCCTATATTCTTGAAAGTCTTCCGAGAAATAGAAGCAGAAGGAGCATATCTCTCTAATGAACACAGACGCAAAACTCCTCAAGAAAATACTAGCCAACAGAATCCAGAAACAAATTTACAAAATTATACAATACAATCAAGTAGGCTTCATCCCACAGATGCAAGGCTAGATTAACATTAGCAAATTAATGTAATACATCATATCAATAGAGCTAAGGATAAGAGTCATATGATAATTTCTCTGGACACGGAGAAGGCATTTGACAAAATACAACATCCATTCATGTTGAAAGCACTAGAAAAAATAGGAGTAAGAGGTACATTCCTTAAAATAATTAAAGCCATATACAAACCTACAGCCAGTATTATACTAAATGGTGAAAGACTGGAACCATTTACCTTAAATTCAGAAACTAGACAGGGATGCCCACTCTCTCCACTTCTCTTCAATATAGTGCTGAAACCCTGAGCCAGAGCAGTAAGGCAAGAGAAGGATATCAAAGGGATTTACATAGGGAAAGAAGAAATTAAACTGTCCCTATTCACAGGTGACATGACCCTCTACTTGAGTGACCCAATAAAGCTCCACTCCCAAACTCCTAGAATTAATAAACCACTTTAGCAAAGTGGCAGGATACAAAATTAACCTTCAGAAGTCAGTAGTCTTCTTGTACACCAACAATACAGAAACAGAAGGCAAAATCAAGAAAATAATCCCATTCCCAGCAGCCCCTAAAAGAATAAAATATTTAGGAACTAACTTAAACAAAGATATAAGTGAATTATTTAATGAAATCTATAAAAGTCTAACAAAAAAATTAAAGAGGACACTAGAAAATGGAAAGGCATGCCATGATCATGGATTGGGAAAACTAACATAGTGAAAATGGTCATCATGCCAAAATTGATATACAAATTCAATGCAATCCCCATCAAAATTCCAAAGACATTCTTTACTGAAATACAAGATACAATCCAAAGGTCCATATGGAACAAGAAAAGACCTAGAATAGCCAAAACAATTCTAGGCAAAAAGAGCAATGCAGGTGGTATTATAATACCAGACTTCAAACTCTACTATAGAGCCATAATAACAAAAACACCATGGTACTGGCACAAAAATAGACCAGAAGATCAATGGAATAGAATAGAAGATCCAGAAATAGAACCACATATTTATAGTCAATTTGTATTTGACAAAGGAGCCAAAATATACAGTGGAACAAACACAGCCTATTCAGTTATTGGTGCTAGCAAAACTGGGGAGCCACATGCAGAAAACTGAAAATTGACCCAAGGCTTTTGCCATGCACAAGCATTTACTCAAAGTGGATCAAAGACCTCAGTGTCAGACTGGAAACCATGAAACTGCTACATGGTAGAGTAGGAGAGACACTGGAACTCATAGGCACAGGCAAAAGATTCCTGAACAGAATCACAGGGTCACAACAGATTGGAGAGAGACTCAATAAATGGGACTACCTAAAAATAAAAAGTTTCTGCACAGATAAAAGTATATCCACAAAAGTAGAGAGAAAGCCAACCAACTGGGAAAAGATATTTACCAATAATACATCACACTAATGCTTAATATCCAGCATCTACGAGGAACTCAAGAAACTAATCCCCACCAAACCCAACAAGCCATTCACTAAATGGATAGGGAACTAAAGAGAGACTTATCAAAAGAAGAGATTAAAATGGCAGAAAAGCATATGAGAAAATGTTCATCATCCATGGTCATAAAGGAAATGCAAATAAAAACAACTCTAAGATACCCCCTTACCCCAACAAGAATGGCCAAGATTTTGAACTCAGACAATGAGAGATGCTGGTGGGGTTGTGGAGAAAAAGGAACCCTACTGCATTGCTAGTAGGATTGTAAACCAGTTCAGCCACTCTGGAAAGCAGTGTGGAGGTTTCTCAAAGAACTGAAAATTGACCTTCCCTAGGATCCCAACATACCACTTCTGGGCATCTACCCTGAACATCATAACCCATGATGTGATAAGGACACCTGCGAAGCTATGCTTATCTCTTCACTATTCACAATGGCCAGGCAATGGAAACAATCCAGATACCCAACTGCAGATGAATGGATACAGAAAATGTGGTGTATTTATACAATGGAATTCTACATAGCCAACAGACAAGATAAAATAATGGCATTTGCAGGGAAGTGGATGAATCTAGAGTGAATCATGTTAAGTGAGACAAGTCAAGACCAAAGAAACAAAAGGCACATGGTATCCTTAACATGTGGCTATTAGGTATAAACAGTACAAGAGTGAGGACTCAAAAGTTGCATACCCAAATGCTATGGACATGATATTGGAAATACAAACACAACTACATAGACATAAAAACTTATGACTCTATAGACATAATGTTTTATTACATAGATTATTACGTATCTATGACATACAAACTCTCAGCCTAATTTTGATTATGTTCTAAAATCTAAGTGCCAGTGATTGTATATAGAGATTCCCTTCCTGAATACTTGTTTGTTAAACACATCATTTGAAATATGATATAAAAATCAATGTTAATAAATTCTTTAATAAAAAAGTGATAGACAGGGGAGTTACAGTTACAAAGGTCAGGTAATTTTAGAATAAATAGTGTTACTTCTTCCCTCATTTTATTCCAATTTCCCCTCCAGTTCCCCTCCCCCACAACTTGTATAGTTCATTTTCAACATAGTGTCCAGTGAGTATCACTGCTGCCTTTTTTCTCCCTTTGTCCCACCATTTCTCTCCTCTCCCTTGCCTTCCCTAAAACAATTATATATATATATATGACAAGAAATACAGAAATCAAAAATAGTGACAAAGGAGGAAAAAAGGTAAAATAACAAAAAATACCTTGTCAAAAAGCCTCTTGTTTCCAGCTCTTTGTGTTCATTTTAATAAGCATCATCTTGTATGATCATATGCATATAGCTCTTGAGCCTTTTTTATCCTCTCCTAAGAATAGCCTCTGTTCTCATTGTGTGAATATTTAGAATCATGTTTATCATGTCCAAGTATATTTTTCTATGTTTTATCATCCATTCTCTTTACTTATAAACTTATAAGGCACATTCTAATTACTGAAATTGGGGGAAACTATGCAATCTATGTCCTCTTGGGTCTGTCTTACTTAGCTTAATATATTCTTTCCAAGTCTTTCCATCTCCTTACAGGTGGTCTATATCATTCTTTCTGATAGAATTCCATTGTGTAGATATACATTTTCCTGATCAGTTCTTCCTACTAAGGGGCATCTCAGTTGATTCCATATGGAAAATAATACTGCAATGAACATGGTTGTGGGGGTAGCTTTAGTATGGTCTGGTTTTGGTCAGTTGGATAAATACCTGGGAGTGGAATGGCTGAGTCATAGTAAAGCTCTATATTTAGTCTTTGGAAGAAGCTGCATACTTCTTAGCAGTATAATTGAACAAGTTTACATTCTCACCAACAATGTAGTAGTGGGGAAAATCATTTTGAAATTATCTAGAACCAATGCTTAACTAATTGAAGAGATTTTTAATTATTTTTTTCATAGCTTGGACAATTCAGATTTTTCCTCTCATCTTGAGAAAGTTTCAGTAGACTAATTTTATAGGAACTTTATCATTTTACTACATTGTCAAACTTACTAACTTATTCATTATGTATCAGCTTTAGGATAATGTTGTCTTTCTGACCAATTAAAATTTTGCTTCATGTCAGGTACCTACCTGTGCCTCATGTTCATAATCCTCAGGAGAAAGAGATCAGATGGTTGAAAGCCATCCTGAGGAAGAAAAGTCCTCAAAATAACTAGCAAAATGAAGGGTTGTAGGTATGACATAAGGAGTGTGACCTAGTGGTAGAGTGCTTGCCTAGCATGCATGAACCCTGGGTTCAATTCCTCAGACCAGATACACAGAATTGGTGCTGTGGTTCAAGTGGTAGTGCACTAAACTAGAGGAAAGCCCAGGCCTGAGTTCAAGCCCCAGGACTGCTGGTGGGATGGGGGTGGGAGGGAGGAAGGTAAAGGACCAGTCAAGCAAGCACAGAAGCCATTACTTTAAATCCTAATATTGCCAAAAAATTATATTGCTATAAAGTTTATATAGCAATAAATTTTATGTAGCAATAAATTTTGTTTTAGTCTGTAGCATCTAATATTACTAAAGTGACACCAGCTGAGTTTTGGTTTGCATTGTCTTTGAATATACCTATACATTCAACCGTTCTAACTTTTAAGTCTTGAATATAAGTTTAAGTTTTGAAAATAAAAAATACAATTGTAGGGATGAATCTTATTATATATATGTATTTGTCTCAAGAAGTTGGTAAAAATTAGGACCATGTTAGTATCTTAGTGACAGTTTTTTAAAAATCCCAATTAGAAACAACAATTCAATATAGTTTTATTTGAGATTGCCAGAGACCATTTTCCCACAGTGACTATTTTGGAAAATACAAATTGCTACCTATTACCATTCAATTCCTCCAGAAATTTTAACTTGTATATTTACCAAAATGAAAACTTGATTATGCTCATCCAGTTATCACCTGATCAACTTACAAGACAGATATTTCCAAGATTCCTTGCTCCCAGTTTTCTTGGGGTATTGGTATTTTTTTCATAATGCCCCCAGGCATAAAGGAAGTCTTTAGTTTTGTTTCTTATGTTATTTTGTTTCATTAGGTAATTATGTTACAACAATCTAGTATGTATTTATGCCTTAATAACAGTCATGTGTAAAAAATACTAAACATGAATTAAAAGAGAAATATTTCATTTCCTTCCTAAATAACCACAGTTGGTTTCTAATAGGAGATGTCCATGTTGGGTATTGCCTAACTTCTTAAATCTCACAATAAAATTGGGTGCTTTCATTACAATTACAATTTTGTGATGATTTTTCTCCTGGAACTCACTTTTTCTCTTCCCAGTGTTGAAGTAAAAACCAAATTGGATACAGTTTGATGGGTGTATCATTGGGAGACTGGGTACATCACTTCCTAAGAGAGCATTTTCCTGTGATATCTGAAAGCGCTAGGATTTAGCCGCAGAACATCCACTACCACAACAACAAATAAGACACAGGGGCCGGGAGTTTGGCCTAGTGGTAGAGTGCTTGCCTAGCATGCACGAAGACCCAGGTTCGATTCCTCGGTACCACATACCTAGAAAAAAGCTGGAAGTGGTGCTGAGGCTCAAGTGGTAGAGCTCTAGCCTTGAGAAAGTCCAAGGACAGCGCTCAGGCCCTGAGCCCAAGCCCAAGACTGGCAAAAACAAAAATAAGACACAGAAAAAAAGGAAAGGAAAATCGAGATAACAAGGAAGTGGGGGGAAGAAAAGAAAAGCAGTGATTGAAAGGCAGTTAGTGTGAGTCCATGTGGAAATTGTGATCTAGCATTCTATGCTATGGCCACAGAGCTTGCTGTGTTTCTCTGGAAAATCACTACAATCTGTAAGAGCCATATTTGCTCACTGGAATAGGCTATTATGAGCTACAATTAGGTGCTATTGCATTCAATATTTTGCAGTTCTTTCTTTTCCTCACTTTTCTTTCTATACTGAAACTGAGGCCTGAACTTAGGGCCTCTCCCTCTTGCTTGGCTTCTTCAGTTATGGCTGGTCCTCTACCACTTGAACCATGCCTACAGTGCAATCCTTTGCTCAATAAGTGGGGATAGACTATTGTTTCCTTCTTCAATTTTCAATGCAGCTTTTAAATTTGTTTTCCTTTTGGATTTTTTTACTCGGTTCACTCACTGAGAATGGTGAGTCATGCATTAGCCAAAATTTCAGTCCAAATTCTCTTGGATTTTCCTTTCAGTGTGAGGTTGGGATTGTGCAAGTGTGTTACTTTTTTTTTTTAACTGTGTCCAGGGTTTTGTGCATCCCAGCCAATAGGCAATCTACCACTTCGGCTATTGTCAGAGCCCATTTCTTAAGGCCCATAAAGATCCATTTAAACCTAATTGGTATAGCCAATGCTGACAGTCTATGTGTGGTTTCTGACCGCTTCTGTACCAGCAGATTTCTCTGGGCTTGTCCTCTCTTTTGTCAAGCACAGAGATTTTCCAGATATCATTTTGTCCTCTTTAAAGTGCATATTTAAGGTTTAAGTTGATGCTCCAAGCTTTCCTAAGATTAATTAGTCCAGGAAGTAAGAAGAATAACAACTATTAAATACAATAGGAAACACAACAGAACCCAGTGAAATATAAAGGTGATTTATGAACTTCCACGTCAGGATATTAGAAGTCCAGACTCACTTCTTTAATTCAAACTTCCTTGGCAGTGGGGCCTTTAATTAAATTATCCCAGAACTAGTTGCTACAAATTTTGGGTGAAAGTTGAGAAAGCATGTTCTCCCTTCCAGCACAAGGGCCTACGAAATCCGGAGAAAGGAGCTTTTCCAAGGGGTGGCCAACAATAAGATGTGTGCGCTGTCTTCACTTAGAAGAACCATACAGCTCCTTTCCTCTTAGGAAGTCTCTGATTGCCCAGTGGGGGGAAACTGTGAATTTTGATTACCTCTAAGAGCAGGTCAGGAGGTTGTAAATGTATCATCTTTCTGACTGGAGTTAGTCCTCCTCTCCTGAGAGTCTCTGAAGATTCCAGGTGAAGACCTGGAAGTAAGTCTGAGAGCAAAAAGCCATCAATTTTACTTAAAATATCCCTGAGTCTTTTGCAGGAGCCATGGAAGTTTTCCCTATTCTTACTTGTTTGATTAAGAAATCATTGTTCATGAAAGCACAGAGATTTTTGGCCAGAGAAGAAAACGTTGGGCAGCCTGCTTAAGAAGACAGATTTGAGCACCTGCTGGCAGCAGTAGCAGGGACAGCAGCTGCCACCACCACAACAGCAGACCCAAGACAAAGGTGCCAGAGATGGAGTGCTCAGCTCTCCATTCACCTGCAGCCTGGACTGGCCATCTAGAAGCTGACATCTTCATCCTACAGACAGGCGCAGATAGCAGATGATCAGAAAAACCAAGGGAAAGAGAGTACCCCATCAAAGACATTCTCACTCCTTCCCACAGAGCAGCCCTTGGAGGTAGCCCCTCCTCACCAACCAAGCAGAACACAGTCTTTGATCCTGGCAGACAACCCATCAGAGCAGCTAGCAGGAAACTCAGGCCTGAGAAGCAGGGACTGTGGTGCCATTTTTCAACCTGCCAAAGGAATCTGATCAGTGAGTGTCAGTTCCGCCCAGGGGAAGAGAGGGACAGCTCTCCTCACCTGGTAAACCTAGCCAGAGGCAGCCCCGCTCCTCTGAGGCACTGCTGAAAAACCAGCTGCAGAAGCTTAAAAAGCCCAGACCAAAGACAGTCTCAGGAGCCAGTCACTCTGGGAAAAGCCACTGATTCCAGACAATGCCACAGACCCAAGCACACTCAAAGTACCTCGGAGTGACTCCAAGGTAAGGCAGAACTTTTTTCCTGCCCACTCAAACTAATTGATTGGAGAAACCAACTAAGCCAAAGGCAAACTGAGCAATGCAAGGAAATGAGAGGCTCTATCAAGAGACTGGACAGTGGACACCGGGGAGACACAAGATCCCCGAAATAAACTGAAGAATTTTTTTTCCTAATTCTAATTGTCTCCATTATTTCCATTTTTCCCCCTTTTTGCTCAGTTTTTTTTCTTTTTTTTCCTACTTCATTATAGTTCTGTTCATTCCTAGATACATAGCCAACAGTGATTATTAGGCCTTTGCCTTTGCTGTGGGCATATTAATTCAGACTATATTTTCATTCCTATCCCCTATTATTCAATCTTAGCATCTTTAATTTCAGTATTATTTATACGTGCATATTTTTAAAATATTTTCATTGCTTTCTCTTCTAATTCTTTTTCTTTTTTATTCATTCTTTTCTTTTCTCTCTGGATTTAGGTTTTAGTTATCTTCCCTCGGTTGCTTTCCTTCCCTACATACATTCCTCTTCTCTTATTTTGTCCTCTTGCTTTCCCTAATACCTATTAATTTCTAGTCCTTTGCTCCTTTGGTTTTCTTTGCTTGCAGATCCCAAGTTGCTTGTCCCTCTTCTAGTCTGTATCTTTATTCTTTGAGTTATGCCCTTTCAGTCCAGACTGATTTAAACCTCATAAAGTATTTATTCACTAGTCACAACTTTATATAATCCCCACTCCTGTTTCAAAATACCCTTCCCTAACAAAGAAAATCAGTGACAGAGAGGGAAATACCTACCTATGAGTTTGAACCTCTCAAACTCTGTGCATTCACAGGGCTTGGGGTTAGTTTTTGTCTTAAAACTGTATTGTGTGGTAGTATTGGCTTTGTTTTTAAATACATAAAAGGAAAGAGAGAGTGAAAATACCTATTTATGGTTGTGAACCTCTAAAGTCTATGCAACTATAGAGCTCTGGGCTGGTTCTTGTCTTAAAAATTGTTCTTGTGTGGTATTGGATTTGGTCTCATTTCTGAATGGGCCAACAAACCGCAGAAACTCAAGAAAAATGGCACGTAAAAGAATCTCATCTTCCACTCAAAATAAACAGGCAACAGAGCAATCAGTTAAGAACCTAGAGGAAAATCCTCAAAATATTGTAAAAGTTCTACTGATAAACATAATTAATGAAAAGATTGAAAGCATGAAGAAGACTACTGGAGGAGCTAATCAATTATTACTGGAGAAATTCATGGAATCCACACACAGAAAGCTGAATGAATTCAAACTAAAGGAAAAGGGGTCCAATGAAAGTATACCCTCTCAGGTAACAAACTTAAGAGAGAGCACTCAAAACAAAATAAAAGACATAAAGAAGTCCATACAAGGTGTACAACAAAAAGATGGAAGCCATCAAAAGTGACCAACTAGCTGGGCACTGGTAGCTCATGCCTGCAATCCTCACTACCCAGAAGGCTGAGATCTGATGATCATGGTTCAAAGCCAGCCTGGACACTAAAGTCCATGAGATTATTATCTCCAATTAACCACCATGAAACTAGAAGTGGTACTGTGGCTCAAGTGGTAGAGCGGTAGCCTTGAGCTGAAGAGGTCAAGGACAGCGACCAGGCCCAGAGTTCAAGCCCCACAACCAACAAGAGAAAGAGAGAGGGAGAGGGAGAGGGAGAGGGAGAGGGAGAGGGAGAGAGAGAGAGAGAGAGAGAGAGAGAGAGAGAGAGAGAGAGAGAGAGAGAACATACAACAGACAAGTGCATCATATCTAAAATACACTTAGAACTCAAACAATTAAATAACCCCAAAACAAACCCTTAAAGAAACAATGACCCCATTAAAAAGTGGGCTGGAGACTTAAAGGGAGACTTTACTGAAGAGGAAAAAATAAGAATGGCTAACAGACACATAACAAAATTTTCAACACCTCTGGCCATAAAAGAAATGCAAATCAAAATAACTGAGATTCTACCTCATCACAGTTAGAATGACCATTTTTAGAATGACCATAATCGAGAAATCTAATATCAGCATATGTTGGTGGGGATGTGGCCTGGAGGGATCACCACTACACTATTGATGGGAATGTTAACTCGTTCAACCACTATGGAAAGCAGTATGGTGGTTCCTCAAATGACTAAACACAGAGCTCCCCTATGACCCAGCAATTCCACTCCTGGGCATTTAACCAAATATCTAGAAACAAGGACATACTAAAAGCTACTAGCACAACTATGCTCACTGCAGCATTATTTACCAAAGATATGTCCCAGATACCCCTCAGTGGATGAATGGAACAAGACAATGTGGTGTATATACTGAATGGAATTCTATGCTGCCATCAGAAAGAATGGTCTCACCATATTTGTAAGGAAATGGAAAGACTTGGAAAACATCATATTAAATGACGTAAGCCAGAACCAAAGAAACAGATGCTCCACAATTTCCCTATTTGTAATAATTAGTCTATGTCTAGGATTTTCCTAGCAGAGGACTACAATGGCTCAATAGCTATGTACATCTGACCATATAAGATGATGCTAAGTGAAATGAGCTCCAGGATATGGAAACAAGAGATTTTGTTTTGGGTTGTTCTTTTCAGTGTACTATGTGAAGTTACTTCTTTTTTCTTTTGTGTTCCCCCGCCCCCATAGTTTATTTCCTGCTGTCACTGTATCTGATTTTGCTACCTGGTGTGGGAAGGGAAGGGAAACAACAAAATGGTGAGACAAAGGACAAAGCGTGAACCAATGTAACAGTGATCCCACAAGAAAATATGTTGGACATGAGCTTTACAACTTGGGGAGAGGTGGTGGGGAAAGTGGGAGAAAAAACATAGGAAGGAATAACAATGTCGAATAAGAACTATACTTACTGCCTTATGTTTGTAACTGTAACCCCTCTGTACATCACCCTGACAATAAAATTAAATTAAAAAAAATATACCATCCATAGTTTTAATCCTTCCAGGAAATTTTTACCACTATCACTATTGAATCTCATATGGAACTGGAACTTGTCAAAGATGATCTTTAGCCTCAAAACCATAAACACAGAGCATAATTCCTTTCTTTTTTCCTCCTTTGATTTTTCCTTCTGTCACTTTCTTTCTGTTTCTACTGCCACTGTCTACTATGTTATAGAAATAGATAGGACTGTTGACCTGATGCATAAGCCTAGCTCGCTATTCCTACTGAAGAACAAAATGCTTAGCTTCCTGCCAGTTATTTCTCAGTTAAGTTTGCTGGGAAGACATGGACAACTAGTCCAAATCGAGTGAAGAGTGGTGTTATTTACTTGAGAAATTATTTGGAACTAAAACATTTCTAGGACTTCTCTAGAATAAAGGTGGCTATAATGAAATTAAGTGAAAAACTTGTCATTTCAGAATTTCCATTTAATGAGCTATAATTTTGGAAGAAATAAATAAGGGAAAATGTTGTCATGTTTTTTCTGTTTGAAGCGTTTTATTAGATTTCAGGGCAAATGATTTGCTGTGATTGTGTAAGCTAGTCATTGTTCATCAGGGGTTTGTATTAGATCTGTCCACAGGCTGGCTGTGAAGATATGGCATCTGTATACAACTACAGTCTGTCCTCAGAAAGCCCTGCTGTATTAGTGCTGTCTTGAAATCTCCCACAATTTTATCTGTGAACTTGTGTTTTGGAAATGAAGTCCTGTAGAGCAGTGGAACACATGTGACATGCTGGGCCATGGTTGGCCTTTGCCCCTTCAAATTGCACCTAGCCTTCACCATGGCTTGGTGAACACAGGATTCTGGTGGGTTCATGGTACTTCAGCAGGCTTCAATGTGCATATTGTTTGAAGGATATACTTAAAGATAAAATCTTGGATGTGACAGCTCATACCTAGCCACTTTCAAAACAAGGTTCTCAGAATGTGTAACTCAGGTCTAGGGAATAACATTCTCCAGCTGAGGTCTCAGACTTTGGCTGTTTTTACATTTTTTAATTTTTAATTTCAATGTTATACAGTTATATTCGGCAGATAGAGGGGGCATTACTTCTCATACATTGATATCCCTTCTTATGTTTCTGTCCCCATTTTCTTCTCCTGAACCCCTCCCCTCATTTCCCCTCCTATTTCAAATAAACAAGTAAACATCTATATAATATATCAGGTAACGAAGTGGGATACTGTAACAATATGAGATTGGATCAACAAGATGTGGTATTTATGCACAATGGAATTCTATGCCACTAATCAGAAAGAACCATTGCACCATTTGTAAGGAAATGGAAAGACTTGGAAAAAAATCATATTAAGTGAAGTAAGCCAGACCCAAAGGAACATAGGCTCAATGGTTTCCCTCTTCTGTAATAATCAGTACACATCTAGAACTCTCATAGCAGAGGATTACAATAGCTCAAAACCTAGGTACATACAGGATGAAACTAAATGAAAGGAATTCTATGATATGCACTGTTTTTCTCTTTTCTCTTGTGTTGCCATTTGGATAATCTCATATTGTTTTTAAATTTTAAATGTATTAAAAATTATTCTGATAAGAATCTGTATTTAGAAACCATCCCCATTATGAGAATATTGTGCTGTCCAGGGGAATTGGGCAAGGCTATTGAAGAATTTGAGTAAGTCTTGAAGGACAAATACAATTCAATCAAGAGTAAGTTTAAGTGAGATGATATTAAACCTCAACACAAGAAGTATGCGCTTAGAAAGAATGAGTGAAGACATTTCATCTTGGGAAAAATAAATTGGTATCAGAGAATTTTCAGTCAGAGGGTCTTCAAATTGCTAAAGACTTTATAAGGCCTAGACTTGAAAACACAAGGAAGCACAGAGGGTTTCCAAGAAATGAATCAGGAGTCTTGTGATATATGGAATACAGGAAAGACTAACCACAGAACTACACACAAAAGATGAACAGTGCGGGAGTGAGTTTCACATAGGCCTAGGCGGCGGCAGAGTACACTTCTCAGACATTCTGGTTTTGTCAATGATTGTGTGATTCCTCTGAGATCACCAAAGTGTGTAAAGTAGGTGCTGTGCTAGGCATGGCCTAAGAGAGCAGCATGGCCATTCCTCAAGGAGAGGAGCCCTGGACCTATGATGTCCCTGAGCCCTCCAGTCCCCCTGGAACTGGAAAAGCATGAAGAACTTTGTGTACCCCACTAGCTCCCAAATCAGAATACAAGTGTCAGCATATATGGTTAGAATAATAAAGTTACTTCTGGATGTGGGCAGATAGCTGTGTTTCTTGGTGCCACTTCCTGGAGGACAACTGGAAGCCTGGGGGGAACTCTAGTGGTCACCATTGTATAAGGGAATCCAGCAAAGGCACATGCAAAACTGTGCACCTATCCTGCTAAAGCAGGTCTCACTCTTGCCCCCCCACCAAACTGGACAGAGTTAGAAGGGGATGGAACTGCAGCTATCACCATGTCTCCATCCATTCTGCCTGGATCACACCCCCTGGTCATACCCCCTAATATGTCATGTTTCTCTCTGGCCAATGGGATATAAGAATTGGGGCCACGCTCACATTTCATCTTGCCCAGTGGCTCTGGTATTCCCTCTTGGCTTACACCACTGTCAGCAGTTGAGGAAGGTAGAGGTGGCTGAGTGGTGAGGGAGAGAATTGAGGTGATTTTGGTGGTATAGTAAGAGGGAGACATAGATTTTAGTGACTACAAAAATAGAGGAGATTGCAATGAGTCTGGGAATATGGCCCATCCATCTTTCCCTTCCCAGTGCTGGGATATCTGAACAAACAAGACCCCCAAAAAGAGATGCAGAAAAGAAAATGCAAGAATATCAGTAGAAGATACAAAATGATGGACCAGCAAAATTCAAGAAAAAGAAGAAAACTGGAAAGGGAGGTAACCTCAAAACTACTGGGGACTGCAGTTCAACTAGGGTACAGCCAAACATCACATTAACCCTGAGCCTTCCCTGCCTCTGGAAACAGTCAGATCTGCCAGGGTCAAGACTGTCACAGGTTCCAGTAACACTGGGGATCTGGACAGGTGCTACCAACACCCGCTGCCCACCCTAGACTCCAGCGAGATAAGAAACCAACAGCTCTGCCATAAGGTCAAACAACTGAAGCAAGAAAAGAAAGACCTGTAGGATCACCAGGAGAAAGAAAATGAGATGATTTCCCATGTGCAAGAAGCATTGAAAACAAAGCTGGAAATCCACAAGCTTTCAATAAAGAAATTGGTTTCAGAAGAAGGCAATTTGCATTTTGCCCTGACCCACATGGAACAGGTAGCCAATGAAAGACAAGTGGAGCAAGAAGGTCTGATCAGCAGCCTTCAGGCTTCACAGGAGCACATCCAAGAGCTAGAGAAGACAGTTACTGCATTCACCTCCAGAATGAGACTGAAAAGAAGAACAGCTTCAGCTCCAGGTAAAGACCAGAAGTTACAACAACCTGGAGGAACTAAATGCAGAGTTGTAGGAGAAGCTGGACGTGCTCTGGACACAGAAGTCCAACATGAAGATCAGAATTCGCAAGTTTCAACAAGCACTGGGGGAGTGGGCAGTGTTGAAGAAATAACTAGACAACATGAGAGGTCTGGTGACTGCATTAAAGTTGGAGAGAGACAAGTTTGTGGAAGACCTGAGGGTGGAGAGGTCCACATGAATGGTGGAAGATCCGGCAACTCTCACAGGAGAGGAGCCAGCTAACAGGGGAGAGGGAGGAAGACCTGTGGCAGATGGTGGACCTAGAAAACAACCTGGAGGAAATGAAGAAGAAGCTGGCAGAGCCACAGCCCCCTGCAGGACCATCTCAGGCTGAGCAGCAGCTGCAGGCCCAGGCCTGCCAGATGCAGAAGGAGTTAAAGAATCTGGAGCAACAACTTCAGACCCAGGTCCAGGAAAACCAGAGCCTCAGTCTCTAGAACCTGGAGCAGCAAGAACAGCTGTAGAAGAAGGCCAAGGAATGGGAGTCGCATGCTGAGGACTGGCACAAGATCCTTGAGACCCTGAGAGGCACAGATGTGCACAACAGAGAGCTAAAAGATCAGCTGGCCCAGCTGCAGGATGCCTTTCACAGGCTGAGTGCAGAGAAGGAGGAGCTCACTGCAAGAGAAGCTGAAGCACTGAGAGGAGGAGTTAGAAGAATGGAAAGAGGTGGCCAAGCAGTTCGGAATCTGCAGGAGCTGCATGACCAGTACCTGGCCCAGTTGCTGGAGCAGCTGAGGTTAGTGCAGGTGCAGAACAAATTGGGGGACCTGACAGTGACTCAAAAATTACAGGATGCACTGAAGTACCTGGAAGCAGCAAAACAACAGAAGGAGCAAATGCAGGCTTAGCTGAGCTTCCTGGATTTCATTAAGGAAGGTAAAGGAGGAGGCAGTGAGGAAGAAAGGGGTGAAGAAGTAAGTCCACAGGACATGGCCATCCCAGAGGGGATACACAATCCTCAAAGCATGAGGTAGTTTTACCTTAAAGTGCTCTCATTTGCTGAGTCCAAAAGGTCAAAATTCAGCAAGCAGCTGAAGAAGCAGCAAGCCCCTTGCAGGTACCTGGCCAACCTGCAATCCAGTGCCAGACAAAGCTGAAGCACCAGGCTCTCTTCCCCAAGAGCTGGAACCATGGTAGGTCTGGGGACAGGAAGGAACATATGCAGATGCCTAAGAAGAAAATGAAAATCTGCTTCATCCAAGACCTGATCGACAAGGTGGACTTCCAGAGTGAAGTGGATGACCTCCAACAGCGATGTCGCCGGCTGGCAGAGGTATCAGTGCCATCAAAGAGTCCACAGTGGTGTGTCAAGAACAGATGGACATCCTGGATGAGCTGTGTGTGTCAGGAGAAAGATGAACGCATCAACTGGCTCTCTGAAGAGAAGAGGGAGAAGAAAAGGGAGCTGCAGGAACTGCTGTTGCTCCTTGCTGGCAGAGGTATGGAGTGCCAGGGCAAGAGGTTGGCAGACACCGAGACCACTGCTGCTGACGCCACTCCAGACTTTCAAGCTCCACCAAGATTGAATTTATGGAGGTGCAGAAAGGTTTTGCAGAAGTGCAGCTTAAAAAATATAGAACCAGCCTAAGCAGAGGCCTCCACCACAGAGAATGCCATGCCACTGCTACCTGACATCCAGAGCTTTTGAGCTTTCTTCTCCAGCTTGAGGAAAATGATGAGTTTGAGATATTGACTTTCTAAAGACTTGGCAGCCATCACTTAGAGAAGTAGGCATCTTGATGGCATTCTCTCAGGCCAGATAGGGCAGAGGCTGCTGGGATATGGTGCAAATCTAGGGACATCTAAAAGTCCATTGGTTGCCAGGGAAGGGACCCATGTTATGATTATTACAAAGAATAAATGTTTACCAAGGAAATAAGAAGTGTATTCTATACATTATGTTTCAAGATTATTTGATTTCAAATAAATAGACACAGATTTGTCCCATAAACTAAAGGCAAATTTTTGTCATTTCATTTACATCACTATTTCACAAATAAAATGTTGCCAGTTTTTCAGGAAAAAAAAATCATTGTTCAAATTTAAATCATGGCCAACCACTCTGGGACCAAAGTAGCAGGTTGGAGTTAGATAGTCGACCAGTGAAGGGGATGACTAGGTTTAGACAAAAGATGGGACACCTGTCCACCACGTATCGAGGGGCAATTCCCATGCCCTACTTGATGATTTAAATTTTACCAGGACTTGGCAGGTGCTCTCATCCTTGTTTCAGAGTTGAAGACACTGATGTGGGGAGATCACAGGAACTTGTATATCCTAAGGTTATGTGATGATAAACACCAGGCGCTCACGCCTGTCCTCCTAGCTACTCAAGAGGCTGAGTTCACCTTTATGTCACAGTACTGCCACAAAGGAAGACAATAATGCTATGTAATGGCCATACCTAGCATTTCTCTACCATACTCTGTTCAAGATCACTTCCAGATATAATGTGATTCCTCCAATCCAGACCTGGGTTCAACCCAAGAATAAGAAGGAGCCACTAAGGGCTTCATATATTCCAAATGACTGACATTAGCCACTTGCCATTCCTTCTGCTGGCACAAATACTGCCTGAGAAGATCGGGTAGAGTGAGATGTAAGTAATATTTATAGGCATCTTGCTCTCTTGTTTCCTTAATGTCAGGGTGCTGTAAAATCTGTGGGAATTAAATCTTCAGGATCTAATTACAATATGGCATCTCCTTATTTGGTATAGTAAGACTTCCCTTGGTAGGACCACGAAAAATGTAAGCCAGCAGGATACAACAAAGCACTTAGCATCTGCTCCTTTGACGATTTCTTCTCTAGTAAAGTCATGCATGCCAAATATGTTTAAGATTCCTTATCACTCTTGATACAGTCTAAGTTGAACGGAGGGAAAGATTTTTTTTTTTAGCATCCCGGAAACCACAGAGGAAACACGGGGCCTGCACACAAGCTATCTGCATAGCCTCAAAGCAGACCAGCTGTTGATAAATGTGAAGCCAGCCTCTAGAAAGCAATGTCACATTTAGAGAATCCATTCTCAAGAACCGATGCCATCAAGAGCCCCATAGGCAGATGTGTGATGCCTATGGGAAGATTGAGGGCACTGAACACTGGGCCTTCTTTGCCTCTCATTCATTATTCAAAAGAATTCCTCCATCTTAAAGACTTAGAAAAAATCATATTAAGTGAAGTAAGCTAGACTCAAAGGAACATAGGCTCAATGGTTTCCCTCATTTGTCATAATCAGTAGAAACCTTGGGCTCTCCTAGCAGAGATTTACAATAGAACAAAACCTAGATACACAAGGCCATATAGAATGATGCTAAATAAATGGACCTCCAGGATATAGAAACAAAAGCCATATAATGAGTGATTGTTGTCCTTAATGTACTATGTTATCTCTCATCTCTTTTCCTGTCCTTGGTTATCACATATCATTACAGTTTTGCACCTGGTTATCTGATATATTGTACATATGTGTATTTGGTTATTTGAAGTAGCATAGGAAGGGAGGAAAACAAGATGAGGGGCGGAGGTGAGGGGAGGGAAATGGGGACCAAGACATGAGAAAGGGCATCAATGTATGTAAAGTAATGCACCTTCTATCTGGTGAATATAATGTAACCCTTCTATTAATTACAATAAAAATATATGAAAAAAAGAATTCCTCCACCTTATGAAAGGACAGAACTATCCCCATACCTCACTTGTTTCTGAGCCTTCAAAGTATGAAGACAGTAGATCTAAAACTGGAAAAAATGCAGTGTTTTTTATATTACTCTTTGGTTTTCATGGGAATGCTATGTATCTGTGGGAGAAACACTGGGTTCACTGCAGCTGATCTTGTTGACCTAGGGAAAGTGATATGGGGAACTCTTTTAAGAAAAGAGTTTTAAGGAAAGTCAGTATAGGGGTATTAATCTGGATAAGTGCAACTGGATCACTGATAATGTTGTGGATCTGAATAGAGATACTATCAGCAAGCCAAAGCTGTGTCATGAGCATAAAATTTTGGCTTCAATGAGTTGAGTTGATAGACACAGATGTTGAAACTGAGGGATTTGAACTCATCCAGGAGTGAAGCCAGAGCTTCTCTCGGACTTCAGGTCTATTCAGTGGCTTATGCATCCCAGACCTGCCTTTTAGACAGATCTTTCTGCCTAGATCTTCAAAGGGCTCTTCTGTTTCAGTGGCAAACATTTGCCTTCTGACTTGTAGCTATATGGTGCAGCTCCCTACTTACAACCATGTTTCAGCTCTGACATCACAGCTCGGGTGTGGAGATTGTCCTGCTCCTGGTGAAGGTTTCCTCAAAGATGAGTCTGTGATCTAAGACACATCTCTTGGAGCCTCATCCTGGAGTGGAACTGCACAATTGCCCACAGCAGACCAGAGAATGACCGCCTCAAGCTCTAATCCCTGGAATTCGTGCACATGACTTTGTTTAGACAAAGAGGATCTGCAGATGTGATTATGTTAAGATGGGATTTTAAGACAGTGAAATGACTGGGGATTATGGGGATCGGCTTTAAATCCTATTTTTAAAAAGCGTGTAGAAAAGACTGATTAATGTCATTGGCTAGGAAGAGGAGACAGAGATGCTTCCAGAAGTCAAACCATACGAGCCACCACACAAGGATGAAAGAAAAGGTTCTCCTGAGAATCTGTACTCATGACATCAGATTGGTTGGGACCCCAAACCTCTAGATCTGTGAAAAATAAATACTTGAGGCTTGAATTACTCAGTTTGCAGTCATTAGTCAGAAAGGCCACAAGATAGCCTGTATTCTTACTCCTGAGCTATAGCTATATGAATTGGGACTAGAATTTAGTTTATGTTTCCCTATATAAACAAAAACGCTTGCCACTGGTGGCAGACACCTGTCATCCTAGCTACTCAGGGGGCTGAGATCTGAAAATCAAGGTTCAAAGCCACCCCAGGCAAAAAATACATTAGATTCATCTCAATCCCTAAAAGCTCAAAGTGGGAATTATGGCTCAAGTTGTAGAGCAGCAGCATTGAATAAAAAAGCTAAAGGAGAGGCCAGGAGTTTGGCATAATGGTAGAGTGCTAGCATGTATGAAGACCTGGGTTCTATTTTTCTTTTTTTCCTTTTTTTTTTTGCCAGTCCTAGGCTTTAGCTCAGGGCCTGAGCCCTGTCCTTGGACTTTCTCAAGGCTAGAGCTCTACCACTTGAGCCTCTGTACCATTTCTAGCTTTTTTCTATGCATGTGGTACCAAGGAATCTAACCCAGGTCTTCGTGTATGCTAGGCAAGCACTCTACCACTAGGCCAAACTCCGAGCCCCGAGGGTTCTATTTTTTGCTACCACATATCTAGAAAAGCTGAAAGTGGTACTGTGGTCCAAATGGTAGAGCTCTAGCCTTGGGAAAGCCCAAGGACAGGCCCTAAGTTCAAGTGCCAGAACTGTGGGAAAAAAAGCTAAAGGATAGCACCCAGGCACTTAGTTCAAACCCCAGCACTGGCACAAAAATAAAAATAAGCAAGTAACACAAATAACCTCCCCTAAACGAACAACACTCTTTCATACCCTCACCAGAGACAAAAACAAGTACACTTGTATCTCTATTATTATGTTTGTTTTTGTTTTGGTTTGATTTGGTTTTTTTGGCTAGTCATGGGGCTTGAACTCAGGGCCGTGGCTCTGTGCTACTTTTGTTCATGGCTAACTCTCTGCCATTTGAGCCACAGCTCCACTTTTGGCTTTTTTGAGTAGTTAATTGGAGACAAGAGTCTCACAGACTTTCCTGCCCAGGCTAGCTTCAACCCATGCTCCTGAGCTCTCTGCCTCTTGAGTAGCTAGAATCATAGGTATGAAGCACTGGCACCTGGCAAGAAAAACTTTTTGAAAAAGTCTCTCTAGGGCCAGGAGTTTGGCCTAGTGGTAGAGTGCTTGCCTAGCATGCACGAAGACCCAGGTTCGATTCCTTTGTACCCCACATACATAGCAAAAAGCCGGAAGTGGTGCTGAGGCTCAAGTGGTAGAGCTTTAGCCTTGAGAAAGTCCAAGGACAGTGCGCAAGCCCTGAGCTCAAGCCCACAACTGGCACAAAAAAAAAACAAAAAAACAAAAAAAAGTCTCTCTATATGTCAATTTCTGAAGAATGAAAAAGACATTAATGTGATTCACCTCACAGCCTTGTTAAAAGAATATTTTCTCCTGAATAGGCTGACCTTCCAAAGTCAGGTTCAGAAATGCGTCACTATCCTATAACAAAGACCAAACACCACTTGCTATTTGGTAATGGTATATGAGGTAAAATGTCCACAAAGGGAAATCAACTACATGGAAATTGCTTATAAGAAGAAAGGCTTTATGAACTGGATTCCATCACTGAAGATGAAGAAAGCTGCCTGACCAACCATTTCCAAATGCAACAATTTTCTATCACCTAAGACTGGGGAACTAATAACACTCAAAGAAGAACAATTAATGTTCAAAAAAAAGACTATGCAAAATGGTTTAGATTCAACTTATGGAGACACTGTTGTACTTGGCATATATATATGCATATATATACATATATATAGAGAGAGAGGTGCATATATATGTGAACTTACATACATATATGACAATATATACACCAATTCAATATATGATATGAGGAAATGGAGGTGTGGCTCAAGAGGTAGAGCCCCAATCTTTTTTTTCAGTTCTGAATTCTTTTTTAAAGAATTTATTGACATTGATTTTTACATCACATTTCAAATGACATATTTATCAAACAAGAAGGGAATCCTTACATAAAATCACTGGCACTTAGATTTTAGAACATAATCAAAATTAGGCTGAGAATTTGTATGTCATAGATACATAATAATCTATGTAATAAAACATTATGTCTATAGAGTCCTAAGTTTTTTGTTTTTTGTTTTTTGGGTTTTTTTGTTTTTTTTGTTTTTGTTTTTGCCAGTCCTGGGGCTTGAGCTCAGGGCCTGAGCACTGTCCTTTGTCTTTCTCAAGGCTAGAGCTCTACCACTTGAGCCTCAGCACCACTTCCGGCTTTTTTCTATGTATGTGGTACCAAGAAATCGAACCCGGGTCTTTGTACATGCTAGGCAAGCACTCTACCACTAGGCCAAACTCCCGGCCCAGAGTCCTAAGTTTTTATGTCTATGTAATTGTGTTTATATTTCCAGTACCATGCCCATAGCATTGAGTATGCAAATATTGAGTCATCACTCTTGTACTGTTTGGAGCTAATAGCCATATATTAAGGATACCATGCACCTTTTGTTCCTTTGGTCTCAACTTGTCTCACTCAACATGATTCGATCCAGATTCATCCACTTCCCTACAAATGCCATTGTTTTATCTTGTCTGTTGGCTATGTAGAATTCCATTGTGTATACATATACACATATATATATATATATCACATTTTCTGTATCCATTCATCTGCAGTAGGGCATCTGGATTGTGTCCATCCCCTGGCTATTGTGAATAGTGCAGAGATAAGCATAGCTGAGCAGGTGTCCTTATCATATCTTGGGTTATGATGTTCAGGATAGCTGCCCAGCGGTGGTATGGTGGAATTGTAGGGAAGGTCAATTTTCAGTTCTTTGAGAAACCTCCACACTGCTTTCCAGAGTGGCTGAACTAGTTTACAATCCCACTAGCAATGCAGTAGGGTTCCTTTTTCTCCACAACCCCGCCAGCATCTCTCATTGTCTGAGTTCAAAATCTTGGCTATTCCTTTCCATGGATGATAAACATTTTCTCATATGCTTTTCTGCCATTTTAATCTCTTCTTCTGATAAGTCTCTCTTTAGTTCTCTACCCATTTAGTGAATGGTTCATTAGGTTTGGTGGGGGGGATTAGTTTCTTGAGTTCCTTGTAGATGCTGGATATTAAGCATTAGTCTGATGTATTATTGGTAAATATCTTTTCCCAGTTGGTTGGATGTCTTTCTACTTTAGTAGCTATGCTTTTATCTGTGCAGAAACTTTTTATTTTTAGGTAGTCCCATTTATTGAGTCTTTCTTCAATCTGTTGTGACCCTGGAATTCTCTTTAGGATTTTTTTTGCCTGTGCCTATGAGTTCCAGTGTCTCTCCAACTTTATCGTGTAGCAGTTTCAAGGTTTCTGGTCTGACATTGAGGTCTTTGATCCACTCTGAGTTAATGCTTGTGCGTGGTGAAAGGCTAGGGTTAATTTTCAGTTTTCTGCATGTGGCTGCCCAGTTTTGCCAGCACCAATAATCTAATAGGCTGTGTTTGTTCCACTGTATATCTTTGGCTCCTTTGTCAAATACATGTTGACTATAGGTATGTGATTCTATTTCTGGATCTTCTATTCTGTCCCACTGATCTTCTGGTCTATTTTTGTGCCAATACCATGCTGTTTTTTTTTTATTATGGCTCTGTAGTAGAGTCTGAAATCTGGTATTGTAATACCACCTGTATTGCTCTTTTTGCCTAGAATTGTTTTGGCTATTCTAGGTCTTTTCTTGTTCCATATGAACCTTCTATTTCAGTAAAGAATGTCTGGGATTTTGATGGGGATTGCATTGAATTTATGTATCAATTTTGGCAGGCTGGCCATTTTCACTATATTGGTTCTCCCTGCCCATGAGCGTGGGACAGAGCCCCAATCTTGACAAAACCTAGCCTAGACCTCAAAACTCTGACTTCAAGCCCCAGTACCAGCAAAACAACCTGTCTATCTATCTATCTATCTATCTATCTATCTATCTATCTATCTATCTATCTATCTATCCTGTACACATATATCTATATGTACATATATACATATGTATTTAAAACTTGTGAAAAAATTATTTCGCTTCCCTTTCTGTCAGTGTTAAAAGAACATTATTTTCTTATTAAACCATAAATCTTTACCTTCTGACCTCTGAATTACACATTCTAAAATATAGGAAGTTAAAGCAAAGAAGTGACTTTATATCTCTCAACTCAGGAATAACCTTCATGGGACAATACCTTTTCTACTATGACATCCTGATACCATTATATACAACATGCAATTATTATAGTGTAGAAAGAAAAAATGGAAGTCGCATAAGTCAGGAATTCATTGTGTAGAGAAGTTTCTGCCTCAGGATTAGGTAACAACTACCACAGGAGTGTCAGGGTTCCATGTATTGTGAACTGCATGAAAAGACCTACAGCTGCACAAGTCCTGGGAAGAAGTAACACCAGGCCTGGCTGCAGTGAGAAGGCGGGATAGGAACTACAGGGGAGGCTCCACTGCTTCTGTCCAGCATTTCCCCTCCAGCTCTTTTGGATACTGTAGGGTTTATCACATGGCTATAAAAATGGGTTCCTCACGACGGCAGCCAAAGGCCCCTAGCATAGTAGCAGACTACATGTTTAATACATCTCCCTATTTATTTTCTCAGCTCTAAATTAGAAATGAGTTTGCTAATGTTTTGATTGGCTTCAAGTTTGTCTTTTTGTTTAAAATATGTAATGTGGGCTCCAATAGAAGTTGAACTATCATGAAATAACTATACATTAAAGCATACATGTTAATTGTACTATATATAATTTAGATATCATTTCCATAACTTTCTAAACTGTGCATGTAAAATTTATAGGTATATCTTTATACATAATACATCGTATATGGCAAACATAATGCATTTTCAAATTGCATAATCAGACTTCAATAGAGTTCAGTGAACCAAGCCATATACTTGGATCTTAGACCCTGAGCCCTACCCCTCAGCCCCAGATCTTAATAGGAGAGAGGAGGGAGTAGACAGACAGAGTCAGACGTGGCTCTGGCCATCAGCAATGTCCTATGTTTTATTTTGTTTTGTTTTTCTCAAAATCAGGAAATAATATGGGCAATCTTGTGCTCATTTATTTTCTTCACATTCAAGTCTAACTTTCCATTGAGCTCAGCCTATGTCCTAGCCTTTAACTTATAAGGATCTTTTCATTTTCTTCCTATAGTATTTGGTTTCCTTTTCACTTAATTTCATTGCTCTGTTTCATATGCATTTGATTTAAACCACTCAGAATCATTTTGGGAAACAGACAGGAAATACATACATATATTTTTTGATTTCGTCAATATTTCAAAGTGCCTATTAGGTGGTTGACATCGAGCACAGAGGTTAGTCAGACCCCATATCATAAAGATATAAACAATCAATGATAATCATGATGTAGTGTGGTTAGGACTCACTGTCATCAACGAGCTCACAGGACACAGCGTGGAAGTCAAGTAAATGCAGTGTCTCATTGAAATTAACTCATAGTTTATATCTTTCACCAAAAAGTTAGTCTTGAAGATCCAAGGAGACATTTCCTGTGTGGTTTTTATGATTTAATTAAAACTCATCATCAGTCAGAGCCATTACAAGAAATTTCATATCCCAAACTCCATTCCTTTCAAATCAAAATCACCCTCATTCTTTTTCAGTGAACTGGGACTTCAAGAAATCAGAATACTGTCTAGGAGAAATAGTCACCTGCTCAAGAATCCAATGAGGAAAATCTGTGTACACCATACCTTTCTGCTTGAAACAGAAGCACAACTAGCAGTTTTCGTATCTGCTAGGAAGGTGGGGAGAAACAGATGAGCACAGCTGAGGAAGGGCGCTGTGCCAGCTCTCCTACAGACAAAGCTTTCTTTCTGACCTGCTTCGACTGCAGAAATCAGAGGAGTTAAGTCATTTTCAAAGGTCACGGTGAAATGACAGGACCAAGATTTTAACGCATTTGCCTCCTGCTGCTAACACTGGAGAGCCAGTACCAGATGAACAAATGGCTAGTGCGTGCAACCACACAGCTACATAGGCACCTGTGGGTGTGCTACCCTTGTGAATTTTCCATTTTTCCCCTTTTCACAAAGTTCCTCAGAAGCATTTCACTATTTCAGTTAGCTGGAAGTTTCAAACATCCTATAATAAGTCCATGGAAATCTCTGCCAGTTTACTTTCTGGATATGAACTGCAGAGCGTTGATCCCTGAAGCAAATCATTGATTCATTTCAGATGGTAAGGACTAACTGAGAGTATGTACAGATGTTGTTTGTGATCCATCTAGTTTATAAATAACTTTAGCACATTGAAGGATAAGACTCAGTGTATCACATGGACATTTTATAGAACAAAAAAAAAATGAAAGAAAGAACCCCACCTAAAATGATGCTAAGGAGCATTCTCTATCACAAAGTGAAAATTTGTCTAGAAATTGGTAGGAAAGATTGATAGCAACACGGTAATTCAACTTAGGAAAGAAATATGTAAGTATTGAGCATGTTATAAAATCATACCATAAAGCCACCTGTTTCTTCATTTACTCAAGAGGGTTTTTTGTTGTTTAGGTTTGGCTTTTAACTGATTGTTTCTGTTCAAAATGGAAAAGGCAACTTACAAGATGTTCTTGTTGGGCCCTATGAATTAACTGAAAATCTCCCAACTTTGGGTCTGGGTCCTTAGATCGGAACTGTTCTCAGCTGCAGACAACACTACAATCCCCAAGAATGAGCAGATATACTGAAAACCATCTTGTGTGAAAGGTGAACTGCCCCTCAGAGAAGCAATGCCATCATCATATTCTCTTAAAGCCAAAATTTCAGGTGAGCCCTTTGTTCCTGTTATGTCCCAGTCAACCAGGCTGTACTTATAACCTGCGGACCTGGCACTGTGAACTCTGCACACTCTTCTCACCCTCTGACACCCAGTTCTATTTAACCTGAAGCCTTTGTCTATGTATACCTAGGTAATACTTGGAAATGTATTGAAATGTTATCTTCCCATCATGTCATGTAACCGATCTCTTCACCTGTTACCATGCCTCTTTATTCATGCATAAGGGGGTGGTGAGCAAGTGGCTGGACCTAACTTGGGACTCCTGGACTTTGGGCTGAGGTCTAAACACCAGGTTTCAAAAATAGTAGGAAGGGGCCGGGAGTTTGTCCTACTGGTAGAGTGCTTGCCTAGCATTCACGAAGACCCAGGTTTGATTCCTCGGTACCACAGGCATAGAAAAAAGCTGGAAGTGGTGCTGAGGCTCAAGTGGTAGAGCTCTAGCCTTGAGAAAGTCCAAGGATAGGGCTCAGGCCCTGAGCTCAAGCCCAGGACTGGCAAAAAAAAAAAATAGAAAGAAATTCTTTTCCTTTGTTCAGGAGATTCAGTAATGTAGCAATTGGTGGTCTCTTTTAGATGTGGTGCCTGAAATACCTTTACCAACTCCAATTTCCTAGTAAGTAAGCTACTTACCCCAGCACTGATTTATTTATTTATACCCTGTCTTCTAAAAGTCTATAAGGAGTAAATCTTGTGAAAGAGAATATTTAGTCACTTCCGACTTCAAAACTTATCTTTATACAAGAGTTACAGTGTACTCAAATTTTGTGAGCATTTCCCCCTTATTCCTTATAACTTTCATTGTTAAGGTTATATTAAATTAAAGTAGACTCAGAAAAATATAAGTTCATGAAAATATATGATAGCCAATGTACCTAAGACACTAGTTGTGAACTGTTTGTCTAAATAGATTCTATCAATGGTAGCGTTACACTTGTGATGATTTTGGAAGTAGAATCTAGGCAACTCTGGGCAAACTTAAACTTTCTGTACCGCTGTGTCATAGTAGGTCACAGCAGGCAATGATTTCATAATGTACACAGTGAAACTTCACATTTATAATGTCCATAATTTATTCTATGTTCAAGCTAATAATATCCAAAATATTGACTTTCAAAAATACAGGCCTAAGTGGATCTGTTCGGACGTGTTTCTCGTGTGATAAATTGAAAATGAGATCCCACAGGGATTTGTGATCTACTTTAAGGTCATCTCAAGAAATCCTCAGCAATACTAGGATGAGATGGGGTTGCTTTGTTTTGCTTTGAATTTTGAGTTCTAATCCAATCATCTCTGATTTAAGCAAGACCAACAACCAGAGGGTTCCCCCTTCTACGCCTCCCCCCCACCCCACCCCACCCTGGAAGAGAGGCTAGCTGTCCAAGCCTTCAAGTACTGGGAAACCCAAGTACTTGACTTGTACATTTATCCTGGTTTTGTGTTCTTGTACCCAAAGTTTTCTCTGGGTTAAACATAGTTTAAGATTTTTTTCTTGAATTTTGTGCATATTTGATGAAGGAAACAACAAGTAAATGATATGAAGTCTTGCACCACTTCATTGCCAATCTCAGTGGGGAGGCAGACAGCATCTTAGAGCACAGAAAATGCTCTTTGCTGCCTGCTACCTGCTAGATCTGAAGCATCAACAAGGTTTACTTAAAGCAGGACAAACGGTGAACCTGGGACTCTACCCACCACTCAGGCTAAGTGAATCCCTTGCAGAGAGAAATGTGCCTCAGCAGGGGGAATCACACATTGTCTGGCTTCCAAATTCATCCTCTACATAAAAGTAAAAACTCTGAATGGACCATTGGGAACCACAAAACTCACTTATCCAGGCCAGGTGGCGCTGCATCTTCTTGAAGCATCTGTACACTGCTGACTAGGTCCACAGAGCACCAGCCCTCATCCAGCCTAAGATCCGGTGTGGAGACCCGCAAGCTGAAGACAGGCAGACTCATCAGAGATCCTTGAGGGCCACTAAATGTACAAGGAATACGCCGCACCATTTTAGAGTGTGCTTGATGTTGTTGTTGTTTCCAATGTTCTGGCCTGTTACCACACCGTGCTTCCAAAACAACCAGTATCAAAGCTACCGAGTTCACGTTCATGCAAATGGCTTGACTGACTGCTGTTTGGGAACTGTCTCTATCCATGTAGACCTGTTTTCACATGGAAGGAGCCAATATTCCCATGGAGCATTTAAATGAGCTGTATTGTCTATGCAGCCTGGGACAATGAGTGCTGCACCAAGGTTTTTTACTTGGTTAGATGTATATTTATTATGCAAAATAGCTCCCAAACTATGACTCTTCCAAGAATTCCCTCCTTCCTCATAGCAGTAACCTAAGCTAGGTTTTTATTTACATTGAAGAGCTGTTTGTTTTCACAGCTGTCTGTCTTTTTATTTTTTAACATTTAATAGTCTCCCTGGTTGGCTGTTATTCATCTTGCTTATTATTTAGGAGAATTTACTAGTAACAAAATGTGCTATCCCAAAATACGACATCCTCAGTCCTGTCCATTTCATAGATAGAATTGTTCAAATCTGTAATAAAAAATAAAATAGGACACTAAAAATGGCTCCAAACCCAGTCCAGGTTTCCACATATTTAAATGGATAGGTTTATTCCCCTTGGTCAGAATTTTCTACAAGACTTTCTTTCATACAGGACTAAAATGGACATAGGCAAGACAAACATCCTTCACAAAAGGACATTCCTGAAACTCTTCCAGCTCTAACAGTCTCACTGCAAATGCTCTTATGCAACTTCAGGCTATAGAAAACAAAATTTCAAATCCTATCATGCCTTCACAAACTGTACACAAACGCATCAACGGGGATAGAAGAAACTTTAGCCCCACTGTAGCAACTGCAAACTAGAAGACGTTTCCCTCTGAGGCCAAGAATGTCCAGGTTACAGGAACAGAATGAAACCACTTAAGAAAATGGTCAATTCTGGAATGTTCTCTGCATAAAGTATGTCCATTCATTAAGAAGCCAACTGAAATTACTAATGGCTTTCATAATGGCCACCAACCAGAGGCCAGTTGGCTGTAACTTGGTGACAGATGGTAATGACTGATCTGGACTAGATTTGACCTAGAGATAGTCCATCATTTATAAAATTGCAGTCCCAAATAAAATTCCAAGCATTGTAGTCTTTCACCATTTGTCTCACAGTGAGATGCTCTGATTGCCATCTTTATCTGCCACCCCATTGCAGATAGCAAACTCTTCTAAAGGCTTAAATGGAACACTCTGGAAAGAAAGCCCATAACACCCCTAAGCAGATGAAAACAAAACACTACTCGAATGAATTGCCTTTCACTGAGACCTCGTATCAAATAGGATCTGTATTTCTTTCCCACATTACCGAGATGCCTCTCTCTCCTACTTTTTAAATCAAGGAGTTCTCATGTGGACCTCAACGGATAGGTAGTGACAGGATTCAGCTATAATGCATCACCACTGCTTCTGAGAGGAAAGAGTCATTGAAGCCTGGCCCCAGAACCTACTCATAAGACTCTTGCTTGTAGTCTCTAGGCTGAAACATCACATGTCCCAGTGACTTTCAGTCACTAGACTGGGTGCCAGTGGCTCACGCCTGCAATCCTAACTACTCAGGAGGCTGAAGATCTACCACTCAATGCAGCCTAGGAAAGTCTGTGAGATACCTGTTGCCATCAAAGTACCAATAAATAAATAAATAAAATAAACAAGCAAACAAAATCCCTGAAAATAGAGTTGTGGCTCAAGGGGTAAAGCATTATTAGCCTTGGGCAAAAGAAGCTCTGGGACAGTACCCAGGACCCCAAACACATACACAAAATAAAATAAAGCTTAGCAGTGCCTTTGGATGATAAAGTTTATAAAATTCAAGAGAAGAAACTCTACTGCTACAAACCTGTCAGAACCTAGGAAAACATAGAGAAAAATAGTCTCAATGTTTTCAAATCTTACCATAATCTGCAAAGCTTTCCTTCATGTTTTCAAACACCATAAAGTTTTTATATCCTATATTAGGCTTGAGATGTAGAAAATGCCTTTTATTACAAAAGGCTTACATTTATAGAGCAATCACATGATACTGATTTGGTTTTCTTCTTCTTTTGTTGGTCCTCTGGCTTGAACTCAGGGCCTGGGCTTGGTCTCTGAGCACTTCACCACTTGAGCCACATCTGGACTATTGTTTTTGTAGTACTGAGGAATTGATAAGGGAAGATGAGATAAGGCAAAGTTCCAGGAGAAGAAACAGAGAAGAATGGGACTAGATCAGCAAGAGAAGAATAAGGGTAAAAGAAAGGATGGAACCCCATTAGTTTCAGAAAGGACCATGGGTACAAGGGCCCTCGTGTTAGGAAGCAGGGTACCATTCACTCTCAGAAGGATGAAAAGAGCTGACAAGAAAAGAGCAGGCTGCAATGGAGCTGGTATGTGTCAGATGGCATAAGGCTTTGTTTAGGACATGGAGTTTTAGCATAAGTTCAATAAGGACACAAGAAAAAACTCTAACAGAGGGTAACATATTAAAGTTTGTTAGAATGAATATAATCATAACAAGATAATGAATAAGTACAATAATACAAAATATAATATATAAAATAATGTATTTATGTATATTATATATGCAATGCATCAAATGTACATAAAATAATATTAAATGTTAATATATATAAAAATACAAGCAATGTTATATTCGATATATTATAAATATAACTTATATAATATATAAACTATAACAATTATATTTTATATTATATGTAATTATATACTATACATAATAATTTACCTATCTACATATTATAAAACATAATACTACAGGGGCTGGGATATAGCTCAGTGGCAAAGTGCTTGCTTAGCAAATGCAACGTCCTGGGTTTGATCCCCAGTACGAAAAAAGACCTCCCCAAAAAAATCATCTTAATTTGCCAGGCACGGTGGCTCACGGTGGCTCATGCCTGCAATCATAATGACTCAGGAGGCTGAGATCTGAGGATCAATGTTCAAAACCAGCCAGGGCACAAAAGGACCTGATACTCTTATCTCCAATTAACCTCTAGAAAATGGGAAGTAGGACTTGGCTCAAGGGTAGTGTGGCAGCCTTGAGCTGAAGAGCTCAGGGACAATGCCCAGGCAGAGTTCAAGCTCCATGACCCACAAAAAAAATACTACAATGAAATACTGCAAAGGAAATCTCTAACCTATCTTTTTATTATGTAGAGAACCATATATAATGTTCTGTTCTACATGATCTACTTGTGTATCTGTTTTCATTGTCCATATACAGTCTTTGGGAAAAAGACTATAAATATGTATTTCTGTAGCTTCTGATCCTATAACAAGTTGTTTCCAGAATTTGTAGAAAATATTGAGAATACTGGCTCAAACAAAAAATGTGCAGAATTCATTTAAATCAATATTCTTTAAAATATCCAAATTCGTTCATTGAACAAAAGAAAATGTCACTACAGAATCATTTAAGAATATTTATTTATATGCCTAAATCTCCAAACTGCTGGTAGCAATCTTCACTAAGAGTTGAAAGCTATCTTCATCTATTATTAACTAGGCAGAAAGCCTAGCAGTTCATGTATAAAAGAAAGAAATATGTATAAATGCTTACCAGATAAAATACTATTATCTTATTTGAGCTACATTATATAGACAAAGCATGCCATTTGATCAGACTCCATTTCTACCTGTTACCTAGAATTACAATGAGAGATTTTCCTCAATACTTAATAACACCAAATCTCAAGCAAATATCACAGCATGAAAAACAAATGTTAAAATGTGGCACTCAGAACTCAGAGTGTGACCTAGTGGAAGAGTGCTTGCATACCATGCATGAAGCCCTGGGTTCAATTCCTTGGTTATCATATACACAGAAAAACCCAGAAGTGGTGCTGTGGATCAAGTGGTAGAGTGCAAATCTCGAGAAAGCTCAAGGACAGTGTCCAGGCCCTGAGTTCAAGCCCTAGGTCTGGCAAAAAAAGGAAAACATGTGACACTCAATATCAGTTTACACTATATACTAACCAATTCACTTTCAGGTGTCTAGCTACATCTCAAAAAAAGTTTTTGTAAAAGTCCCCAAGGCTTTCTTGGGTCTGGTTACAGGGATTAGAATTTATGAAACACCAATGGATTCCTGCCATATGACTGCTAAGTATCAATAAGCCAGGAGATACTAGGTATTTATATTATGATACTCATTACTTTGCATGAAATGTGATTTTATACAAATAACCTAAACCAAAGGCATAGCTTCTGTGACTCTGAATCATTTCATTTTTTAAATTGTATTCTCTCCTTGAGTGGAGTAGCAGTTCAATTCTATTAAAGGCACCCATTTTGCTTTAAATAGGAACTAATTTTCACCATTGTACCATTACAGGCATTTTTTTTCTGTTCTGGGGCTGAAACTCAGGGCCTGGTAGAAATCGCTGAGCTTCTTTTCCTCACAGCTAGTACCCTACCACTTGATCCATAGCTCCATTCTGGCTTTTTGTGGTTAATTGGAGATAAAATTCTCACAGAGTTTCCTGCCAGAGCTGCCTTCAACCTGTAATTTTCATATCAGCCTCCTGAGTAGTTTACAGGCATGAGCCACTGGTGCCCAGATAGTTTTGGTTTTTGTTTTTAATTTATAATATGTCAGGTGTTGTGAATCATGTCTGGAATCCTACCTACTCAGGAGGTAGAGCTCTGAGGATCATGGTACAAAACCAGCCTGAGGAAGAAAAAGTCTGTGAGACTCTTTTCTCCACTAAACTACAAAAAGCCAGAAAACAGAGCTGTGGTAGAGCACTACCTTGGGCAAAGAAGTTCAGGGACAGAGAGGCTCAGGCCCTGAATTCAAGCCCTAGGACTAGCACCAAAAATAAAAAATAAAATATATTCATAAAGGAAAAGAAACAATTCTCATCTCTCTGACAAACAACATTTCGTATAAATTTAGTTCCAGATGTATCTTCTCTGTAAGCTCATTTCTCTGTAACTACATCTATTGATATTTTCTTGAGGAAAAATTTGGAATCAAAATATGTGATGGAGATCTTCCTATGCCAATTTTCTCCATCTGCAGCCTCATATTTAAATACTGAACATGATGCTTTGATATGGATACGCTATAATTTATTCAGCTAATCACTGATTTTTGTGCATGTAAATTGCTTCCAATGTTTTGCTTTTATAAATATTATGGCAATGGACAAATATGTAGCTTAATCTTTCTACACATTCTTGATTATTTCCTCATCAGGCATTCCAAGAAGTGAAATTTCTGGGTCAAAAGGATGCATGTTTGAAACATTTGGGCATGTAACTGCTAAATTGCATCCAGAAAAATTATTCCAAATTACGTTCCCACTAGAGGTAAGTAGATGACATTTTTTTCTGTCATATTATTTTTCTAGTTAGCTACTAAAATTTTCCTTGATTCCAAGAAGCAAAGATTTTATCCATATTTTAACATTTTCAAAAATCAAGTCATATTTTATCACTGATGATATATCACAGTTTAACTGGTAGTATTTTTTGTTTTTCCCTAGTGACACTAATTGTACTGTATCATGCAATCAACATCGTGAAGTCTAAAAAATACAGTATTTGTCTTTATTTATTTTGGTTTTGTTGAATAAACATATAGGGTTTTATTTTGTATTACCAAATGGTCTCTTTCACTGGCTGCCATGCTTATGATTTCTCTAACTTTATATAATAAATATGGATTCTTCTCTTCTATTATAAAATAGTGCATTTAAAGTTGGATGGCAATAGCTCACACATGTCATCTTTGCTATCCAGGAGCCTGAGATCTGAGGATCATTCATAGCCAACCCAGACAGGAAAGTCCATGAGATGGATTTCTAATAAACCATCAAAAAGCCAAAAGGGGAGCTGTGGCTCAAGTGGTAGGGTGCTGACATTGAACAAAAAAGCTAAGGGACAAAGCCCAGACATCAAGTTTAAGCCCCAGAACTGGTGCATTGGCACACTCACGCTTGCATGCACACACATACCCATATCATTCACACACACACACACACATACACACACACACACACGCATACTTTATGTATATATAATATCATATATACAGATTTATAGTAATATATAGTAATATTTCAATTTTTTTCAGAAATTATTAGCCAAAAATCTTAAACAATATTTATGGCCTAATTCATTTTGGGCTCATATGTTAGATCTAAACTTTACTCTGTTTATACATTTACAAGTCCTATCATTTTTTATTAGTAAGCTCTATTTCACTGTCTTAAACACAACAGGAACTTAATATCTCATCATGCAATTAAATTTGTATCAGGGGACTTTGAAAGTGAATTTTGAAAGGAATTTACATATGAAGGTTACAAAGAGACTGTAGACTCAGTAGCCAATTGTCAATCCACTATTTGTGTTCCCTGACTTATCCCTAGTCAGTCACCATTTACATAAGAGGACTTAACAAGCTGAAATCTATTGTTGTGCCTTGCTGATGAATGGCATACTTTTGGCTGTCTGAAATCTGGGAGGAAATATACCTGTGCAGGGTTGGAAGTTTTTTTGTAGTCCTTAACCAAATTCCAGAAGAGTTTATTGAGGACCAAAACAGGGGTAAACAATATTCTGAGGTCAGAGACATGCCAACTCATCAATAGATTTCTCAAGTTTATATTGTATAATGTTCAAGTCCAGCCATTTTATTCAAGGAACATGTGACAAGTAGGGGACTCTTTGTCCAGCACTAATGAAAAGTAAATAAATAAGAAAGTATTTCTAATCTCAGAATACCAGCTAGCAGAGAATGTGGCTATTTTGAGAATAAGTACAATGAAATCCAATCTTTTTTTTTTTTTTTACTGATGTGTACTGGGGTTGCAAGAGGAAGACAAAGAAGAAAACAAGGATGGAAGGGAAGTGGGTGGTGGCGGCAATAGCAGCACCCCACATGGAAGAGATGGGTCAGCAACCCTGGGCAGATGCAGAGCACACACAATGGACACGGAGACCAGCCTCAAATGCATATAGCAGATGGGAATGAAAAACACACAAGGATACATCTCAAGGAACTTAAAAGGAACCAGATAGGATATATAATAACAACGTGGGATGACACTTGACTGAACATGGCTGGGCTTGTCTGAACAAAGTACAAGAAGTCTAGGCTGATTGTCTCTGGCAGGCTGAAGGCTTTATAGAATGCTCTCCTTATCCATTGATAGAACAGAGCCCAGCAGGGGAGGCAAAGATAAACTCCATTTTAGACACTGTGAATTTCAGCTACAGTAGGTAGAAATACCCTGGTGTATACTTGCCCAGCTACCACTCTGATATTACACACATGTGGAATTCAGGAAGAATCAATTGTAGCCAAGTGTACATCGTTTTTGTTCATGTTTTGCTACTGAGTACATCCTTACTAGGAAATGAAAATTGAGTTTGTTTCTTGGTCAAAAATAAGGGCAACCTGGAACATGGCCTAGTGGTAGAGTGCCTGTCTAGAATGCACAAAGCCCTGGGTTTGATTCCTTGGTACCACATACACCAAAAAAGCTAGAAGTGGTGCTGTGGCTCAAGTGGTAGACAGCTAACCTTGAGAAAGTCCAAGGACAGTGCCCAGGCCCTGAGTTCAAGCCCCAGGACTAAAAAAAAGGACAGCAGTGAAATAATGGGTGGCATTCCTTTCATCTTGCATCAAAGATCCTGGGCTATTGGTAGGATAGAGGGAGAAAGGACACAAGGAAGTAGGAGAAAGCAGCCAGGGAAGTCTAGATGTTCACACATTTATACATTAGGTCATGGTAGCAGAAGTCCCTTTTCACACCTGCCCAGAAAATGTTCATCATGGAATTTTTATGACTCACTCCCAAGAAGATCTGATTGGGGCCCAGAATGTGGCCTAGTGGTATAGTGCTTGCCTAGCATGCATGAAGCCCTGTGTTCAATTCCTCTGTACTACATACACAGAAAAATCTGGAAGTAGTGCTGTGGCTCAAGTGGTAGTGTGCTACACTTGAGAAAGATCAATGCCAGTACCCAGGCCCTGAGTTCAAGCCCACAGGACTGGCAAAAAATATAAATTTAAGAAGAAGAGGAAGAGGAAGAAGGAGGAGGAGGAGGAGGAGGAGGAGGAGGAAGAAGAAGAAGAAGAAGAAGAAGAAGAAGAAGAAGAAGAAGAAGAAGAAGAAGAAGAAGAAGAACAAGAGGAAGAGGAAGAAGAAGAAGAGGAAGAGGAGGAAGAAGAAGAGGAAGAAGGAGGAGGAGGAGGAGGAAGAAGAAGAAGAAGAAGAAGAAGAAGAAGAAGAAGAAGAAGAAGAAGAAGAAGAGGAGGGAGGAGGAGGAGACCACTTGTCAATTTATTTTAAAGAGGAATGATTTTTTTCTTCATGCATGTTTTATTGTTGTTTATAAAGGTGATATACAGAGGAGTTAGTGTTTTATATGTCAAAGAGTGTATTTCTTTTTGAACAATGTCACTCCTTTCCTTGCCTTTTTTCAGTTTTTCCCTCCCATCCCCAACCACAAGTTGGATAGCTGATTTTCAACGTAATGTCCAGTGAGGACTACTGATGCATTTATTCACCCCCTGTCCCTCCATTTCTGGGCCCTGCTTACATTCCCCAACACAGAAAATGCAAATGAGACAAAAGGAAAAGGACAGTTTACATGGCTTCCCTCATTAATGATAGCTAGAATATGCCTATAAATCCACAAGTAAACACACTGAATGATTTTAAAAATATCCTGGACATGATAAATTATATAGCTCTCTAGGCACTCATACATAACTAGACCAAAGTAAGATACTCTTTTTTTGTCAGTTGTAGGGCTTGAACTCAGGGCTTGGGTACTGTCCTGAGCCTTTGTACTCAGGACTCTTTGTGCTCAAGGCTAGCACTCTACCATTTGAGCCACAACAGCATTTCCCAAAGGAATATATTCTTAGGAGTGGAACGCAAAGGCACAATACCTATGTGCATCTGATCCTATAAAACAGTATTTATGGAAAGAACTCCAGGAAATGGAAACAAGAGGGGGTTTTGTTTCCTTTAGTGATTTTAATTTTTCAAATATTAGTGCAGTAGAATTAAAGGTGTAAATTTTACAATTCCAAGTGACATCCTTGCAATTCCTCTTTACTACACAATTTCAACTCCTGGCAATTGGAAGCTCAAATATCCTGGAGTCTCTCGGGGTGCAGACCTGTGATTTGCAACCGGAATTTTGAAATCTGACAGGACTTCCGTGTGAATGGGACTTTTCTGCGGTTAAGCCAGGGTCAGAAGGCGCAACGTGGGATTTCAGATTGCAGGTCTGTGTGGGAGAGTGCAGAAAGGATGAGTAGAGTTGTGAGAGGATGAAGAATTTCATGTCCATGTTATGTTCATGTATCATGTTGCATACTTGGACCGGTAAATAATGTGAGTTTTAGTTTCTCTGGGGTGTCACAGGCAGAGCAACATGCCTAGGGTTACACTTATTTCTGAGAACCAGGGTGGTGTTAATGTGACTTAATTGATAACAGCCGATGTAAAGTCTATTATTTAAGATCTATGTCTTACTAAATAGTTAAAATGTTGGAGAAAAACTTTACAAAGGAAACCCACACACGCACATGGCTTTCATTTGGAGAGTAGGGGCTGGGGAGAGGCTTTTTCTGAGGTCAACTTCAAGACTTCAGGCAAAACCAAGAGATTAAACAGAATCTAAGGCATAGAACCATAGCTCTCTGTTTTCAGAGGCATGTAAATCAGTGTAGCACAAAACTCAAAACTGACTTTGTAGAGAATAATTAAATAGGGGAGGGTGAATACTCAGATTTCTTCTGCTTTGTTTTGTGCCCAATTATCATTGTTACCTAAATAATGTAACCATCAAGAGACACAAAGTTTCAATGTTTCTGAAAAAAATGATTATTTTCTACATGGAAATTGCAAAGTAGAGACCACATGATCTCTCTTAATGTAATAAAAATTCTTCATTTCAAAATACCTTTTGTGTCAAGCACCAGTGGCTCACACCTGTAATTCTAGCTACTCAAGAGACTTACATCTGATGATCACAGTTCAAAGCCAGCCACAGTAGGAAACACCATAAGACTCTTATTGCCAACTAATTACCACCCTCAAAACACAAAAGTAGAGCTGTGGCTCAGCAACTGTGCCTTTAAGTCCAAGTCCAAGAACTGGCACCAAAAAAGAAGAAAGAAGAAAAAAAATGGGAGGAAGAGAAGGAGGAGGAGTAGGAGGGGGAGGAGAAGGAGGACGAGGAGGAAAAGGAGGAGAGAAGGAGGAGGAGGACGAGGAGGAGGAAGACAATGACGAGGACGAGGAGGAAAGAAGGGGAGGAGAAAGGAGGAGAAGGTCAGAAGAGAAGGAAGAGTAGGGAGGGAAGGAGGGAGGAGAGGAGAATGGAATATGAAGGAAAGTGTCCAGCCCAGTGCAGTCATTGGGTTGGCGAGGGTGGATGCCTAGTAAGATACAGAAGGAATAATTCAAGCAATTCTAAACACATTGCTATGTCCATATACTGGAAATCAACTAGTAGGATTCACTCCTGCTTCAGAACATCAAAATCAAGCTTTTTCTGCCTTTACTTTTGTTAGGGCCAGAGGCGAACCACAAAGAGCAGGTAGCTGTGTCTAAACTGCTTTTGTCACTTGCAAGGCAGTGGAACCTGAGTTCATACACTCTCAACGCAACACATAGTTGGAAGTATGGCAGCATTTATCATTAGACCCCTATGGTCACAAAAGTTTCATAACTGGCCTCAAGTTTCATAAGAGAGGCTGAACGAGACAAATAACACAAAAAAAGATGGGAGGCTTGCCCTACCTATAGGCCTCAGAAAGGGTTGAGGACATTCTACCAGAACAGATGCAGGTTAAAGAAAGGGACCTATTATGCAGATTTCCAAGAAGGACACTCAGTGATCCAGGAAGGCACAATGTGGGAAATGACCTTCACTCTGTTTTGCCATGTCCCCACCCAGCCAGGTCACCAAATCACTGCCTTCCATAGTGCATTTGGAGAGGGAGGCTTGTGAACAGGAATTATGAAGGGAAGGATTCACGTTGCAAGCCCAATATATAATGTGAGATGTGTGCTGCTTTCTAGCTCTGCCAAATGCTGAAACACAATAGGTTTTAGTTGGCAAGAAAATACAGCTAAATGTACACTTATAAAATTAATTGTGGCTAAAAGAGGGTATGTTATATTTTTGGTTATACCTCATCTACCATCTTCTCTGTCAATGTTGTTACTTTAATAAATACTATGTTCTGCAAATCACAAGAGAAACATCTAACAACCTGTGTAAACTAGTTAAAATACTCAATGTCTGATTCATCGTTCAAAATTCATACTTACTGTTAGGTCTGCCTGGAAGAAATGATTTCTTCCCTTGGCTTTCTCCTCCTGCACCCTCCCTGCCCAGCACCTGTAACCCTGGCAACTGGCATGCCTGGGGGCAGTGGGAGGTCCCCACTAAGGTATTTCCCCATCCTCTGAGATCACACCCACTTCTGCTATGTCTATACTCCTCCCCCTATATAATCACTCACTTCCCGCCCTAGGCTGTCTTGCTCACCCCACTCAATCTTGGGCGGCAGGAGTCTGCTCTTTCCTCACACAATAAACCCTCTTCTCCTGAACTGCATGGAGTTTCCTTTTGGCAGACCTTACATTTGGTGCTGTGACTGGGGGAGAGGGTCAGGAGTGGCTGGATCCCCTCTGTTTCTCTAGGGTCAATCCGCCTTCTGCCCTGCCCTTTGAACCAGAGAAAGAAAACTCTACTCCCAGACCTCTGCCTTTCCCATTGCTGGCAGTGCATTTGCTATAATGTTTCCTGTCTGCTCCTGTTGAGTGACTCCTGCCTGCAGGCCTCTTTCCTGTCTCCTTTAACCCACCCCTGCCTAGGGCTCTCTCCCCGTGTCTAATTTAAGACCCCCACCCCCCAATCTGTTCTAGTGAGATTGGAGTCTCCCTCCCTCCCACACTCTTCTTTCCCACTCAACATCCTTATTGACTCTACCCTAGGATGTCCTCTCTGACTCCACCCCCTGTCGTTCTCACTGACTCTGCCCCATTTTCAGTGACTCCACTCCCTGATGTACTCTCTGACTCCACCCCCTGATGTCCTCACTGACTCCGCCCCCAGTCACCATTGACTCCACCCCTCCCTGGTGTCCTCACCCACTGGGGCCCCCCCCATGTCCTCACTAACTCTTCCCCTACCTCCTCACTGACCACCCTCTACCCTCACTTCCTCTTAGTGTTTCTTATTACAATGAGGTCTCATCAGTCTCACCCATGCCGGGGCACCCCCTTGGGATATTTCTTATGCTCTTTAAATGTTCTTCTACTCAGAGACTCCATAAAGCAAAAACAGCTCATCTTTTATTGCAATCGTGTCTGGACAAAGTATAGGCTAGACGATTGGTCTCAATGGCCCCAAAATAGGACTTTGGATTATAATATTCTCTGGAATTTAGACAGTTTCTGCTGACACAATGGTAAATGGCCAGAGGTTCTATATGTTCAGGCTTTCTTTGCTCTCCATGCTTGCCCTTCTCTCTACCAATCCTACTCAACTTTCCCTAGCCTCCTGGCACAGGGGCATCCAGTCCCTGCCAAATCACCTAAGAGCCTGGAGCCTCTTCCTAAACCTAAAGTGCCTGATCCCCTGCTCAACATTGAAGACTGTGCTTCTCCTCCCCAGACTGAACCTTTCCTTCCTTCTCCTCCCCCTTCATCTCCTTTTTCCTCACCTCCCGCAGCTCACACCCAATCCTTCACTGGTGGCTCACAGCCTCCAGCAGCCCCCTTATTTCCTCTGTGAGAGGTGGCAAGGGCAGATGGAGTTTTTCATGTGCAGGTCCCCTTTTCAATGACCCATCTTTCCCAGATCGAGAAGCAACTGGAATCTTACTCCCAAGACCCTAATAATTATACCAAAGAGTTTAAATACCTTGTTCAGACTTATAACCTCACCTGGCATGACTTGTATACAGTCCTGTCCTCCACCATTACCTTTGAGGAAAAGGAAAGGGTTTGGGTTGCAGCCCAGGCACATGCTGATGAAATCCACTGCCTAGACAATACTTTCCCAGTAGGGGCAACGGCTGTGCCCAAGGAAGAGCCCAATGGGATTATGAAAATAATGCCTCTGGAAGGGTTAGCAGAAATAGGATGGTAACCTGCCTGGTAGCTGGCCTCCAGAAGGCAGCCCTCCATGCAGTCAACTATGATAAACTAAAGGAGGTTACCCAGAGACCCACTGAAAGTCCAGCAGAATTTCTTGATCGCCTTATAGTGGAACTCTAGCGTCATACTAAGCTGGACCTGGAGTCAAAAGAAGGTATAGTGGTCCTTAATAACCATTTTATTTCCCAATCAATTCCCGATATTAAAAAAAAAAGTTGAAAAAGGCTGAGGATGGCCCTCAAACCCCCCAAGGTAATCTGGTGAGCATGGCCTTTAAGGTTTTTAACAATCAGGAGGAACAGAAAAAAGCTGGTAAGGCTGCCCATAACAGGAAAAATTGCCAGCTCCTGGCTGCTGCCTTTCTGGCTCCTCAAAGAAGAGGCGCCCAACACCCACTACCCAGACCATACTTTAAGTGTGGCAAGGAAGGCCACTGGGCAAGAGCTTGCCCTACTCTACAACTATCTGGACCCTGCCAAAGTGTGGACAGATGGGACACTGGGGAATCAACTATCCCTCCTTGTCTCTGCAAGGTGGGCCAGCCCCTCTCATACCCCCCACATATGGGGAAGATCCCAACTTATCCAGGATACTCATCTTGGCAACGGAAGTGTGATGCTGCCCAGGGCCACTGGATCCCACAAGCATCACAGTGGAGGAGCCCAAGGTATGTCTCCAGGTTGTAAACAAGCTACTTGTATTCTTTCTTTTAGATATGGAAGCCAGTTATTTGTTGTTACCTGAGTATTCCAGCCTGTCTTTTCCCTCCCAGATCTCAGTGGCAGGTGTACTTTCTCTGCATCTACCCATGTAGAATAGATAACTTTCCTTTTTTACATTCCTTTCTAAAAAAAAAAGCTCAAAAGTAGTAATTATGTGTCCCCAAGATGGAAATCACACACACACACACACACACACACACACACACACACACACACACACACTACTTACTGAACAGTGAAGCTGAAGTTTCTGCACTATGAACCTTCACCAGGTCAAGGTCAGTTTCCAGAGCCAGGCCCTCCCCTTAATGTCTGGCCTGCCTTGCTCAATCTGCGTATTGCTGGGCTTTTATTTCCTCTTGTTGGGTGTGAGCCTCTCCTGCAGGGCTGTAATAACTTGGTGGTGAAGAGTGAACTTTTGGGAATCTCTGCCTCAGGGTAACTAGTGCTTCAGTGCACCGTCCCTAATCCTGGTTTGCATGGAAGAGCAACTTGTGAGGCAAACAAAGGAGCCCAAAAACATATGTCTTCATTGCACATTGATAGGACATTGTGTAAAGTCCACAAACCTACCATCTCACTGATCTCACTGAGGATACACAGAGACTTCTTTTTGCACACTTTTTCTCAAGGCTAGTGCTGTACCACTTGAGCCTCAGCACCACTTCTGGCTTTTTATTTGGATGTGGTAATGAGGAATTGAACACAGGGCTTCATGTATGCTAGGTGATCGCTCTATCATTAGGCCACACTCCCAGCCCATACAGAGACATTTAAACAGTGGGTTCAAAGTTCAAACACACATAGAACTCAGCACAATGCTAGAAACTTGAATGGTTCAAAGAGTCCACAGAAAGATTCCTTGGAAGCATAGAACTACAGCAACGGAAACAGCAGTAGCCTGTAGGGGTCAGAGTTTGGCCAGAGGGTGGTAGAAAAGGACAGAGGTAGAGAAGAGTGAACATGGCAGGGTTCCATGTTGAGATCACAAACTAGAGTGTTCATGGTAAAACCCTAATGCTTTCTGAATTCTCTTCCTCCAAAGTGGAAGGGGACGCCCTAGACTGCTTCAGTGCTCTCCACCCTGCATTTCTTATGACTCCTTGAGTTTGGCTTATTGGTGATCCTTGCCTGCCCCTACTAGGCTTTGGAAGTAGTGCCTCCTTGTGAAACAGTGGTGAAGACCCAACATCAGCCTGCTAGGGCAAGCACGACAACTGACTTCATGTTTCTTTGCCTCATAATACTATGAGGACTGCAATCCACCTTCTAACCATAGACAACACTTGAGGTGATTTTAGATGGTGTCTTCTTCTTCTTCTTCTTCTTCTTCTTCTTCTTCTTCTTCTTCTCCTCCTCCTCCTCCTCCTCCTCCTCCTCCTCCTTCTTCTTCTCCTCCTCCTCCTCCTCCTCCTCCTCCTCCTTCTCCTCCTCCTCCTCCTCCAGTCCTGGAGCTTGAACTCAGGGCCTGGACACTGTCCTTGGGCTTTCTTAAGGCTAACACTACCACCTGAACCACAGCACCACTTCTGGCTTTTTCTGTGTATGTTGTATGGAAGAATTGAACCCAGGGTTTCATGTATGCTAGGCGAGTACTCTACCACTAGGCCATGCTCTTGGGTCCCTGGACAGCTTTTTAAATAAAAATCCCTGAGGGAAAATTTTCTTAAATTCAACCCCCATAAAAATCAAATAACAAAGTCCTGTTGAACTATGAAGCCTAAATTTCCATTAATATTCATGGTGCTAGGCTGTTCCCACTCACATGAAATCATTTACTTTCTGCATCTTTCTTTTTTTCTTCTTCTTCTGGGCTGGTTCAACATGTGATTAGAAAGATTTTCTCATCTTTTTAAATATGCTTTACAAAATCTACACCCTCTACCAAACCCTAACCCCCCCCCCAAAAAAAAACCCCAATACAATTTATCACGATCTAGAGGAATGATGGTAGCAGAGTGCGTAGAAGAAAGTTCTAGTGTTGTAGATAAAGTCTTTTACCTCCATCCATATTCCTTAGTCATCCTGTATAAAATAAGATCTGGGTCTATCTCTATAACCTTTCCATAAACTGTGAGACAGCTCACAAATCATTTGTTCCTAATATTTGTAAAAAAATTACAATGTACCATTCCTCTATAAATAAAAGCAGATTTAAGGTCATATATATACTAATGCAAGAAACCAATGAGAGCTAACACGCAGAGTGTATTTCATAACTCTGAGAGAATTATGGTTACTTCAAGAGACAACCTCTGAAGAAATTATTTCTTAGAAAGTTTGCTATTGGAATAGTCATATACTCCATCCTGTCTTTTTTTAAATAATATTTTTATTGTAATTAATAAAAGGGTTACATGATATTTGCCAGATAGAAGGTGCATTAATTCACATACATTGATACCCTTTCACATGTCTTGGTCCCCATTACCCTCCCCCCACCCCCCAATCTTGGTTTCCCCCCTTCCTTATCCAATTTCAAATAAACAAATACAAATATATCCAATATATCAGATGACAAAGTGAGATACTGTAACAATATGATATAACCAAGGGACAGCAAAAGGGATGAGAGATAACATAGTACATTAAGGACAACAATCATTCATTATATGGCTTTTGTTTCAATATCCTGGAGGTCCTTTCAATTAGCTTCATACTATATGGCCTTATGTATCAAGGTTTTGCTCTATGGCAAATCTCTGGTAGGAGAGGCCAAGGTTTCTACTGATTATGACAAACGAGGGAAACCATTGAGCCTAAGTTCCTTTGAGTCTGGCTTACTTCACTTAATATGATTTTTTCTAAGTCTTTGCATTTCCTAACAAATGGGGCAATGTCATTCTTTCTGACAGCAGCATAGAATTCCATTGTGTACAAATACTACATCTTGTTGATCCACTCATCAACTGAGGGATATCTAGGTTGGTTCCATATCTTTGCTATGGTGAATAATGCTGCAATGAACATTGTTGTGCTAGTGGATTTAGTATGCCCTAGTTTCTGGATGGTTGGGTAAATGCCAAGTAGTGGAATTGCTGGGTCATAGGGGAGCTCTATGTTTAGCCTTTTGAGGCACTGCCATACTGCTTTCCATAGTGGTTGAACGAGTTTGCACTCCCACCAACAGTGTAGTAGTGATCCCTCCTGGCCACATCCCCTCCAGCATCTGTTGTTATTCGTTTTCCTGATCCTGGCCATTCTAACTGGAGTGAGGTGGAATCTTAGAGTTGTTTTGATTTGCATTTCTTTTATGACCAGAGATGTTGAGCATTTCTTCATGTGTCTATAGGCCATTTTTGTTTCTTCTTCAGAGAAGACTCTCTTTAAGTCTTTGACCCATTTTTTAATGGGATGGTTGTTACTTTGGAGATTAGTTTTGGAGTGATTCAATTTTTTGAACTGTTGATACATTTTAGATATGAGGCCTTTCCTTTCTTTAATAAAAATTCCAGTCAAGAGTTACATGGCTTCCTGTTGGGGCCTAGCCTCCATCTCTGAGGCCTGATTCTGGCTCAGCTGCAATTAAAGGGCTTTGTCTAGGCATTCGGTCTTTTGCATACCTCTCTTAAGGCATCTCTGTGTACGTGACTCGATTGAACCCCCCGCAGTTTCGCGGGTCTCGCAGCAGCTCAAGTCTCGCGCGCTTTCCTGCACCTGTCCTGCCCACTACCTGAAAGCCCCACCCAGACCCTTAGTGGTAGCACAGAGGCACTCTTCCTGTTGGCTAGCTTCCCAGTGCCCACCTTCTCCTACCCTAACAGTATATAACTAATTGTCTGACGCAATAAAGGAAGAGAGCATCAGAGAGCATCAGAGATCAGCAGAGATCAGCAGAGAGATCTGATGCGTTTTCATGGTTAACACTGCTTCTGACTCAGCGTGGTTTTTTTCTTCCCCGGTGATTGGGGGAGGGCTGGGTCTTCGACACTTACCATCTCGCTCGGCTCCCGGGGGACTACAGGCTGGCCCTGTGTGTCCCTCCCCGTTCCCGTGTTGCTGCCCCGGAGAGGAGAGGAGCAACAGCTTCCAATATCTTTTAGGTCTCTATTAATGGAGAATTATCTTCAAGGTAATATGTATTCAATAGCCTAGGGATAGGTGGATTGCTTTGATGATTGGTGATTGATGGATTGATTAATCCTTGGAGATGCTCATGCATGAATCCAGAGACTCCTCCCTACTAAATAAATACTTAATCACCAAGTTATATTGCCAGCTACAACCCAGGGACTCTCAATGTTGGTTCCCAATACTGAGCAGCATTATCAGCACCTGAAAACTTGTTGGAATAAATCTTTGAACAGATCTGTTCTGTCATCAGTAAACAGAGTGGAGACCTAGCAATATGTATGACTTTTAAGTTATCATCTAAGTGATTCTGATGCATGCTGAAGCTGGAAAAGTACTGCTATAACCCAGTATAAGCCAGTGAACAACGATTACTGAGAACTCATCTGTAGTAGCAGAAACTACAGATGCTGCCCAAGTAGCTAGATCCCTGTAATGAACAGTAGACCTGGCCCTATGCTTTGAGTAACAGAGCTAAGGGTTTGTCCTGTGTCTCTCTTGTGACTGGCAGAACAAGGGAGAGGCAACAGGAAAGCCCTTAGCACTCATAGGGCAGCCAGTGAGTGGCTGATGGGAGATATAGCATGTGTACCTAGAAAGGCAGGAAGGCTTTGGCCTACGGGTCAGGCCAAGGAGAGACTTCATTAAGACTATATCCTGTGGCCATTCCTATGAGTCTAGTGTGCATTTATCCATGAGTGCCATTGAATGACCTTATGGACATGCACGTGGCTGCATAAGCCCTATGTACTTTCTCACAACTTAGAGAGGGAAGGATTTGCAAAGGTGCTGAGTCTGTGAATAAGGTAGTTTTAGGACATCTTTAAAGCATGCTTTCCTTTCTGAAGCCAAACAGCAAGAAATGTCTATTTCAACTTATTCAAAGTGGATAAAAACACCCCCCAAGGGGCCGGGAGTTTGGCCTAGTGGTTAAAGTGCTTGCCTAGCATGCATGAAGACCCGGGTTCAATTCCTCAGTACCACATATAGAAAAAAAAGCCAGAAGTGGTGCTGACCTCAAGTGGTAGAGCTCTAGCCTTGAGAAACTCCAAGGACAGTGCTCAGGCCCTGAGCTCAAGCCCAGGACTGGCAAAAAAAAAAAAAACACCCCCCAAATACCTGCTTCTTTCTTGCTCCCAATAAAATGTTCTATTTGTTGCTGAAATTTATTGTCAGTATGTTTCTAAGTACAGGTTTGGGTTGTGATTTATAACACAAGCATGTTTTAACATAGGAAGTCAATTCTTTGGTAAGAAATGAAACCCATCAGAGCTTACTGAGAAACAATATTTGATACTTAAATCTGTGGAGATTGCTAATTCTCCTTTTCTAAGTAAAATTCAATTTTCCCATTTGTAAGTTTCCTGATGTTGGTGGCTGTGGCATATGTGTCTGTGGTCAAGAGGTTTAAGAAAAGTGGGTTATGGGAAGAATGTAGGTGCTGGTTTTAAAATTAAACCTGAATCTTTCACATGCCTTAAGGATTATGTCCAAAAGCAATTGCTTTCCTTGGGACCAAAGTACTATCTCACCACGTAAATGCGAAAGGCCAGAAATCTATTTATACACACACCATGATTTCTTTCCCAGATTGAGCTTTCTCCAAGTACTTCCTTCATGGAAACACATACGTTTCCCCTCTTGCAGCCCAATTTCCTGTAGGAGCCTCTTTCAGAATGATCATCACAGCATTGTTCTCAGGCTTACGGTGACAATGGAGAAGCAATACACACACACACACACACACACACACACACACACACACACACACACACAAAGCACCTCCAGAAGCAAATCAAAGTGATACAAAGACAGACAAATTGACAATGCGTTCACAAACCGGCTCTCCTTGTTATTTATTTTCAAATAGTGCAACAATTTCTTAGCCCACTCTGGGATTCCAAACCCATAATCCTTGACTAAAAGGTAGGTTCTTCTTTTACAGTTATAAATTCATTATCCAAATTGGCTATTAGAGTTATATGGTTCTCTCAACCTCAAAAACCTGGAGCTGATTCATGTTGATGGAACACTAAGAAACTGGAAGTCACTTTACAGTAGATTGATCCCTAAAGCAGAGATGTTTAAAATGAGATCCATTCAGTGGTTTTAACATGAGCCAATACCACATGCACAAGGACTCATTGCTCGGCACACAGGCACAGATCAAGCAGACAGAGTCCTAGTGGTGCGAGCCACAGGGGCCAATTAAGGGTCTTGCAGGCAACCAATAATTCTATATCTTTGTTTTCTTGATTTTGCTGAAAAAGTCAGATAAAAGGTGTTATTTTTCACTCTATTGTTTCCTTCCTTCGAAACAGCACCAAATCAAGACAAATACCCCTCAACAGAGTGGAAGGTAAGAAATCCCATTTTAAATTTCTTCTAAACTACCAGTGTCCAAATGACAAAGTTGATTGATCTCTCTAGTCATAGAATATATATATATGTATATATGCATATATATTAAAATTGTTGATTGTTTTCCCAATTATCATCTGGGGAAAAAAATCTTTGCATATGCCTTGTGTATAATCAGTGTGCCGGGACACATGCTCCAGAGGGCATATGAAGAGGACAGGCTGCCAGGCCATGTGTGGAGGCGGCTTTGGGTCCTGAAGCCAGGTGGCGATGAACACAGGGGGTGTTACCCATCACCCCTGAGCTGTGGCAGGGGAGCCAAGCTCTCTGAAGTGGCCGTGGTGGCTGGTGAAACGATGCTCACCTCATTCACTTCCTAAGGACAAGTTCAGCCACAAAGCCACATCAAAAGACAGTCATTTAATGTGGGCAGAGCTTTCCGGAGACACCAAATGAGGTTGTGTGGGAGAGGGAGTGGGCATCAGTGTCACGAAATGACAAAGCTGCACCAGCGGTTCCTGCCTCACAGTCATCATGTCGGGTGGGCGTGGAAGTGGCCTCAGGAGCCCCCAGGCCTTTCCTGCAGAAGCTATAAAAGGAAGATGTGATAAAAAGAAGCTAAGGTTTCAGCCGGCCAACTACCAACCAAAATGCTCAACCCTAGCACTTGCTTATAATTTGCAGACTGGGTTAACTACAGGAAGTCACTTAGAGGTGATGGGAGGTTAGCTTTATTTTCTGGGGGCTTTCTTCCTGTTCAGTGAGCCACTGGGGAGGGGGGCTGCCTGCTATGTTCTCTCGTGGGATCACAAAAAATACGCGTAAGAAGTCCAACCAGAAGCAGTACTTGATGTATTACAAACCACTGAGTGGCTTGCATACTTATTCTCTGAAATCTGTCTGAAGTCAGCACTTTTTTTTTGGCCATTCCTGAGGCTTGAACTCAGGGCCTGGGCACTGTCCTTGAGTTTTCTGAAGGCTAGGGCTCCTCATGAGCCATAGCACCACTTCCAGCTTTATCTATGTATGTGCTACTGAGAAATGGCCCTGTGATATTCAGAGCTTCATGCATGCTAGGCAAGCATTCTACCACTAGGCCACACTCCCATCCCTGAATCAACACACACACACACCACACACACACACACACACACACACACACACACACAATCATCAATATAGTCTAGAAACATGTTTCTTTCATTAGATTTCCAGGACAAGCACAAGTCACTGAGTAATTCACTCTGACACTTACCTATTTTGCCATAAACAGTAGAAGGTAGGAGAGAGGGGGGGGCAGGGAGGGAGGGAGGGAGGGAGAGAGAGAGAGAGAGAGAGGGAGAGAGGGAGAGAGGGAGAGAGAGAGGGAGAATTGTTCAAAATACTCTGATAGCATAATTAGCATTTTCCCCCAGCTTTTCCAAATTACTTGATCAGAAGTCTAGAAGTCTACTAGGGAGGTTTCTTATTACCGATTCCCTGGATTGAGTCTCCTAGTTCATAATCATTTACATCCTACAACACACACACTTCCACTCAAGCAAGACCAATTTCCTGTAAAGCAAAGTACAGGTCTTCTGAATCCTAGTCTGGGTCTGGAGATCTAATACTAGCCCACTTAGCTAATACATGTGTGTAATATAAGACACAGGGCTAAGGCAATGTCCACTGGGTTTCTGAGCATTTACTACCCCAGGTATTGTAGTTGACTCATGAAGTGAAGAATTCTCCACCCACACTTATCAATGTTATCTTCTTCCTCCTTATCCGTGTTCCATACTCCCCTATAAATCAAGATTCAGGTAGCTGTTAGAGTAAACCACAAAGATTTTTTAACAAAGCAAATGCTAGGAAAAGGTCTCAGAAACCTTCTCTGAGTTTACATTTCAGGGGTTAAACCAAATCGTCTTGGTTATGATTCCAATCATGTCCATAGTTAAATAATTGAGAGCATTTATATATATATATATATATTTATATATTCTAAGCTCTACAGGATGTAGTTGAGCTTCACAGCATACGTAGGAGCTTTCCTAACTCCAAACTCTAGATGTTCTGGCATTCAGATATGTTCACCATTTACACACCAGCAAGAGCTGTTGTTATGTGCAGCCCTCTGCCTTCTACTCTGGGTCTACTGACATGCTGCCTGAGTTTGCCTTTCTTCCCAGTCCCTACTAAGCCCTACCTACACATATGTTTCTCACCCACACTTTTCCCCTTCAGCTGTCTGGACTCATCACACTGTGCGCTATCATCCTGGCTATTCATATATTTACCATGTTTCTAATGGTTAGAAACCTAGCCAAGTACTAAGAGCAAGAAAAACAAAAGCCACCTTTGTTTATTGGAGGACATGGCACACACCTACTAGCCAGCTTATGCCCAATAATTATCTGACAAATTTGAACCAGACTGAATTCATCTGACAGGCTATTGCAAACCAGGTGAATTCTGTGCCTCACCCACCTGGCAACTTCCCACCTATGAAAACCTATTCTAAAAAAAAACTGGGTGAAATTTCACATATTAATCATCATGTAGAGAGATCACAAATTTGAATCGAAATGGATGTGGCTCTGATTCCAGGCATAATCTGAAAGCCTGGAAAGGCATGACTGTTTGAGGTTTTCCAGAGGACCAAAAGCCATATCTGGAATTCAGAGGCATTTGAACCCACCCTCAATTCACACCCACCCACAGACACCCACCTTGCTGCTACTCACCTGTGAGTTGAAAAGTGTGAGGTGCCCACGATTAGAAATATTTTAACAGGCTAATTACTCAGATCATCCAATGTAAAGCTTCAATCTCAACAGAATACTAAGCCAATCTTAGTAACCAACTTTACTCTCAAACTAAAAGTTCAAAGGCAAAGAATACATTGACATCCTGACATTCAAAGCACCTATGATCTCACCACAGCAAATAGCAGACCATAGTTGACTCCAGGTTCTGGGTTGCTGAAAACACAAGAGGCCTATCCCAAATGGGCCAGTCCCTAGCTGGCACCCCATTTACAAACACACGTACAAGATTCCTGAGTTTCCTGTGACTTTAAGGGTGAGCCCTTGTCCACACCATCTTCTGCCACTGTAGTTTATACTTGGAAATCCTGCTTTGCCAACCATCTCCTCCCTAACAGCTTCCATTCAGGTCACCTGGAGCTGGGACACTTACCTGTGTGATGCAGAGGACTTTGGCACTGCCTTCTCTTGCCAGTAGCCTTCAAAGCACTATCACTAATACACTAGCCATGGCACTGAACAGACTACAGATTGGTGCGGTCATCCTGAATCTTCAGCTTCCATTTCCTGTATGGGGAGCAGGAAATACTTCTCTTTTTTCTATTCCTCCCTACTTATCCCATTATAATAAAAGAAATCCCTGCTAAAGTTTCCATCTTGTGAGACTCTCCTTAAATGTTTTTTTTTCCTGAGTGGATCTCCAGGATTCTAGCTTCTCTGGGAAGTTGAGACAATCTCTTCTCTATCATCCAGTTTTACGTCAGCTACTTTTTATATGGAAGGTAGGAGAAAAGAAAACAGTTGAGTTTAAAGATTTTTTAAGGTATGGAGCATTTTGCTGCATGCATTAGTTGTGCAAGGAAGAGTTTCAATGTGACAGTTCCATACATGCACACATTCTACCCAGTCAACTTCAACTGTTCTAGCACTTCCCCATCCTATTATTTTTAAAATAATTTCAACATTCCAACAGGTTCTATTTTCATATGTGTACCAGTTGAATTTTGAGTCAGATCTTAAATGTTGTGTAAAAACATTTATTTTAGCCCTTTAGTGTGTGTGTATGTATGTAAGAGAGAGACAGAGACAGAAACAGAGACAGACAGACAGATTTGGAATACCTGCTACTATGCATAAAATACTGTGGTGCAAATATTTATGAAAATGTTAATTACACACCAATTGACACTATAACCAGTGACACTAACTTTCTGCCAACACAATGTCCTTATGCATGTCCCTAATGTTCTAATTGCTCTTTGGTGACAGCTGGTTTAACATTCCACAGAACCTAGTTTGCTTTCCCTCAACTGTAATTCTCCCAAGTCCTGTTCATCTCTCATGTTTATTATCATTTTTTTCAGTTGCAGTCATTATGAACAGTAGTATGTTTTCCCTTGTGGTAATAAATATTCATGTATTTATGAAGTAATGAGGAAAATGTTGCTGAGCACGAGAGAGAGAGTCGGGAGAGAACGAGACAGCATTAGAACCGGTTCACATTCTCACACCTTCCTAGTAGCTCAATTGCTTCAGGAGGAAGAGGCTGGAACTGGAGCTTGGAGACTTTGGTAATGACTACACAATGGCCAGGAAAACAAAGACACATCTGGCTCATGGTGGATCTGGGTGTCATTTCTATTTCACAACAGCACATGGGTGAGAAGCACATTATTTATTTATCCCTTGGTGACTAAGATGATTTACTTACTCCAAACATGGGACAAAGCCCAGGCAGTGATGACTCAAGATAGCACCATTAGGAAATGGGTTTGCCCATAGTACAGGCCCCATGTCTGAACTCAAACTTATTCTCTGAGCCCAGAGCTGCCCTTGGATGAGCAGGCTCCACTTTGGTTCTCATTGATTTCCTTTCCCACAATTCCACTTTTGAGGATGAATGCCAAGTTACTTTTAGAGGATTTGAAATTTGATCAAAATGTCATGGGACAAGAATTCTCTCATGTGCATATTCCCTGCACACAGCAACTACCCACTAGGCAAATGCTACTGGACAGAAAGGAGAAAGAGAAATGGTTAGATGGGTGGTGGCAGAGGGTACTGAGCAGTAAGGCATTTGGGAGCCAGAGAAGTTCTCAGTCATGACGGTGACACTTAAGGCCTCTGGGAATCTAAACCTTTCTGGGCCTCACTTTTACATCTCCTTCCTGTCACTGTTACCTTGGGTTAAATTCCACCCACAAATCCATAGGCATTTGACAAGTTTGAAGTGATCTTTCATTTCATTTTCACAAATGAGAAGAGGCATCCCCGCAAGTAGGCAAGGCAGTCCCCATGTCATTATGTCGAAGTTGGACAATCCTGTCTTAACAGAACAGTCACCACTATACCTGACTGACAAAGCTCATAGGAAGAGTTAGAGAAGTCAATACACTGAACATATATCAGTGTGTGCTTCGGTCATGACTGTCATGCAAATACATTCTCACTCTCTGTAAAGTTATTGGAACTTTTTGCCTAATTAATGATGGGAAGGAAAGTACCATGTTAAGAGCCTATTACGAGCTGAGGATTGTATCTGAAATAATTTATGTCGCCCATATATCTAACAATGCAATAATAATCATTATTACCTCCAGTTTGTGAAGTTAACCCAACATTCAACTCCAGTCAATTTTAAGACCCTTTTACAACAAAAAGAAGGAAATTTTATTAGCAATGAAGAGAATTGCTTACAAACTACCAAAATGTGAATTGACAGGCCTATAATAAATCTAGAGCCTTTTCTCTGTCATTTTTCAGCATTTCTTTCCTACCTGATCATTTAATAAATATTCTTCCAAATACCAATGTCTCACGCCTGGAATCCTAGATATTCAGAAAGCTGAGACTGGGGATTATGGTTCAAAAACAAAACCTGGCTCAAAAAAATACATAAAACTCAGTGAGAATCTTATCTTCAGTTAACCACCAAAAATCCAGAATTAGAATTATGGCTCAGGTGGTAGAGTACTACCTTTGAGTGAAAGAGCTAAGGGATAAGGCTCAGGCCCTGAGTTCAAGCCCTGGCACCAAAACACTCTCTGTCTCTCTCTCTCTGTCTCTCTCTGTCTCTCTCTGTCTCTCTGTCTCTCTCTCTGTCTCTCTCTCTGTCTCTCTCTCTCTCTCTCTCTCTCTCTCTCTCTCTCTCTCTCTCTCTCTCTCTCTCTCTCTCTCTCATACATTTGTGCATTTTACTATCTTCCCATTGGCTCTAATGCTCTTTACACCCTCGTCCCACAACAGACACTACTCAAATACCCCAACATCAAAATCTCCATGAATCCTTAGGGTTGCCAGGAAACAGAAAAATGATTAAGAGAAGAAAGCACTAGTGAAATAATCAAAGCAGTGAACTAGCTAAGCTCTTTAAGACATTTCAGAATATCTGCACCACTGTGTGAAGATGGAGAGTCTGTCTCTTTCAGCAATACCCAGTAAGTTCTTTTCCCAAATAAGATTTGCATCATAAAACAGAGGACAGGTATCACAATCATGTCTTCTCTTTAAGCAAACTGAAAAGCCAGGAGAACTGATTAAGTAGTATTGGGTCATCAACTCACCTCTGATGTCTCTAAGGCACTTGGACCAGATTCATTCTCCTATCTTGAGGCAAGGTGATAACTTGATTTTAGAAAGTGCAGAACCATTTTGTATGCAATGATATTTTCTAAAAGGAGGGACCTGCCCACTCTATACTTTCTGGCATCTTTGACTTGTTGGCTTTATAAGAACCAGAAGGAGAGGCATTCACATCATTTGAACCAAGGGCTAGTTCTATTTAGAAACCAGCCAGAACAACGTAGAAATTGTCAACTAACCTGGTGGTGAATCACTTTTCAGACAATCCTCCTCCCCTGCCAAATTAGGGATAAGTTAGGTGGAAGAGAGGTAGATGACAGTATATGGCAAACTTATTTATGAATGTTAAGAAAATTTCTCTTGCAAAGGAAATAATAGAGACAGAACTAAAATGCTCTTTGAGAATGAAGCTTATTCCAGGCTGAGACTACACTGAGATGTATACAGGCTAAGGACAAAGTCACTAAATGCCAAGCTTGAGAGAGGAGACAGAGAGAAGGAGAGGGGAGTGGTCTGGAGCTTAGAGAAGTTCCTTTCTGCACCTTTGCCAAAAGTCTCCTCACACACATTTTAGACCATCCCAAACATGGGAGCGTCAACTTGACGTCCTTGCTGAGCTTGCTTGCTGTTTATTTTTTGCATGATGGAAAAAAAGTCAATAGGTTTTGGACTAGGGGCAATGTTTTACACTTGGGGCTTTTGACAGAAACTTTCAAAGTAGAAAAAGAAAGTGGAAGTCAGTCAAATCAAGATAGATGGATAACATCTGGAGATCCCATTTTAAGGACAATGGCTGATAAAGCCAGGAAAGACTTAAACTTCTGTAAGAAGGCACTCCAAGAAATAGCCAGATGTATACTGGTTCACACGATAGATGATGACATCTTCAATTTATTTGAGCTGTGGAAATATTTTCACAAAATATAGTGAGAACAGAGCAGGATGAAGTATCTTTTTGGGCAGGATAGTTCTTTGAAAAGCTAGAGCAAAATTGTTTGAAATCAGTGATTTAAATGAAGATTTTTCTAGAAATTTCTAGAACTATCCGGATTATAGAAATACTAAATACCTCCACTCTAGTCCTGTAACTGGCTTGGAGAAGAAATGAAATCAAAGTGTCATCATAGTTCCAGGTTTGAAAATCTAATCCCTGGGAATATAATAAACGCTAGCCTTAGATACAAGCCAGGATTTTTTTCCCATTTAATCTGTATTACTTCATCTGTCAATCAATATACCCACATAGTTCAAGTCTCTTCAAGAGGCAGTAGCACAGGGTAGACAAACAATGAGGCCCAAAGGTCTGGTTCAAATTCCTGCCTTGATATTAATTGTACGACTTCAGGAAACTTACCTCTCTGGCCCTCACCCTGCTCATCTGTTAAAATAAGTGATACCTACCTCACAAGCAATTGTTTTAAAATTTAAATGAGTGAATATGCATACAGCACTTGGAGAGAATAAAGTTTGATTTCTATCTAATCTAGCTGTGATTCACTTTCATCTCCACACAGACCCCCTAAGATAAATGCTAGTCATCATTCTTATCACCTTGAGACTTTACTGACGCTAGAACATCTTTGAAACAACTTTCATTACAGAGCAAAGGCGAAGAGATAACCATTTACCATGTGGTGTATTGGGGTGAGTAGTCTAACAAGTGGAAATATGGCAGCCAAGGCTGAGGAACATTCCCAGACCAAAAGGTAGTTTTGGATGAACTTCTGGGCACATCCACAAATCCTTTCCTCTCCCTAAAGACTACAGAAGTGGTAAAGCGCTCTGACCTCAGTCCCAATTACCTAATCAAAACTCGTACAGCTGATTGCCAGTGGTTCACACTTTTAATCCTAGCTATTCAGGAGGCTAAGATATCTGAAGATCACAGTTCAAAGGCAGCCTGAGCAAGAAAGTATATGTGAGACTCATATATAAACTACTCAGAAAAGTCTGGAAGCAGAGCTGTGGCTTAGTGGTAGAATACTAGCCTACAGCAAAAATAAAATAGCCTACAGCAAAAAAAAATTATGGAAAATGAACTATACAACTTGTAAGCAAGAACAAGAGGGAAAAATTGGGAGAGACCAAGGGAGTAACATTGTTCAAAAAGAAATGTATGAACTGCCTATGTAACCATAACACCTCTGTATATTACCTTTATAAAAAACAATTTAAAAATGCATGAAAGAAAAAATAATGAAGCTCAGGAATAGTACCCAGGTCCTGAATTCAAGCCTTTGGACCAGAAAAAAGAAAAGAAAAGAAAAGAAAAGAAAAGAAAAGAAAACCTCTTACCTCAATTTAATCATTTAATCAAATTGCTTTCCTGACATGTCAGAACTAAGCATGCCTCTCCAGGAGCCATCTCCCTTCCCCCTAACAGTGTCCTGAGCAAACTTTCTAGAACATGCTTCCCTCGCCACTGTCTCACTGATTGAGTTGTACTGATTGTGAGTCCCTTTTAACTGGCTCCTGGGTGATAGAAGGAGCTTCATGGATTCAAAAATATATATAAATACAATGGGGGTTTGAGCTCCATTTCTTGGTTATTTTGTAGCTAGTCTCATGCACTTTTCTGCCCAGGTTTGAACTGGGATCTTCTGTCCCTAGGCCTCCTAAGTAGCTAGGAATGTAGGTGAGCCGGGAGCCACTCAGCTCTTGCAACAAAGTCGATAGCGTTAATGGAATTCTATGCTGCTGTCAGAAAGAATGACATGGCCCCATTTGTTAGGAAATGGAAAGACTTAGAAAAGAACATATTAAGTGAAGTAAGCCAGACTCAAAGGAACTCAATGGTTTCCCTCATTTGTCATTATCAGTAGAAACCTTGGGCTCTACTAGCAGAGATCTGCAATAGAGCAAAATCTTGATACATAAGGCCATATAGTATGAAGCTAATTGAAAGGACCTCCAGGATATTGAAACAAAAGCCATATAATGAATGATTGTTGTCCTTAATGTACTATGTTGTCTCTCATCTCCTTTGCTGTCCCTTGGTTATCTCATATTGTTATAGTATCTCACTTTGTTATCTGATATATTGAATTTATTTGTATTTGGTTATTTGAAATTTGATAGGGAAGGGGGGAAAACCAAGACGGGTGGGGGTGTGGGGGGGAGGGTAATGGGTACCAAGACATGTGAAAGGGTATCAATGTATGTGAATTAATGCACCTTCTATCTGGCAAATATCATGTAACCCTTTTACTAATTACAATAAAAAAAAAGAAAAGAAAATAAAGTACCTAGGAATTACCTTAAAAAAAAGTCAATAATGTTGTTGCTTAGCCCTTTTCCACATGTATTTCTTTTCTCAAACATTCTCTCTCCTCTACCTTCTGTCCCTCCAGAACATACATTTCTCCTGGCCCCTGAAGAAGCCAGTTGTATCATTGGGTTCAAGCAAGTGACCGCTGTAGGAGGGGATTCACCCTATGGCACATTTCCAGCTCCATCTTTCCGCCCAATGTCCAAGCAATTGGGGTTTTCAAGCTTCTGGGTGTTTTCTTTTTTCTATTCTCATTCCCTAGACCTCAACTACCTTTATCTGTTTCTTATTCCAGCCCCTCATCCTTTTACCCCTTATGCTGGCAAACACATATCTTTTCTCCAAAGGGAAAATGTACAGATTACCTCTGTACTGGTTTTCCTAAGATGTATAAACATCTGTCTTCTCTATACATTACAATAAAATACAATAAAAAAGGTAACTGTAAAAAAAATCTGTGCTCCCTACAAGGTAGAATTGTTACCTTCTATGCATTATTGAGTTTCTTACAATCCTTTGCTAAGCATTACCATTCTAACATTAAGTGCCCTGTAACATGGCCCTTCTCTGTTGAATTCCTAGCTCAGTCCTGAGACAACATCCTCTCAAGAGGGACTATCGAGACACACTATGAAAGTATATCTAAGACAGGTGAGGAAGATATAGTGTAATGAGAACCAATGTCCACTTCAACATCAGGGAATTTAGGTTCCAACTCTGGCACTACTAGCCCCTATTAAAATAAAAAAAAAACATGGAAACTTGATTTTTCATCTGTGAAATCATGTGGCTTTAGGTTATGGGTATTTTTCTCCACAGTAAATTATGAACATTTTTTGTAATCTCTCTTGAATTTTGCACACTTTTTTTGACATGTTTACATTCTTCCTCCCCCTACATCTCATGCCATTTTCTCTTCCTAGAACAAAGTACAGTAGTTGTTATTGACAAGGAAGAATTATAATGGAAAGCATTAGGTGAGTCTGTCAAAAAGATCTTACGGAAGGAGCTATTGCCTTGAACCCTATAAACCTAATGTCAAGAATGGTCCCGGTACAGATTGACAAATGTAGTACTATTAAGCCAAGACTTCTATAATGTGTAGCTTAGCTAACAAAGTCATTGCCATCCAAGTAGCCGTCTGTCCTACTCTAGTTCCCTTACACTTGTCAACATCTTACACAGCAATTCCGATTCCACTCTCCACAGAAAGCTTGGCCTGGCCTTCTGGGGAAAATGACCAATCAAGCTGGTTTTGATTGTTGGCAGATATCTCAAGATCAGCAAACAACCTGGCTTCTGTTTATCATCTAGCTCAGAAGAGCAAAATCTCTGGTCTTAGAGAATCAAAACAAAACTACAACAAAAGTCTCTGTTGTAAATTAGTCCATTTCCTGGGTTCTACATATACATTGGAGCACAGATGGGAACCATGTGGACTGTCCATGAAAGTCAGACTATGTCTTGTCTCTCTTGTAGAGTAGATCCAATCCATTTCATTTCTTTCCCTGTTCTTACAGAATCCAGCTCTAGTCTTGCAGAACCTCAGCTATCCAATACCAGGGAGGATCAGCATCCATTTCTCTAAGTACTGAATTCTTCTTCTTTTGACCGTGAAGGTCATAATCTCGGTCTCCATGGTCTCCAAGGCCGTGGCTTTTAATAGAGGGATAACAGCTCTGGTCAGGGCCTGTCAGCAATTTTCAGACATAGTCACTGCTCCTTGCAAGATTCCATTTGTATATCTATATGAATCTCTCTCTTTTTGTCTCTCTCTGTCTCTCTGTGACTCTCTCTCTCTGTCTCTCTGTGACTTCTCTCTCTCTCTCTCTCTCTCTCTCTCTCTCTCTCTCTCTCTCTCTCTCTCTCTCTCTCTCTCTCTCTCTCTCTCTCCCACTAGCATAATTTGCAGCACAAATACAGAGCAAGCATAATTTCCAATAATTAAAATATTAGGTACAACCTCTATATTAATATAACTAACAAATATGACAATAATTAACATCTTTAGCTATGGAGAAGAAGATAATGTTTGTTTTATAGAGCAAATCTAGCAGTAAGTAGATACAAAGTGGCTTGGAGATGTCTTTTGAGCCTTCTTCAACTCATTACAAAAATAGTTTTGTCCATAGGTATGAAGATTTACTAAATGCTAGTTTTATGAAGAGCTTGAAGTCAACTGTTGAAGACAACCTAATAATAACCATTTTGTTTCCCATGTTGACCCAAGTCCCAAGCTCCATGTGTTTTGGGCATCCTTTCTCATTTACCAATAAGGGCTCAGATAGCAAGATTCATTTTTGTTGCTACTCCAACTGCGTAAGAGAACAAACCCATTCATCTCATCCTAAGTTTGAAATTCTTTCTAGTATGGAGGACATATGCATCAGTCCTTTAAAAGGAAAAGAAACAAAAACCGATTATTTTCCCTTTCTCTTGGCTCATTTTATATTCTTGACATGAGGAACTGGTCCTATTAAGTGGCAATTTGTAGTGGCTCCTTATTGCATAAATGCGGAAAATTCACAAAAGTAAATCAGAGGAATTAGAGCAAGAATACACTAAAGAAAATAATCTGTACAATGAATCCTCAGGATTTACTCAAGAGTGTTTTCCTGACTCCACACCTTTCAACCCCATCCATCTCACCCCCTGTCACTCAATTATATGACAAATGCCCAGTAGTTTGGCTGCTATCAGAGCTTTGGAGATGCTGCAGATGATCTGGGTCTGTTGTGAGAAATGAGCCTTTTGGCATAGCTTTGTATGATTCCTAGTAGGAATCTAATGAAGATGTGTCTGTGTTTGCTCAATGGTGGAAGGAAGGAGCTATTGGTCAGTGGAGAATTTAGTCTTTAAGAAACTCTGAGAGACTAGGCTGGAGACATGGCTCAGTGGTAGAACACTTGCTTTGCAAGCTCAAAATCCAGAACCAGCAAAAACAAAAAACCTGTAATCTGAGAGGATTGCTCCTCCACTCAGGTTGCTAGAACTCAGACAGAGACAAAAAGTGCAAAGTAGTAGGAATTGGAAGATGTGTTGGTGTGCAGTTTTTTTTTTTTTTTTTTTTTTTTTTTTGCCAGTCCTGGGCTTGAGCTCAGGGCCTGAACTCTGTCCTTGGATTTTTCTCAAGGCTAGAGCTCTACCACTTGAGCCTCAGCACCACTTCTGGCTTTTTCTATGTATGTAGTACCAAGGAATCGAACCTGGGTCTTCGTGCATGTTAGGCAAGCACTCTACCACTAGGCCAAACTCCCGGCCCCTGGTGTGCAGTTTTCTGAGCATGTCTTTTTTTTTTTATAACAATAAGCCTGACTGAAATCTCATGGAAAGCCTTTTTGTTTCTAATTGATAAACTATCCTAGGAAATATCAGTGTATAAATTTCTTATTCATCTCCTCTCCACTGTCCTTCAGACTTGCTTTTTACATAACTCCATTCTAGTGATATGATTTTCAAACATCCTGTTGCCTCCAAAATATCTTTGGAAATGTGAATACAGAATTTGAATAGTCAAGTCTGTTTTTAAAATATGCCAATTTTGATGTATTAATATCGTTCATATGTGTCTATTTATATTTTTCTTAGTCAATGAAAATAAAATTTCATTATTGGATATCTTGAAAATAGAGAAAAGTTTCAAAGGTGGAAAATTAGCTGTATCTCATTCTGAAACATAATTAGTATTAAATTTGAGCATATTTGACTCTAGACCCTTTCATTTTTCATATTGCTTTCAATATAATTATATCTAAATGTGCTAAGTAATGTTACATTTTGCAATAGCTTCTTAAATATTACATATTTTTCTATATTATGTATTATAACAACTATATAATTATCATATCATATGTAATATATTAATTAAAATTTATACAAATTAACATCTTTACTCTTTTATCTGTAAGTTTTTTTACATATATAAATGAACTGATTTATTCATATAACAACATAATAAGCATAAATGATTATTATATGCTCATATTTTTGTAAGGAAGCAGAAATACAAAATAGCTAAGTCATTAAGGTCACTACTAAATGGCATGACCAGTTTTTTCTAATATCCTTTTTTTAATGGCCAGTTTAAAGCATCTTATATTTCTAACTTTGACATATACTGCCTCAGAATGAAAATGGGGCAAAGTTATGTAAAAAAAAAAAAAAAAAGGAAAGAGTAGAGAAATTAAATCAGCTGCCAGGAACAAAAGAAAGTACAAATCAGCTGGAAGACATTTGTTCACATGTGTTAGTCGGCTTTGTGTTTATGAGATAAACAACTTTAGAAAATGAAAGATTTCTTCTGACTGACATTTCAGAGGTGCACGGTCATTTGGCAGCTTTGTTTTGTATCTGTGGTGAGGCCAAATACAATGGTAGGTGGGGCCAGATAAAAACTAAGTCTTCAACACATGACTCTTTGAAGGACATTCTAGATTCAAATGGCACCAGGTGAGACACTGATTTATTTTTAAAAATTAATTATTTTTTTAAAAGCCTACAGGGTGCTCGTACATTCAGAGACCAAAAGAATATTGGAGTGAAGTTTGGTATAGATGATATAGCAAGTAGAATTACATTATTAAAATTCAAAGAGAAGAAAACAGCAAAACTAGAATAACAACTAGAAAGTAGGAAGAGATTAAGCCATGCTATGAAATAACTAAAGAAATGATGTAAGAACATACCCAGATTAAGTGGACCTATGAGTATCCAACTAGCAGAGTGGGGGAGGAAGATCTATATTAAGATACACTGAGACAAGAAATGTACTCATTATCTAAGGTATGTAATTGTCCTCTCTGTATATCACGTTGACTATAAAAGGAAATTTTTAAAACTCAGCCATGAGATTGAAACATATCATTCAAATTGTCCCTGAGCTCTTCAGCTCAAGGCTACCAGCCTACCCTTGAACCAAGCCCTACTTCCCGTGTTCTAGAGGTTAATTGGAGATAAAAGTCTCAGGTCCTTTTGTGCCCGGGCTGGCTTTGAATCTTGATTCTCAGATCTCAGCCTCCTGAATAGTCAGGATTACTGGCGTGAGCCACCGCTCCAGGCTTCAAAAATTTTCTAGCAAGGAAATAAATCACAATCAAGAATGAAGAAGTAGAGTAGCCTGAGACATGCTAAGAGCAACTCTGCAGGAAGAGAGAGTAGCTTCAGGACAAACCCCTTGAGCACAGAAGATAAACAGTTTTTCCACAAGGCAAAGTCTCAAAATCGTATGAGGAAAATAAGATGCCAGAAATGAGCCCTAAAGTGGTGATAAAGGGATGCTTCTGGAACAAATTGGAGCATCAAGATTGCAGAGAATGAACTCAGGCTAGAGTAACAGACAGAGGTTTCCAAGACAATGTCTTCAGGTAAATGCTAACTGACACATTATCCAACTTTTGATTTCATTTTTTAAATTGTCGGGATAATGTATAGAGGGGTTATAGTTATATTCTTCAGGTAGTAGGTACATTACTTCTCACACATTGATACCCCTTCTCATGTTTTTGTCCCCATTACCCTCTCCTCTCCCCTCCCAATCATCTTGTTTTCTTCCCTTCCCTTTCCTATTTCCCAACTTTTGATTTCTTATTGCAGCATTAATTTTTGTGACTCAAATAGAGAATTTGGTAAATTATGACGACAAACCTGGAAAGTTAGTCAGCATATAAATAAAGATAATGGTTAAATTTATGAAAAACATCAACCAAGTATACTCATAAGACAACATGTATCTCCATTGTGAGAAGCATTTCACTGATTTAACAAGTACAGAGATATACTCAACTGAAAGAGAAAGGAAGCGAGTAAACAAGATTTGAGGTTGGTGAGAAATGAAGCACAAGCTAAATTCTCATTATCTATAGAATAGAATCAATGTTCAAGGCTTAAAATTCAAAAATAATATATATATATTTAAAAAAAAAACCTGCTGGGTATCAGTGGCTCACACTTGTAATCCTAGCCACTCAGAAGGCTACCATCTGAGGATCATGGTTCAAAGCCAGCCAACTAACCACCAAAAAGCTGTAGCTCAACTGGCAGAGTAGTGGCCTTGAACACAAAAGCTCAAGGACAGTGTCCAGACCCAAGCCACACACAACACACACACACAGCCTTAGTGTACTCAAGTATGGACTTTTTAGGAAATAAGATTGTGGAGAAAAGTGGACAGGTTGGCACTGCTTCCCATTATAAATTAATGTGTACTACTTGATTCTTCAAGTCAAATAGGACTCTACTCTTTGTCTGAGGTCTGCTCTGCACCTTGAATCAAGCTTAAGTCCACTGTGCCTCAATGGCTCTGTGAGTCATGACAAGTACCTTATCTGATCACTGCAGTGGGCATCTACCTCTACTCTGCCTTGACCATAGTCAAGGCTATTATACCCTTTTTGAGCAAGCCTATAATTTCTGTATTACTGTGAAGTGTAACATGTGATCTACGTAACTAAGATTGGAATGAAAGAATCTGCAATGTGAACAGCCTAGGCTGTCAAGTGTCCTCGGTAATACCTGGTGAGGTAACTTCAATATAATTGACTTAGTTCAGCACTTTGTTGCTATTTGATAAACCCTGAAATGATAAGCTCAGCATCTATCATTCAAGGAACCACTGATCAAAGATATTTAGATCAAACATTGCATCTATACTAAACATTTCTGGGGTGTTTTTTTTCCTTGTGTTATTTTTTTCCCTTAAATGATATTGTACAACAGTAGTTACATAACACTTTTTGTATGAGGTATCATAAGTAGTCTAGAGAGACTTCAAGTATGCAACAAAACGTACCTGGGTTATATGGAAATAGGACTTCATCTTATGTAAAACATATGAGCACCCGTAAATATTTATGTCCCAGTCTTCCTGGGACACTGATGACTGTCCTCATAATGACACTTCTAAATCACCAGTACCTAAAGTGTCTTAAGAGTAATGCTAGGTTATTTTGAAGACTTCCTGTGGAAGTCATCAAAGTCATCCTTTGCTAGTGGAAATATGCTTGTACTTAAAATTCATTTCTCAAGTTGAAAGCAAGTGCATGAACTTTCTCATTGTAAGCATGGGTGATATCAGATGAGTCATAGTAATAAAGTGGACAGGCTGATTCATCTCATTCTCATTATTGATCCCAGAGCCACATTCACTAGACTAATGCTCTAGATATCATCAACCCCAAATCAGAATGACTGTGATGCCCTTGACCACACACATTAGATTTGGATCTGGGAACTAATTTCACCATAATCAAAGAGAACAAGGAAGATGAAAACTGGTAGCTATGTGATTTCCAGTTACAAATAATACCAAGATTCTCTCTACATGGTGATTACACTCATGTGTAACAAGGGATTTTGTTCTGCTATAAAATCTCATTAAACAAAAGCTAGTCATATCCTGGCTGGGGTGAGGGGGTGGAGGGCTGGAGGAAGAAGGATGAAGTAGAGTTACCTTTTGGTAGTAGAATGGGACTTTCAAAACAAAGCTGTTAGAGTTTTTTTTCTTGTACGTCTTTGGTGAGTATGTGATCTTTTCTTAAACATTTGGTCTACATATGGACAGACCTGTGATATTAAATGGCCTAATGAATCTCAGACAGACTTTTAAGTAACACTCATAAGTCAGCCAAGGGAGATTCTCAGATGCTAACATTTACTGTATGGAGGTTTTTCTTTTTTCTTCTGTTTGCTGATTTTTCCTCCTTTTAAAAAGTTAACACTTATTAAAACAGTTCATCTTGAATCATTTGCAGGTGTTAAACAGCTGACTTTAAGGGTTTTTTTAAGAACTAAATCCATCTATTATTAGACTTCAAAAATTAAGCTTTATTTATTTAGGTGATTCTGACAGTAAATTCTTCCTCTCTACTCTGTCCTAGGAAAATGATTGCATTTCTCTGTAAAAATATACTTTCTGTGAAGATTAACACATGATCACATGTGAACTTATTCCTTAAAAATCCGATCAATCCAAAATGTGATGTTATATTTTCTTTCAAGTCTTTAATTTAGAATAAAAGCATCTATATTAGCAATATTCATTTCAAAATAAAATAGCCCATCTCTCTTAAGTAACACAAAATATCATCAAATCCCAAGTGAGCATTATCTAGACTGGCTATTAAATTTTCATCAAGAAAGAATACTATACTGAAAGGAACTGGAGGATAAATTAGAAAAGAGCAAATAGGATTGGAAAAAGTGAGACTTCGATAAGAAGTAAATTGTTTGGCTCTGGACTCAGCACTCTACCCTAGCATGTGTTTTTCTATTGCACATTTCCAGTGCAGGAGTTAGGTCGCCATTGAATTAGCTATGCCAAATGAAATGCTCTTTGCTTGTAGGCACCAATACTGCAAAGAAACTATCAAAGTTAGGAGTCAGTTAGAAAGCTATATAGACATTATTAGGAAAGAATGAAATATTCCACCAGTGGTGGTTCTAGGATTATAGATATTTTATGGTATGAAGGTTTGAACTCATAACCTTACACTTGTTAGGCAGGTGCTATATCACTGAGTCATACCTGTAACCATTTTTTGCACTGGTTACTTTTGAGACAGGGTCTCACTTTCTGCAAAGCACCCACTTAGATCTCAATTCTCCTACTTTTTCTCCCTGCCTTGGCTGAGATGATAGCTGTATACCACAACATTTAGCTTCTTTCTGTTGAGATGAATTTTTCTTCCCCAGGCTAGCCAGGTGCCACAATCCTCCTGAACTGACCCCTCACATGGCTAGCACCACAGACATGTGCAACTATACTTGGCTATTGATTGAGAAGAGGTCTCATATGTATCCACAGGCTGGCCTCACACCAGGGTTTTCCTTAGTTTCCAGGTAGTCAAGGCAAGGAACAATTAATGCATATATATATATATATGTATATGTGGGTATATACATATACATGTGTGTATACATATCTATGCACTGTGAAGTACACATATACATGTACTATACATGTATACTCAGGTATACATACATATACATGTATGTATATATACTATATATATAGTATATGCTTAAATATAATTATGCTTTAAAGGATTGAATTAAATATAATATGGAGTTGTAATATATATATTACATAATGTACATTATAATATGTGTGATATATTGTATAACAATAATATATTTTATAAAATATAATATAGCATTAAATATAATTTTCATACAAGGACTTTTCAGCCTCATAATCCTAACAATGTAATCAAGTCATTTAACACCTTCCTTCATCTTCTAAGTAGATGAGCTTTAGTCAGAAGTTGCTTTCTAGATGGGTGCTGGTGGTTCCCACTTGTGATGCAAGCTACTTAGGAGGCTGAGATCTGAGGATCAAAGTTTGAGGCCGGGTCAGGCAAAAATAATCATATGATTCTTATTTCCAATCTACCAGCAAAAACTGAAAGTGTTGGTATGGTGCAAGTTGTAGAGGACCAGCCTTGTGTAGAAAAAGCTAAGGGAGAGTGCCCAGACCCTGAGTTCAAGTCCCAGTACACACAGACAAAAGTGCTTTCCTAGTAGCTTGTACCCTACCTCTATTCCCCAAATGAAAGAACTTCTCTGTTTTATCTCCTATATAATAGGTTTCCTTTTTTATCATTCTTTATTAGGGCCAATATATATTCTCATATACTTGTACATAAATTTCTTTTTAATATTAACTCTGAATCAAGCATCTTTCTTTAAAAAAAAATTCAACCTGTCTGGATTCTCCTAACATACACTCTAACTAGTAACATTTTGAACATTTCCAATATGTGTTTTTTTTTTTACTTCATTTCCCATTGGATGAGACCATATATAATTTTTAGAAGTTAGAGCATACATCCAGCGGCCAGTTGTGGTCCCTTTTCTGTTCCTTTCCTTTTGTCACTGGTGGGAATTCCTGTGGCCACCAAATGGTTCACCATGGTCTAGTTTTCAAAATATTTTTGTCTTTTTCTGTCTTCATAAGCATTTCCATAGAGAAATAGGAAAAGGTATATCATAAATGTGAGTAAAATGAGTAGGTCCTGCCTACTCTTACGATACTTTCCCTTCTGCCATGGGGGACAGTAATCAGCTACATTTCTTCAAAGTGAAATTTCAGATTAGACAGTAGGCTACAGTAGGCCCTTATATTACAAAGCAATAAAAGTTTCCACAGATTATATGTTGGACAAATGTCTCTATTTTATTCAGTCACTCCTTGAAGAAAATTCATTCTTTCTAAGAAGAAATAGTGTTTGGCCAGTTTTAGATTTTAAGGCATTTTAAGGTTTTTCTTTCTTAATAACACTTGAATCTTGAGTTATTTTCTTCCCCTTCTTCATCCAGGTAGAACTTTTGAATGTTCTAAATTGATGACTGGGTTTCACTGTTATTATTGTGATATTTGTTTATCACGGCTTTAAATGACTCTAATAGGAAATGAGCTTGGATCATAGAAGAGATTTCTAGGTATCTAGAATGTGTTTGAGCAAAAACTCTTGATAAAAATTAGGAGAGGAATTATTTCTTTACAGCAAGATAAATTCACAATGCAAACAACAAGAAGCTAGGAAACATACATCAGTTCCAAGGCAGAGGAATTTTGTCTCCAAAATTCAGCCTTTCGTATGAAAATAACTATAATATAGTTAAGCCCCTTATTGTTATTACTTGGTAGGTGACTGTAAAAGCAGTTTATGAGTTGTAGATCCTCTGTGTATGTTGTACTTCGGGCCCAGACATTTTATGGGTGGTTCTATAATTCTCTTCAGCTTTACATAGTACCCTTAAATCGAACCACAAAACTCCTCACAGAGTGTTTCATTCATAAATTGAAAAGAAGTAAAAATGGAAGAGAGGAGTGTGAGGGGAAGTGACTCCAGGGTTCAGGGAGAGTGATGGAAAGAGACAGAATGGTATTCAAGCCTGATTAGGAAAGAGGCTAGGCAGTGAGGCTTACAGCAGACCCACAGGCTGTCTTCAAGATGGCTTCAGAGCAGCATCCGAGTCCCTGATAGCACTGACGCATTAAGCGGTAGAAAAGTAAATCTGTGCCTTAGGAGGCAAAAAAGAACTTCAGGGAGGTAAGAGGCAAAACACTAAAAATGATCTGAGAAAAAAGAAACTGATGTGAAGGGCAGAGTCCAAACTTCAAATAAACTTAAAAAAAAAAAGAACTATTCAAAGTGAGGAAGACGAGCAGAACGAAACCAGAGATTTGTTTCTGAAGAGTATTACTGATCAGAATAGAAATCTCCATCCTTTCTGGACCCAAATAACAAGGGTGTTATGAACAACCAGTCTTTACCTCCTAATTATTCTTTCTGCTGCTCATTGGGATAATTTTTCAAGTTCACTGGCTTTTGTCTGTCCCCTGCACTCTAGGATTGAATCTAGTCATTGAATGTTCTTTTGTAATTGTTTGCTTTCTGTCTATTTGTCTTTCCATTATTATGTTTCCGATTCTTAAAATATTCAGTTGATTTATTATAGAATTTTTGTTTTTTGGGGTGTTTTGCTTGTAGAATTTTATTTTGTTTTATTCTTTTACTTGTAGAATTTTATTTTGTTTTATTCTTTTACACAAGGTCTTACTACATAGCGAGGCAAGCCTGGAACTCTTCATGAAAGCCATGCTGGCCTCAGACTTGTAATTTTTCTGCTGAGACTATTCCCAGCATAGACCTCTATAGCCAGCTCTTCCCATTTGGTTCTTTTCTTCCCTTACGTTCTTTTCCATTTTCTTTTTCTTCACTGAAATTGTATATACTTGCATTTCTTTTAAGAATATTAAAATTTCCAGTTGGAGTATTTTAATTCTGGTTGCTTTAACATATTTCTCAGGGTGGGTGTTGGTGGCTCACTCCTGTGATCTTAGCTGCTCAGGAGACTGAGATCTGAGGATCATAGTTCAAAGCCAGCGGGACAGAGAACACCCCCATGAGACTTATCTCCAATCAACCACTCAAAACCTGGAAGTGGAGCTGTGGCTCAAAGTGGTAGAGCACTAGCCTTGAGTAAAAAAGAGCTTAGGGACATGCCCAGACCCTGAATTCAATCCCCACAACTGACCAAAAATGTATCAGATAATTCTGGTGTCTTTATGATCTCTGTTAGTATCTACTGATAGTCCTACTTCTAGTAGGATTATGACTTGTTAGCACTTCCACAAGCTGAGTATTCCATTATATGACATTATTTAAACCATAGGTAACTTCATCTAACTGCTTCAGTAGAGTTACCCTCTTATTGACAGGTGTGGGTAGAAAGTCATTTTGTGATACACAAAGTAGACACTCCTTCACCCCAGGTGGTTTGGTGTAGGAGTTCTGACTCCCCGTACACCTCCATTCAGATGCTCCTGAATGTGAGAGGCAGATCATTATTTTTTACTAGCATATGCTATTTGTATAAATGAGGATTCATTGGCACATTTCCTCACATGCAAATTATATATCCTGATCAACCTCATCCCTGCATCACTCTCCCTTATCCTCACTCTCCACTCTCAAAACCACTCCAACAGGCCACTTCCCCTGTTCCTCATATGGCCCCCCACTGGCAGCATAAAAGACAGGCTTAGCACTCCTGGATAGAGCAGATAGCCTAGTCCTTCTCCCTTATGTTGCTATAACAGAATACTACAGGCTAAAAAAAATGCATAGAGAAAAATGTGGTTTTGTACAACTCTGAAGGCTATAAAGTCCAAAGGCATAGGACCAATATCTGCTAGTACCTTGTGAAGAACTTTATGTCTCACTGTTCCATGGCAGAAGATGAAGGAGACAGAGAGACACAGGGAGAAAAAAGACAGAGGGAGAGAGGGAGAGGAGAGACAGAGACAGAGAGAGACAGAGACAGAGAGGGGAGAGAGGTAGAGTCTGCCATTACTCTGTAGGGGAGAAGGAAGAGTTGGAACATAGCTTGGCAAAACATACAAGATGCAAGTCAAGAATACAATTAGCCCACAGATGAGGTCAGGTTGGATTTTTTTTCAGGTTTTTTTTCTTTTTTTGCCTAAAGTATCGAAGTTTCTCTTAAAGATTTTTACCTTACTAGATTTTGCCTTTCTGGGTTCTTTGGCCACCTAGAGCTAGTCTCTCTTAGGGATTTTAGTGTTTGTAGCTCTTTCCAGATTGCCACCTTCTTCCGCTCCAAATGTGACACATGTAAACCAAAAGAAAAATCAAGAAATTCATCCTTGTGTGTCTCATTTGGGCTTTGAGGTCAATCTTCTTACATTTACTTCATATATAATATCTAGAGTCCTAAATTGTGCTCAGCAAACAAAATAGGGAATATATTTATTCCATCTTCCTGAAAGCAAAAAGATCTCCGATGTTAACTTCTTTTTTAAGCACATTTTCTGCTCCAAAAAATAAATAGAATAATTCCTATGCTAAAACTATTTGGAAAAATATTTTAATTACATACAATAAATCTATAATAATCCATGTTGGAAAAATAAACAAAAGCTTATCTACAGGAATAAATAAAATCAGGGTAAATGAAACAATGAGTACTAGGGAAAAAAATTCTAAGATTCCACAGTTATGATACAATGGAAATATTTTCAATAATCCTGAATTCAGCTAAACACAGCTCATAAACACAATATTCTACATGGAAGAGCAGACATACATGAAAGACAAGCCATACATGATGACACGCAAGACACTGTGTGTCAGTTTAAGATTAAATATGCTCCCTAAATGTCCTGTGTTGGGTCAGTCAAGGGCGGTACTCACAAGTGGCTTAGTGCTATCCTGGGAGTGGACTAGTTATCATGAAACTTGCTTGCTGTAAATGCCTTGGAAGCCTCTTGCTCATATGTTCTTTCCTTTCTAACCCCTTGTACTTTCTCTCCTTCATCATGGGATGATATAGCAGTACAAACCCCTTGACCTTGGATGCTTAGCCTCCAAAAGCACAAATAATAATTTTCTTCTCTTTACGAACTACGTAGGCTTAGGTATTCTCTTATAGCGACACAAAATGTACTAAGGCATGTCCTTGATATTTCAGAATTAAAAAAAAATCAGCCTAAGAAACAGTAAGTGTTGGTTCTAAGATCACAAAGGAACACTGAAACAGAAACTAAACAATGACTTTAAGGTTATCTGGTGCTACAATAAGACAAATAGTAAGTCATTGCTATTCTAAATATAATATTCTTCCATTTTTTCCTGGTACTTTCACATCTATCTTCCTTTCCATTAAAGCCTACAGTCCCTTTATTTTCTTTTTAAAAAATTTTGAGTAGTTGTACAAAGACACTCTAATTCAACACATCCATTTATGAGTATACATAGTGATATCCATATGTACAGGAACATAATTTTTAAAGTATGGCACATGCAGCAGAGGTTTGCAATGGTGTAACTCCTTTGAGCAACTAAATCAGTTAGTCAGTCCTCAAAATGAAGATGAGGAAGCTGAAACATGTGTTTTCCTGAGGGGATCCTGCCAATGACTGCAGACAGAAAGGATGGAGAGAATGCAGTCATGATATTCGATGTATATATGTGAAAATGATGCTAGGTACTTTTAGTCATTTATAACATCCTCATCACAATTTCTCTTTCCACTTATGATTCCTTGAGCTTTCACTTAAACTTCTCCCTCAACACTGGTCTATTTTATATAGCCCTTTCCTTCTTTTATACCTGTCCAAACATCATTTGAGTTATGAGCACAAAACACAGTAGCTAATTCACAACACTGTGATCCCCCTGTGTCTCTTATTCTATGAAAATACCCTTGCTCCCCCACTTCTCCAAGAAAAGATAAACATGGATGCTATCTGTTTGCTTTACTCCTATTTCTCACAGTTATGTATTGATCAGCATATAAATAGAGTATGAAAATAGACTTACAAACCCAGAACTCAGATATTCATCTCCCATTTTGCAAAAGCTCAGTAAAGTAGGAGTGGAGCCAGCCTGTAGCTTAAGAGGTAAGAACTTTTATTAGGAGCTTTGATTGGCTTTGACCAATTAAAGTTGAGAATCCATTTGCTCAGCTTTAAAGACATGAAAATAAAGCATGCAGTTCAGGTTCAAACCTTTTTTCGCACCTAATGAGGAGCTAAGCAATGTCGAAAGTAGACTTGGACAAACTGGAAGCAAGTACCCTCCTCCTCTGCAGGTGACTGATGAAGCATGGAATTCCCCTTGCTTCCAGAAGAACTTTCGTGACCTTGAAAGAAATCATCTGAGGATGAACACCAACACATGGAGAGCAGATAATCCAAGTCAAATCCTGACTCACCACACCCAGAGCCCACACGACACAGAATTTTTTTCAGTTATGTAATTCAATAAATCAGTTTTCATCCTTGCCTGATCACTGAATTCTTCCAGAACGCTTGCTGATACCAGCAACTCATCTCTAGAGTCTCTTCTTAAGAAGTAGTATGGATCAGGCCTCTCACATTCACATTATTTGAAGAGTTCCCTAAGTGATTCCCACAACTTCCCAGGTGGATAGACACTCCATTAAATCCTCTTTGTTTATGAGTGTGTTCAATTTTTCTCTTTTTTTTTTTTTGCCAGTCCTGGACTTGGGCTCAGGGCTTGAGCACTGTCCTTGGACTTTCTCAAGTCTAGAGCTCTACCACTTGAGCCTCAGCACCACTTTTGAATTTTTGCTATGAATGTGGGGTACCGAGGAATTGAACTTGGGTCTTCGTGCATGCTAGGCAAGCACTCTACCACTAGGCCAAACTCCCGGCCCCCTTTCTCTTACCTTTTTTTGAAAGCATTCTAGCTTCCTGTCTTCAACTTTTGACATGCTTACTTACAAACCACTTGGAACTTTTTTTTTAGGTTCTGATTTGGAGCTCTCCTGTTGTATATTAGATTTTTAAAGTTGCTATGGGGTTGCTTAAACCACAGAGATTTATAATGAGTTTTGGAGCCCAGAAATTCAGCATCAAGTTGTTAGCAGAGTTGAGTCATTTGGAGAGATTTGAGGGGAAAATCTTCTGGCTGTCTTCCATGTTTGGAGATAACACTGTGCCTCTACGTGGGAATCTGGCCTTCACTCCCCCCGCCCATCACTCTTCTTGCCTATCCTGGGGCTTAAACTCAGATGCTACCCCTGAAGTTTTTTGTTCAAAGCTGCTGCTCTATCATTTGAGCTACAGCTCCACTTCTGGCTTTTGTTTGTTTGTTTTGGTTTTGTTTGTTTTTATAATTACTTGGAAATAATAGGCTCATGGGCTTTTCTGCCTGGGCTGGTTTTGAACCATGATCTCAGATCTCAGCCTCCTGAGTAGTTAGAATTTCCATTGTGAGCCATCAGTGTCCAGCTCATTTTCTCCTTTTAAAAAGATTACCACTAATGAACTCAATAGAATTTGATTATCTCAGAAAAGATTTAATATCCAATTAAAGTCATACGATAAGGTACTTCAGAAATCCAACATGTAGATTTTGATAGGTTAGAATTCAACCACAACATGTTAGGACAAGAACTGATCTTCTGAAAAAGCAAACATAAAGGGGATCCAAATAGGGAAAGAGGAATTAAAACTGTCCCTCTTTGCAGATGACATGATTCTGCATCTAAGAAATCCTATAGACTCCACTCCCAAGCTACTTGGTCTAATACAAAACTTTGGTAAAGTATCAGGGTATAAAATTAACCCTCAAAAATCAATGGATTTCCTGTATGCCAACAACAAAAAGAGCGAGGCTGAAATCAGGAAAGCAACTCCTTTTACAATAGCCTCAAAGAATATAAAATACTTAGGAATTAACTTAACCAAGGAAGTAAAGGACCTCTGTGATAAAAACCTTAAAAACCTGAAAAAGGAAATTAAAATAGATCTAAGGAAGTGGAATAACCTCCCATGTTCCTGGATTGGAAGAATTAACATCGTGAACATAGCAATACTGCCAAAGTCTATCTACAAATTCAATGCAATACCCATCAGTAACCCAACATCATCCTTTAATGAAGAAGAAGCAATCCAAAACTTCATATGGAATAATAAAAAAAACCAGCAACAACAATCCTTAGCACAAAGAACAGGGCTGGAAGATTATCAATACCAAATTTCAAACTCTTCTACAAAGCTATGGTAATAAAAACAGCTTAGTACTGGCACAATAACAGACCTGAGAACCAATGTAATAGAACTGAAGACCCAGAAATAACCCACAGGCCTAGGGCCACCTAATCTTTGATAAAAGAGCCAAGAATACTGGCTAGAAGAAAGAAAGCCTTTTCAACAAATGGTGCTGGCAGAATTGGCTAAACACATGTAGAAAAACAGTTGGATCTTTATCTGCTTCCCTGCACTAGAATCAACTCTAAATGGATCAAAGACCTTGAGGTAAAAGCAGATATACTGAAATATTTACAGGAAGAAATAGGAGACACACTTGGGCTCCTTGGCATGGATCAAAACTTTCTTAATAAAGACCCAGAAACACAACAAATTAAAGAAAGTTTGGACAAATGGGACTGCATTAAACTACAGAGCTTCTGTAAAGGACATAGCTAGCCAGATAAATAGGAAGCCCACAGAGTGGGAAAAGATTTTCACTAACCATACAACAGACAAGGATCTTATATTTAAAATATACCTAAAGCTCAAAAAATTAAATCTTCCAAAAAAACCTCAAAGAAACAACCATCCCATTAAAAGGTGGGCTAAAGACTTAAAGAGAGACTTCTCTGAAGACGAAATAAAAATGGCCTATAGACACATGAAGAAATATTCGACATCTCTGGCCATAAAAGACAAAACAACTTTGAGATTCCACCTCAGCCCTGTTAGAATGGCCATGATCAAGAAATCTAATAACAACAGATGTTGGTGGGGATGTGGCCAGGAGGGTTCACTACTACACTGTTGGTGGGAGTGCAAACTTGTTCAACTACTCTGGAAAGCAGTATGGCGATTCCTCAAAAGACTAAACATAGAGCTCTCCTATGACCCAGCAATCTCACTTCTGGTCATCTACCCAAAAATCCAGAAACAAGGCCATACTAAACCTACCAGGACAACAATGTTCATTGCAGCATTATTCACCATAGCTAAGATATGGAACCAATCCAGATGCCCCTCAGCAGATGATTGGATCATGTAGATGTGGTGTATTTACACCGTGGAATTCTATGCTGCCATCAGCATGCCATGGCACTGCCCCATTTGTATTGAAATGGAAAGACTTGGAAAACATCATATTAAGTGAAATAAGCCAGACCCAAAGAAACACAGGCTCCATGGTTTCTCCAATTTGTAACAATTAGTATGTGTAGAATTCTCCTAAGAGAGGATTATAATAGCTTAAAAGCTATGTACATAGGATGAGTGAAATGAACTCCAGGATATGGAAACAAGAGATTTATGTTTGTGAAGCTATTTCTTTTATCTTATTTTCCCCTTAAGGTTTATCTCATATTGTTACTATATCTGACTTTGGTACGTGGTATATTAGATATATATATGTTTTTATTTGTGTATTTAAAAAATTTACAAGGTAAGGGAAAAACAAGATGCATGGGGAGGGAGTGGGGTGAGGGAAAGTGGGAGAGAAACACGAGAAGGGTTAACAATGTTCAAGAAGTAATGTACCCATTACCTGATGAATATAACTGTAACCCTCTGTACATCAACCCAACTCTAAAATAAAATTTAAAAAAAACACAAGCACTGGCCCTTTTAATACAACCACAGTGTAAATACTTTGGGGCCATAGATCACACTTTAAAGAGCAAAGTTTTCTACCAGATATAACTCCTATCAATGGGAGTGGAACTAAGACCTCCATATTTTAGATTGAACATTGTTGAGACTACCTTCAGGACAAGCACATGGTTACTGGCCATGGAAACGGTATAGCTTAATTTAATAACACACATAACAAGAGACCTTCGTGCTCACAGAAGACCTCCAAAAATAGATGAAGTGGGAGAGTGAGTCTTAAGTAATCACACACACACACACACACACACACACACACACACACATTGGTGTACATAAAGAAAAAAAGAAGAAATAGTAGTGTTGTGGCAGGGAGTGTGGCCTAGTAGCTGAGTGTTTTCCTAGCATGCATGAAGCCATGGATTTGATTCCTCAGTTCTACATACACAGAAAAAGCCAGAAGTGCTGTTGTGGACCAAGTGGTAGAGCACTAACCTTAAGAAAGTTCAAGGACAGTGTCCAGGCCCTAAGTTCAAGCCCCACGACTGGCAAAAAAGAAAGGAGGAAACAGAGAATGTGAGGGGGGGTCGAAGGAAAGAAGGAAGGAAGAATAGAGTGGTGACACCGTATGTGGACTGACCACAGGCAAAGAAAGAATACCAATACAAAATCAGAAGTTATTTTGATCAAATGACTTTCAAGTGAAAAATATTTTGATATATTTAATTCATTTGTGTGACTTACTCTTTCCCTCAGACTCTCCAAATAGGCAAAAAAAATAGTCTTAAAAGAATTATACTTATTTTAAAAATTAAATGTAAGCAATAACATTGATAAGCTTTTTACTTCTGCTCAGGAATAATTAGTAATTCTTGACTAAAATATAGAGGTACATTAGTATATTGGTGGGCTGACATTAATAGAACTCGATGATAAAGCTATAATGTCATTTAAAGTTTTCTTGATTTCTGCCTATAGAAAATAAAATTACTGGACCAAGACATGAGAAAGGGTATTAATGTATGTGAAGTAATACACCCTCTATCTGGTGAATATGATGTAACCCTTCTATTAATTACAATAAAAATATATGGAAAAAAAGAAAATAAAATTACTGCTATAATAATCATTATTCCTTTGAATTCCAAGTCATAACTGAAAGACCAGAAATTGCTAATTGTTCAGTAACCAGATACTAGAATATTCTTTTAGCAGCACTGAAAATGCAAGGAACAAAAAAGAAGACTTGTTTTCAGGAGTTTAAGCATTAGTATAGGAATACAAAGCATTAAAAATATGGAAAAATAAAAGTAGTAAGATCATGTTAGGTTTTATTTATGGTTATAAAGTAGATAAAATAGGGTACCATGGTACAAATTAGAAAGTCCTCATCCTCTATGATCACAGAAGAGGCAACATTGCAAGTCATATCTAAATAAGAAGTAAAGCACACAACACCAACTCATTTTTTTTTTTGGCAGGGTGAGGGTCTCATGATGAAGAAGTAGCTAGTGAAATTTGCCATAATTGGAGTGGGCTTTGAATGTCCAAAGTGGAAATTATACTATGAATAATACTTTGAAGAGTAGTTTCTCTCATTGGTAATAATTGGCGTATGCCTGTGATAGTTCTAGCAGAGGATCACAATAGCTCAATAGCTATGTGCATATGACCTTATGAAATAGGGCTAATCAAAATGAACTATAAGATGTGGGAACAAGAAGATTCTTTTTCTGTTGGGGGGGGTGGTTCTTAGCGTGCTGTATACAGTTACTTCTTTTTTCATTTACTCTTCCCCCTTTGATTACCCTTTTTGTCATTTTTTTTAATTTCAGTACTCTTTACATTGTATGTAAGTTTATCTGTTTTGGGGATGGAAAAGGGGATCACAGAAGTGGTGAGACAAAGGTCAATGGTGAAACAAATACACCAGTGATATTCATAAAACACTATGCTGGAAATGAACTTCACAATATGAGGAAGGAGAGCAGGGGGGGAGGAGAGCTAGTGTTCAACAAGAACTGTACTCCCTTAGTTATGTAACTATAACTCCTCTGTATATCACCTTTACAATTAAAAAAAAATGGCAGGGGATCTAGGCACTGGTGGCTCATACCTGGAATCCTAGCTATTAAGGAGGCTGAGATCTGAGGTTCATGGTTCAAAACCAGCCTAAAGTCCCTGAGACTCTTATCTCCAATTAACCACCAGAAAACCAGAGGTGGCACTGTGACTCAAAGGGTAGGGTGATAGCCTTGAGCTTGAGAGCTCAGGGTCAGAGCCCAGGCTCAGAGTTCAAGGTCCACAGCCAACTGAAAAAAAAATGCTAAGGGACAATGCTCAGGCCTTCCTTGGAAATATTCTCCAAGATGCCTTTGAGGTTTAATTTTCTCCTATATACTAAAAGATGTTTGTTCCAATACCTACTTTAAATGTTATACTTTTTTCCCACTCTTTGATCCCACACATTTGGAATATTCATGTCTTTTTCCTATTTCTCTATTTTTTTGGGGGGGGTGGTTATCTCAGAGCTTGAACTCTGGGCTTGGGTGCTGTCCTTGAGCTCTTCAGCTCAAGGGTAGTGCTCTACCACTTGATTCACAGCACCACTTCTGGTTTTCTGATGGTTAATTGGAGATAAGAGTCTCACAGACTTTTTTTCTCCATATATTTTTATTGTAATTAATAGAAAGGTTACATTATATTCACCCGATAGAAGGTACATTACTTCACAAACATTGATACCCTTTCTCATGTCTTAGACCCCATTTCCCTCTCCCCACCCCCACCCCTCATCTGATATATACAATATATCAAATAACAAGGTGAAATACTGTAACATTATGAGATAACCAAGGGACAGCAAAAGAGATGAGAGATAACATAGTATATTAAGGACAACAATCACACATTATATGGCTTTTGTTTCTATACCCTGGAGATCCTTTCATTTAGCATCATACTATATGGACTTATGAATCTAGGTTTTGTTCTATTGTAAATATCTGCTAGGAGAGCCCAAGGTTTCTACTGATTATGACAAATGAGGGAAACCATTGAGCCTATGTTCCTTTGAGTCTGGCTTACTTCACTTAATATGATTTTTTCTAAGTCTTTTCGTTTCCTTACAAATGGGGTGATGTTGTTCTTTCTGACAGCAGCGTAGAATTCCATTGTGTATAAACATCACATCCTGTTGATCCACTCATCAACTGAGGGACATCTAGGTTGGTTCCATATCTTTGCTATGGCAAATAGTGTTGCAATGAACATCGCTGTGCTAGTGGATTTAGTGTGTCCTTGTTTCTGGACGAGTGGGTAAATGCCAAGTAGTGGAATTGCTGGGTCATAGGGGAGCTCTATGTTTAGTCTTTTGAGGAACTGCCATACTGCTTTCCATAGTTTCACAGACTTTTTGTGCCCAGTCAAGCTTTGAACAATGATCTTCAGATCTTAGCCTTCTTAGTAGCTAAGATTACAGGCATGAACCACTAGTGCCCAGCAGGTTAAAAAAAAAAGAGTAAAAAGACTAATTGTATTCCTTGAAGGCTGTGATAAGAATATATTTCAGGCGTTTTTAAGTAAAGAAATGATATGACCAAATCTTTATTTTTCAATCTTCTACATGTGGAAGATGACTTACAAGAAAACAAGGCATAGAGGGAGGCCACTTAGGCTCTTGAAGTAAACCAGATTGGTACCTGCTATGTGTTATCAATGGAAATTGGGAAAACAGTTAAATCAAGATTATGTTTTAGAGGTTAAACCAACAAAACAGGTTAATGGGCTAAGCATAAGGCACTGGTAAAGAACGAACTCCAGGATGTTCCTAAGATTTTAGCTGAAGTATTTGGGAAAAGGGGAAATTCTTGCTTTGATGGGGAGGAATCATTCATAGAAAGGATAAATAGCTTTGTTTTGCCTGTTACTTTAGAGTTATCTGTTCCAAATCCAAATAGAGACTCGAAAAAGGAAAAGAAACTGGATAAGATCACAACCTCTCTGCGAGAAAGTATTCAGCAACAATAAATCCTTTTAAACCAAGAAAACTGATCACCTGAATCATGTCTACCTACAGGGAGTCACCCGCATCAACCAGAACTAGATAATCAGGATATGATCGGGCTATCTACTCCCACTAATATGTCACCGGAGTAATAGGAGAAAATAGCTGCTTCTGTTATTCCTCCCTGCTGGACTGAAACACCAAGAACTGGGTACTTGAAAGGTATAATAATCTGGCAAGCTTAGCTGTCAACTTGTTTCTGTTTTTGTAAAAATGTTTAACCTGCTCAACCACCTGTGTGTGGTCCCATCCTGTGGGGTGTTTTGTTTTTTATTCGTTTTGCCGGTTCCGGGGCTTGAATTCAGGGCCTTGGCACTGTCCTTGGACACTTTTTGCTGAAGGCTAGTGCTCTGCCACTTGAGCCATAGCACTGCTTCTGGCTTTTTCTGAGTATGTGCTACCAAGGAATCGAACCCAGGGCTACACACATGGTAGGTGAGCACTCTACCACTAGGCTATGCTCCTGGGCCCCTTGTAGTTATTGACTATGGGCATCAATAGGTGATATCATACTATGTCGGCCACCTGTGTGTAGTTATGATCACCTGAATGTGGTGTTTATCCCACTGAAGCTTGGACTATCAGTCCAAAGACAGCGAGCAGCTGCTACACTATTAAAATGACTCCTAGCACAGGTCACTGAATGCTGGCTATTCTTCTGATGGGGTGTTTGGGGCCCCCTCAAATTGGCTGGGATATTAGACTGGAGGCCACAGTAAGATCTCAGCCTCAGTCATTGATTTCAGGAAGCCCAGGACAGGTGAACCCCAATCTTTCAAAGGGGTGGCCTCTGAGAGAATTCCTCTCATGTCCAGCGATGGTGGTAGTTTTCCCAGCCAGATACTTCCTGTGGTCAACATTAAACAGGAGTCTGTTAAAAGAAAAGAATCCTCTGGAGGTAAGTGTTTCATGGTTTGAGGACTAACAGCCTAGTGGCATCTTGTGTTGTGGGTGCTGGCTGAATCAGGTTCATGGGTGAGCTGGATGTGGCTGTACACCCCAACCTCAGGTGGTGGCGAGACATCACCCCATCTGGTTTGAATCAACTGAAACAGCCTGGAGAGTGTTTTATGGTCTCTATACCAAATGAACCCAAACTGAACCTGAACTGAACCAGAAATGGACCAGGACAGGTGAGTGCTGGCTTTGAGTAAGTTCAATCCCCATTTGAGGCTTGCGTATAGAGCCATGAGTTAATTCCTTGGCTCTGTATGCAGCTATTTCCATTTACCAACAGGATAACCTGGGCCAATCCATGTCCGTCTCTACCCCCGGTGGAATTAATTCTGGAATGTTTTTCTGATTTCAGGAGTAGAGCCAGTGTTGACGGGCCATCTCTGGGCTCTCTGAGCTTGACTGGAAGGAGTTCAATGTTATCTGGCCTTACGAGGGTTCCTTTAATCTGCCCCTTCTTTACTCAGTCCATAGGATCATTTTCGGGGAGCTTGATCACCCAAACCAGATACTCCATTCTTCGGAAGCACAGGAACCTTGAGGAGGGCTTACCCCCTCCTTTTTCTGAAAACCTTAGGCTTTAACTCCTTGAGTCTATTTTCTTTACTCATTAACCCACTTGGGTGACAGTCAGCAGCTTTTACAGATCCTCTCTTACCTCCATGGAGGAGGATCAGTGCTGTCAGATGTTTTCAAAGGTGCATGCCACAATCACTTTCCAGGAGACTGAAACCAGTGTGATGTCTGCCCTCAGCAAAAGCCAATCCGTTCATCTTTACCTTCGAATAGACAGACCCAGAAGGTGGCTTCTCTGTCCAGCTATCTTGGACAAGACGTCTGTAAGGTCTGAATAACTCTCCAACTCTTGTGGCTTCAAAGTCAAGACCTGCCAGCCTTTTGCTCTGAACGTCCAAAAGTAACTCTTACAACGTTGATGACCTCCAACTGATAGCCTCAAGCAAGGACGCTTATGAGGCAGCTACCTGAGACTTGCTCAAAAAGGTTGAGCATTTGAGCTACAAAGCTGAGAAAGCATAAGTTTGCATACCAGACTACTTATCTGGGCTATGAGTTGAACGAGGAACAGTGAACCCTGTCCAAAAGAACTGAAGCCATTCTAAAGATACCTTTTCCCCTTCAACTAAAAAAAAAAAACAAAAAGGCTGGGCAGCAGGATCTGCTGAAATAGCCAAGCCTTTGTACTCAACTACAGCTAGAGGAGCTATTTCCCTAAAATGGGAGAGAAGCAACTGCAGGCCTTTGACCAACTAAAGCAGGACCTGATTGGTGTCAGCCTTGGCCCTTCCCAATTTGCAAAAGCCTTTTCAGCTCTGAGCAAAGGAGTATAGCTAAAGGGGTGCTGGCTCAGGACTTGGATCCCCGAATAACTGATTCCTGGCCCTAAGTAGAGGCACCTCTGCCCAGAAAACAGAACTGATTGCCCTAACTCAAGCTCTAAGGTAGGTAGAAGGAAAGACTGTAAACTTCTTCAGGAATAGTAGAAATGCTTTTGCCACAGCTCATGCCCATAAGACATTATGCAAAGAAAGAGGCCTGTTAACCTCAGCAGGAAAACAAAGAATGTGGAAGTGATCTTGGCAGTGCAGGATGCAGTCTGGCTCCCCCAAAAGATGGCCATTATACATTGTCCAGGCCACCAAAGGAATAATTCCCTGGAGGAAAGGGGAAACAAGGCTACTGACAAAACAGGCAGGCTGGCAGCAAAAGGAGAGATGAAGCCAATTGAATTTTTAGTTGTGACCTCTCTTCCAGAACTTCCTGCTTACTCAGGTTGGAAGATACTAGAAGATATGAGAATTTTAATCCCTCATGTACTAGGAAGACAACTTGTGCAAGAAGCACATCAAAACATCCACAGGGGGAAATGAAGCTTTACCAATTGTCACAGACTTACTTTATTCTCCACCTGAAAAACCTTATGCATTGTATTGTTTCTAGGTGTGTCAGTTGACATCCAGTAAATAACAAAACAACTTTTGTTCCAGAAGGAATCAGAGCCCTTGATACTTTGGCCTGGAGAGTTATGAGAAGTATATTTCACCGAGGTAGAGCGAAGGAAATAGGGATAGAGGTATTTGTTTGTCTTTGTAGACTCTTTCTCAGGTCAGTTGGAGACTTACACAATTAAGATCGAGATCGCCCATAAGAAGTTGCCAAGGTTTGGGTCCCTATAAGTAACTGGACCTGTCAATGAGCTAGCAGTTGTGGCTCCTGTCACTAAATTAATCTCCCCAAAACCCCTATGGGCTTGACTCCCAAAAAGGTAAATGGGTGAATGGGTTTAAGCTCCAAAAAGATCATCAGGCTTTAGTATTTAAAAGGCTTTTTAAGAATATTTTGATTTGCAAAGTGAGATCTGCTATTTTAAGGCACTTTAAGGCATAAAGCTGTTTACACTGTGATGTAGGTTGGGATAAAAAAAAAAAGCATCAGGGAATTTGGGGCTTATTTCCTTTGGCTAAAATCTTTATTGTTAGGAAAATGAAGGAGAAAGGAAGAAAACAGGCCAGACTTGATCGTCCATAGGTGAGGACTGTTTATTGAGAGACAGCAGTGAGGGCCACAGCCTTCTCTCAGGTTTGGATACTGTGTGTCCAAGCTGGAAACAGGAGTTAGGTTTCTATTAGGTCTAAGCAAGGAGGCAAAAGTCACTAGGCCAAGGAACATGAAGGGCTTTTCAGCTGGCCCCATGTTGGAATGCTTCCAGTTATGCTTAGATTGTCCTGTTGGGGTCAGGCAGTCTGCACTTACTTTGGTGGCTTGCCTGGTATCTGTATACACCAGGGAAAACAGGGTGGGGGTCAATTCTTCAAGTATTAGAAATTTAAATGTGAAGGTCTATTGGTATCAGAAACTTTGTTCTGTCCATCTAAAACCACTTGGGTATTTGTGAAGAGAAAGGGACAGGCCTAGAAGTCCACACATGGTAGAATAGGCCCTAGGACGAGTCCATTCGTGGTGGAAGGGAATATCCTGGCATGAAGACAGTTCATCTAAACCTAGGCGGAGGAGCCAAGTGGACCAAATTCATACTGCCTCTTTTCCTTGCAGACTGACACTGGAGATCTGATGTGGCTGATGTGATTGGTATTTCTAAAATTGCCTCTTAGGAAACTTTAAAGGTTAAAAAAAGTTTATCTGAAATGTAATTGAATATATTTCTTTTTTTTTTTAAAAAAAGGCATATGCCAGTCTGGAATTCTGGTACAGCGATGGTGCTTGTAAATCTCACATTAAGAAAAAACTATCAGTTCAAAGGTTCTCTAAGTGTTAAACTGAAAAAAAAAATGCCTATTATAAAATAGTGACCCAAGGCAATGGCTGTGGCTAGTGCTTTGAGGCTTCAAATGAAAATAAAAGCTGAAGTGTACAGTGTTAAAGCAATGATTAGCAAAAATAGGCTAAGGCCATAGGTTTCTAGCTAGGGAAGCCTCTGAGTTGGCTGGAAGAAGTTACAGAAGATGACTCTGCCCATCAAACTTACAATGGGACCAGAGTCATTTTGGGAAAATGAAACAGGATAGAGTAAAGGAAAAAGAGGAAATGGGAGAATGACAATTGGCATGAGGCTTCACTATAACCTGTCTTACTTCTATCAAAGATTTGGTTTTTACAAATAAGGAGTTGGAATGCAAACTTAGTTGCCAGATTGTTTTGTTGTTTTATTTTTGTGCCAGTCCTGTTCTTGAGCACCGGGCCTGAGCACCGTCCTTGGACTTTCTCAAGGCTAGAGCTCTACCACTTGAGCCTCAGCACCACTTACGGCTTTTTACTATGTATGTGGTATTGAGGAATCGAACCCAGGCCTTCGTGCATGGTAGGCAAGCACTCTACCACTAGGCCAAACTCCAGCCCCTGCTTTTGTTTTTTTAAAACTGATTATCCTGCTTGACCACCTGTGTGTGGTCCCATCCTTGTGGTTATTGATTGTGGGCATCACAAGGTGAAGTCATGCAATGATGACCACCTGTGTGTACTTATGATGGCTTGCATGTGGTATTTACCTTTAAAAACTCAACCCTACTGAAGCCTGAAGCACTGGGCTGCTCTATATCAACCCAAAGGTGGAGAGTAGCTGCTGCAGGATTATTTAAATGACTCTTAGCTCCGCTAGGTTCACTGACTCTTTTGATGGGGGGTTCAGGGCCAGCAAAGTGGCTGGGATATTACAAAAGGGAGTGGGAAGGCATGGAGAGGGGTAGATAAATGAATGTAGGAAGTGGGGAGGTGAGGATGCCACCAAGAATTCATTGTAGTCAGGCTCCCCATGGCTCACACCTGTAATCCTAGCTACTCAGTAATCCTCGCTACTCAGGAGGCAGAAATCTGAGGATCCCAGTTTGAAGCTAGCCCAGGCAGCAAAGTCCATAAGATTCTTAATCTCCAATAAATGACTCATAAAAAGCCAGAGTGGCTCTGCTATCCATAACAGGGTCAAATGACCAAGGTTCTCTTCCCAGCCCTGAAACAGAAGAGCCACAAGAGTTTGAGCCAACGATTTCTCTTGTTTCATTTTAGGACCTCTAGCAAAGATGTAAGGATTATGAAATCTACTTCATGAGATTTATTAATTATATATAACAAGACCAAACAGACTTTGGGGTCAAATCACCCTCCTGATACTTAAAGCAGAATCTGGTAACTGAGTTTAAAAGCATGACAAGCAAGTGGGTTTTTTTTTTAATGTTTTTATCCTGCTTATATTGTCACTGTTAAAACTCAGCACAGATGGGCTATTCAGGTACTGCTAGCAAGGGCAGATGGAAGATAACTCTTGAACAAAGGGAAAGAAAATATGTAAGATGTACATATATACATCCCCAAACTCTATAATAATTAAATATATAAATATATGGAGATATAGTTATCTGTTCTCCCAGATACTTGATTTATAGCTCTAAAGAAAAAAAAAAGGCCTTAAAACCATGTAACCCCAAAAGCATTCTTACCCCGAAGCTATAAACACACCTCTCGTTATTCTGTCCAACAAAAATATACTACAGCAGGTGGAGTACCAAAAAAATAGATTCCATCTTTTCATTCATTTCAGTCTATTCCCCCAACAAAAACTTCAAACTGCAGGTGCATGCAGCATACCTCTGCCATGACAGGAACAGTGTTTCTCCGTAACTGGGGTTTCACCCAATGATGTGTGAACTGAATGTTAACTGCAGGGAATTGACTCCAAGCCAAGAAGGCCCCAGTTGAGGGCTGTGCCTGGAAGAGGGGCTAAGCCACAGGAACACACCATAGAGTGGGCTTGGATTTTAGGCCCTAGCAAGATCATCATTCTCCCTTACCCTTCGACTTGTAATGTTTCCAGAACAGTGTAAATTAAATTGGAATTTTCAGGTTGCAGACATGCCTCATTTTAGGGTCTAAGTTTGATTTCAGTCTGGAAACAAGCATCTAAATGGGTTGAGAGAGGAACAGGGTTTAAGAAAGGTCAAGCCAGTCAGAGTCAAACTCAAGCAATTATTGCAGCGAAGCAGTTTCACATCTGGAACTGGTTACATGTGAAAGAGAAGGAAGACTTTTCTTAGGACAGTTGTTTAATTGTATATTTTAAAATAAGAAAGATTAATCTAGGCATGCTAATCTTGATTCTTTACTGGCCATCTCTAACAGTGAGTCTATCTGCTTCTTATATCTACCAGAACCATTACTACTTCTCATAAATAGCTTCTATCTTATATTGATCAACTAAGATGAACTATGACTGTCCCTTTTAGGTACACTCTGCCTGGAAGTGTTTTGTGTTAGGGTCAAATCTAGGTGTTCAGACATCTTGTCTCTGAAACAAAAAGATGCAGTAAGAACAGGCATGATTTTGACACTTGATGGCCTATCTTTTTTTTTTCATAGTTTCAAGCAATCTATTTCAACAGCATTCGACTTCCGTTATCCTCCTTTTCAACCCCTAGGTTTTAATTTGCTGGCTGTGGGACTTTGGGAATGTGACTTCATCTTTTATCTTTTTGTTATCTGTGAAATGGGGATAATTCTTTATCTTGAAGAACTGTATTCTGCTTATGATGTAAAATTGCAGAGCATGGGTAAAGAAAGAGCTTGGAAATGAGCTTCCCAGCTGTCTAAGGTATTCAATTAATGGTAACTTTCTTATCTCCCCTTCCCATCTTATCTCCCCTCAATGATTCATTAACAAGTTACCTTTTCAAAAGCAATATATTTTTGGCAAAGCTAATGAGACAGGAAGCTGCATGTAGCCTCCAACTTCAAACCCCCCCTATTATGGCACAGGAGAGAATCAGGAATTAAGCACACACGTGGGTTTGAAAGTATTCTCCACTGAATATTTTTTGAAGAAAGTTTATAGTGGTCATTAAACACAATTCATGAAATACATCTCTTGACATATATTTTTATGAATGTAGCAAATGGAACCTTTATGATTTCAACACTGTTCCCTTTCTACCCCCAGCCTCATATAACCAGTGAGTAGTTTCCTGTTTTGGTCAGATGATCCTCCATTATCAGGACACTCATGGGCTCCAGGCTTGGATATAGTCCTGGGCAACAATGTGTCATCGCCTTATTAGCCAGGGTTATTCTAACAGTTGAGGTTAGCAGTGGACAAGTCTGCAGATTAATTCTTTGCCCAGCGTATAAGAGCAAATTCTTCTTTGCAATAAAACTTAGTGAGGCTAAGGATGATGTTGAAAGTATTCTATTCCCAAGGAGCAGGTTATGACCTTTCAAACAAAACCTGGCCAAAGCATTTATATCACATTAACACCAGCGAATGGGAGCAGGAGAGAAGAAGGAGTGGGGAGGGGGGAAGGAAAAAGGGAGAGAGAAGAAAAAAGAAAAAAAGAGAAAAGGGGGATATATTTGTGAAGTCACTGTGGCAGTGTTTTTATTTCCTGTCTCCTAAGTGTTTGAGTTTTGCAATGTATTTATCAAGTTAGCAATAATATTGAACGCTTCTCCACTTTAGTCTGGGCACACAAATAAGTCTGGGTGGGAGAGTTAGAGCACAGAGAAGCCAGTGCTGTCCCAGGACAGGAAACAGACACCTAAAGAGGATTTCAAGACCCCGGATGCTGCACACTGCACGTGCTAAAATAATGTTTTACAATAAGAAAAAAAAAGAAAGAATTCTCTGTTCACAGTTTGAAACTCCCTAAGGACAGTCTTTCAGGCACTCAGATTTGGGGGTTTTTTTTGTTGGTTGGTTAGTTTTTGTTTTTGTTGTACTGGTCCCAGGACTTGAACTCAAAAGTCTGGGTGTAAAATTTTTTGTTTTTGCCTTGCAAAAGGCTCTACCACTTGACCCACAGCTCTACTCAGGCTTCTTTCTGGTTAATCTGAGATAAGAGCCTCACAGACTTACCTTCCCTGGGCTGGTTTTGGATTGTGATCCTCAAATCTCCACCTCCTGAGTAAGTAGGACTGTAGATAAGAGCCACCAGTTTGGGTCTTTCTGTGCATGAAGCACGCAGTGCAGGACAAAGTCACTGTAAATTTAGTTTCAATGTCAGGCAAGACAAGAAGGGTGGCTGATGTGAATAAGCATTTGCTCTCCTTACACTCTGATCTGTTTATAAACATGCCAGTTATGCAAATAGAGAGTCAAGGACAGGCCTCTGTCATCTCTCCAACGATCGGCCTGGTACCGAGGGGCTGAGAAGGAGATGTTGAGCTTGTGTGTGCTAAAGCTTGTCAAGGGCACATCAAAATGTAATAACGGAATCAGCTACCAGACAGATTGGATGGCAGATTTTGGCAGCTAACAAGATTTCTTGTTATAGGATGTGCAAGCTTGTGGGCTGAACTGCAATTAGAAATGGAATTTTTTCTAACTTGAATTCTTAGACTTTTCATTCTCATAAATGACAACAGCAAAAGACTATTTCTCACTCACTAATGTGAGCTATCCATCTCCCTGTTGCGAAAATAAATACCATCTTAATTGAACATCCAATTTTTTAAAAAAATTCGATCAATATTCAGTGTTTGTGAGATTGGCTACCTCATGGGAAAATGAGTGATGTATTCTTTAAAACTAATTCTCTACTTTTTTTCTGTGTGTGCAAACTTTCTTTCTGGTATTCTTTTATTTATTTTCTGAAGTGGTGGTAGTGGTGGTGGTTTTAAAACATATGTCATTGGTAGGAAAGCAAGCTCTTTGTTTCTTAACAGCTGATATGTACTTGCTACTGTGTCACATAGAGGCCCACAATACTGTGAATACAACTAAATCATTTCTACAGAAACTAATTTTAACATTCATGAAGAGGAAAACACTACTTTTCTCTGACTTAATAGATGGATTTCCTTTAAAACATCCCAATTGATCAGGTTAGCCTATTCTCCGAGTGATTAGGGAGGGGTATTCAAAGGAGTCAATGTTTTCCATGAACTAAGCTTAGGGCGCTATGCATCTGACCAGGCAACTCGCAGTACCCAGGAATAATGTTCAGTAAAGGGACAGAACTTACTCAATACACCCAGAAAATAACCGTGCAAGAGACAGCTGCCACCCTAAGCCATTACTCCTCAAAGGAAGTGAGGTGCATCCAAGTTCTGTCCAATTGCTCTCTGCTCTGTAGAGCAGTGAGAATGGACAAGAAAGCCTTGATCAAGTTTATAATTTTGTAAGATAACAATTTTATTTTGGAGGGATAAAAGTAATCATCTCAGTATTTAGGTTGTAAATTCAGAAGAGACAAGCAGAACTAAGAAAACACTAATTTTAGATTCAAGTTTTTTTTTTAATTTTACTAGGCACAAGAGGAAATGTACATACATATCAAGGTTCTATTTGAATCTGGGGTCCACTTTAAATGTATCTAATAGGACTCTAGAAATAAAATAGGACATTTTGAAAAGAAGTGTACACCGAGCCCTGGTAATGCAAAGTGTATATTTAATTGATTCATCAAATCTAGAGAAATAAAAAAAAATCAAAGTAGAACAAATGATTGAAGCTATCTGTAACGTTAGCCTGAAAGGAAACAAGAGCCAAACATGTCATCACTGCACTCTAGGTGCCAACTAAATAAAGTAAACGATGTGAAAGGATATATCAAGCATTTCCTTCCTTCCCTCCTTCTTTTCTCCTTCTCTACCTCCCTTCCTCCCTTCCTCTCCCCACCTCTTTCTCTCTCTCTTTTGTCAGACGTGGAGCCTGAACTTGGGGTCTGGGTGCCACCACTGAGCACCTCAAGGCTACTGCTCTACCACTTAAGCTTCAGCATAACTTCCAGTTTTCTAGTGGTTAATTGGAGATTAGAGTCTTTTCTTACCAGGCTGGCTTCAAATCCTGATCCTCAAATCTCAGCCTCTTGGGTAGCTAAGATTACAGGCATGAATCACCAGTGCCCAACTGCCTTCTTTCCTCTTTCTTTCTTTCTCTCTCTCTTTTTCTTCTTCTCTTCTTCCCTTTCCTTCCCTCCCTCCCACCCTCCCTCCCTTTCTTCCTTTCTTCTTTCCTTCTTTCTTTCTATTTTATCTTTTGTTGGTTAAAACAGGGTTTGGGGTTTAAAAACCAGCACCTCGAACTTGCTAAGCAGGTGCTCTGCCATTTGAGCATTTTTGTTTCAAGTATTTTTCAAAAAGAATCTTCTGTGCCACTGTCAGCCTGCACTGCGATCCTCATATTGACAATTCCCCAAAAGCTGGAATGGTATGCATGTACCACTGAACCCCTATTGCCTTCAGCAATAAAATGGGTTCTTAAGAACCTGGTTGAAATGGGCATCTCATTTGTTTGTTTGTTTGTTTGTTTTGCCCAGGCTGGCCTTGAATTTGGATCTTCCTAATCTCTTCTTCCTAAGTACTCAAGATAACAGATATGAACCATCACTCCTACCTCTAGTTCCTTATTTATTGGAAAATATGGACTCCTGAACACTTACTCAAAGGTAGAGAAAATAATTTTCAGAAAAAGCAAGAAGAAATAATATACAGATAGGGGAAGAACAAATCACTTTACAACATTATTACAGGACTGGGTAGAAATTGCAAAGAAGCATCTAGATTTCTCCATGGAGAACAAGACAATGAGGCATCTTTAGATAAAAATCAATAATCTTTTCTATTCTTTTTGCTTTTACTGAAGTTTGAACTCAAGGCATTGAGTTTAAGTCCTTGCTAGCTCAAATAACACTGTACCACCTGCTCTGCTTGCTACGTCAAATAGCACTCTAGCATTTGAGCCATTCCTGCAACAATGCTTAATGCTATTGGCTGCAGTCAAATTAGATTTTTCTGCTTGACTTGGCTTTATGTTATGATTCTTCAGATTTCAGCCACCGTGAGTAAGCCTACCATAAGCCTATGCTAGAACCATGCTGGAAGAGATACTCTTTAATGAAAAAATAGCTTAAAAGATATTAAATGTTAAAAGGACAATGATAAAATGAATAAAAATCAGACTATTAGAAGTCATATCCTATAAATATGAATTGAAGGTAGGACAGAATGATACAAAAATGCAAATCAATAATAGTTATAAATGTTTTCTTGACATACAAATGAAAGTAGCTAAAAAGGACAATGGAAATCACAGATGGAAAAATTCAGAAAAAGCACCATAGGCTAAAGAGTATTTCTAAAGAAAACAATGAAATGGAAAAAATTAGTAGAAATAATTACAGATACCAGAAGGGAAACTTTCCTTGAAATGAACAAAGATTGAAATAAGCAGATCCAATGGTTCAAAACAGTACAGTGAAAAAAATGCTTATTTAGGTACATCTTGACAACATTTCTAAGCTCTAACAGTAAGTGAAAGAAAACCATTCAGGAATGCAAAAGAAATATTTTGATCCTTTCTAGAAATGTATTTTTAATGTCAAATACCAGTGACAATGAAGATCTGATTTATTGCAAAAATGAGTGCTGACAGCCACTTCTGCCTAAAATTGTGTGTGTAGGTTAAACAATCCTTAATAGAAGCTTATCAGCAATGACAGTCCACTCAGGGTCCAGCTTCCTCAATCTGGCCTTCAATGATTCACATCTGCTCTGAAGGATGATTTTTAAAATGTCATCCATGAGTAGAGAGCTACATCTAACATTTGATGAACAGCTTCTAGGGTAGCCTGTCATGGCTCCTCTGCCTGGAATACACGCTTTCTTGACTATGGATTAAATTTATCTCTAGTGAGTAGAATACAGCAGACATAACAGAAAGCCATGCCAAAGATGAAGTCTAAAGGACTGCTTTCCATTTTTCACATTCTCATTCTGCCTCACCTTGACAGCTTACCTTGCCATGTTCTGGTCTACACATCAAGACACTAGGAGAAGCCTCCAGCCCAGGGCCTGTCTGAACCTGAGGCTCTCAGTTCAACATGTCATGCAGCACTGAGCCCAGCTCAAACTTCCCCACAGGACCTTCAAGTGAGGCTGCAGGCAGGCCTGCCTTGAGCCACAGTCTCTTAACTCAGCTCTACTCAGATTCCTGGCACATACAAAAACTGAGATACTAAATGTTTGTCCTTTTGAACTATATCTTTGGGAATCATTTCTTAAGCAATGGAAAATCACAAATACTAACACATTAATTCTAAATGCAGAATAGATTGTGAAATTATTACATGATTATTTTTAAAATTTAATTTCATTGTCAAAATGATGTATTACCGTTACATACGTAAGGTAGTGAGGAAATTTCTTCTCGAATATTGTTACCCCCTGCCCACATTTTTCTCCCACTTCCCCTCCCAAGAGCCCCCCCACCCCGACTTGTAAAGTTAATTTCCAACATAGTGTCTTGTGATTATCATTGTTATATTGGTTCACCCTTTGTCCTTTGTCTAACCATTTTGCTGTTCCCTTACCTAATTCAGATAAACATATACATATATATACATATATATCTATAGTACATAGGGTACCAAAATCATATGCAGCAATACCAGAAAATAAACCATGGGGGGGAAAAGGAAAGGAAAAAGAAATAATTTCAAATAGTACACTAAAACCAAGAACCACATCTTGTTTCCATATCCTGGAATCCATTTCACTTACATGATTATTTTTAATAACTGAAAATAACCCTTGACCTTGAAGTGAGAGATATCAGAAATATATTTTACCAGTTATCTTACCAAGTACGCTAACTAGAGCTTAACAGATTTAGGAATTGGTCAACCAATCAATGAACCCATCTATGCTTACTACCAAAGTAACATATTTTTTAAAAACCCTACAAGATATAATTCATGTAGAATATCATAACCTAATTATATATTAATTATATAGGGGTGTTTAGTGGTAATGATCATTTTCGCATCACTGCCAATATGATTTAGTAAATTTGGAAAATATTTAAGGTCTCCAACTAAAGCAAAGATATACTCTCTAAGGACTATCACATCAAGTATGACCTCCTCTTCATTCAACAGCATTTTCAGAGACTCGGTTTCCAGAAATTAGATACCAGCGATACCAGAGATTAGAACTTCTACATATCTTTTCAGGGGACACCATTCAACTTACAATAAGTAGGTATTGTTTACAAAAGACATACCCCAAATTAATCAGAAACAATTTAAATTGGAAAAAGTGAGAAAATAATCAAATTAGCATGAAATGTATAGAATCAAATATCTAAAAATCTACAAAATACATGAAAAAATGAGTGATGTGACATAAAACGCATGCATCAAAATATTAAAAGTATGTAAAAATACATAATAACCTCGCACACTCATTAAAAGTGTTAGTGGAAGTGTACTGGAGTATTCGTAGTAGTTAACAATGACTGGTAGAATTAGAGTGAATTTTGTTTTCAGCTTTGCATGTTTCTGTAATTTTGCTATTATAGTAAGAATCATATTTTTAGACTGTATTGTCTTCGTTTTATGATAGTTAAATATAATCTTTGTTTTGGGAAGTACTGAGGTTTGAGTTGTGAGCTTCACACTTACTCAGTGGTTGCCCATTAACTTCTTCTTTTCTGTGGCTCACTAATTAGTTTTGCCCACTGACCTTGAACCATAGCCCTTTGCATCTCATCTTCCATGTAGTTGAGATGACAGTGTGAACCTGGCTACTGATTTAGATGAAATCAAATTAAACCCTTTTGATCCTAACTTCTGAGTTGTATGTCATAGTTGCATATCAAAATATATTTCCATTATTAGTTTTGTGGTTATTGATATGTTGGTGCTTTTTTTTGTCCGTTGTGGGGCTTGAACACAGGACCTCAGCATTGTCCTTGGGCTTTCTCAAGGCTAGAGCTCTACCACTTGAGCCTCAGCACCACTTCCGGCTTTTTCTATGTATGTGGTACCGAGGAATCAAACCTGGGTCTTTGTGCATGCTAGGCAAGCACTCTACTACTAGGCCAAGCTCCTGGTTCCCCATGTTTGTGCTTTTTGAAGTGATTTAATCAATGCTAGGAACATGATAGCAGCTACCACTTTATGTATAAACTTATATATCTGCCATTTTGTTTTTATCAAATGTGGGCAAGTGATCCAACGCTATGTGTCTCTGTGTCTTCACATGAACTCAGGAAATATACCAGGGTCTGCTTCAGAACATTGCTTGGGCAAGAGTTTTTCATACAGGTTCAACTAAATCACTAAAACACCTTGTCAAAATTTGATTTGTAATGTCTGATAGCAGCAGTGGTGGAGGGAGTGAAGATGTTCTTTCTGAATGTGCCATGTACATTCCACTGAAACGCAGCATGGAGACCCAACAATATGAGCCACACAGGTTCTCACATGGCCTTCCTGGGACTTGGGTAGGCACACCTATCCCTTCCCTCCTAGTTACCCAGGGAAAGCTGAAACATGTCACAACGTTATTTGATACCCTTCCAAAGCCTTGACCTCGTGAGAATTTCTCATGGTAGATTTTCAGCCACTTGTCCAATCCCTGTGGAACAGCAAGAGTACTGAAGACCCTGACAGAACCCATTCTCACCTGATTTCTTTTTGCTTCTTCAGAAGGTGTCAGCTATAAAAGCCTGTTCCCGTTCAAGGGTATCCACTGTCACTGTGTGATCCTGACCCATGTGCTCCCCGTTCTCTGCGCTGATTGCTGGAGGTATGGGAGCCAAGTTTCTGGGCCAGCAGCACCAGCCTCCAGAGGCAGGATCAAATACTTCTTGAGTACAAGACCTTGTACTCCAAGTTGAACAAAAGTACATCTGTCCTCCTAGAACTTAGAGACTTAAAGCACTAAACAAGCCACGCGCTAGTGGCTCCTATCTGTAATCCTATTTGGTAGATAGACAGACAGATTGATCTATATGTCATGTATATAGATCTTTAGATGTATATCTCTATATATTTATATGCATTATATAAATCAATCTATAGACAGTTTATTTGACTATAGATACATCTATAGACATGTATGCATGTGTGTAAAACACAGACACCTCTATAGGAGGTCATCAGGCTGTGAATTAAGCTGAAAGTATGCCACGAGGGAAGACTAGGGGCCAAGAAACAGAACAGGCATCACAAATAGAATATGCATAACTGATTGGGCAATGCAGCTAGTCCATCATGTGCTGGCTGTGGCATGCCCAGGACACAAGGAGGAGTCAGGAGAGAACATAAGCTGAACATGGAAGATACTCTCAGACAAGCCAAGACTGGTGGAGGAGAAGGGGTGCTCTCTATAGCAAGGAAATCAAGAATAAATTGCCATGGAATCGACACTCCACTGGCTAGAGTTTTTTCAAGGAATTTCCTTTCAGCAATCTCCGCTCATACAACCTTGGAAACTGATGTGACAATCTGATAGGGATCTAATCATTTATTACTAGTAAGGCAGGATCAAGCCATGTGTCTAGTACCTGAGGTCATAATCAGGCTCTGCCCTCTCCCTAGCTCCCCCGGAAGAGCATGTTCCACCTGTAAGCAAGCTGGGCTGACAGAAAGCAGCCCCAAAGGGGCTGCACTCCCTCAGGTTACTGTCCCCAATCAGCCATCAGATAAGTCCCCTTTCCTGTGGGAGGAGGCTGGCAGGAAGGGTGAAAGTTTCCCCTCTTCGCAGTACTTCCAGAACGACAGATGTTTCTATTTTATGGGCCTCAATTGGGATGCCTGGAAAGGAAGAAAATTATTCTCCTTGAATTGTACTGGCATACACTGTCAGATTGTGCATTTTGATATTTAAAGAGGAAAAAAGTTGATTCCTCAATGAGTTAGGGGATGTCCTACACATCTTTTGATTCGGTCTTTTACAAAAGGTTTTCTTTTTGGCTGTTTGGCTCCTTCTTCAAATATAAAACACAAATGACAGAGTTACAATGAGGGGAAAGGGAAGGGATGTGGAAAGGCTGAGAAGGCCTGCCTCCTCTACGGCGCATGCCCTAAAGCAACTCCGAGGAATCCAATGGCTTCACCTTGATCTGGCAATGCTCTGAAATGCCCTCGATGGACTGGAAGACCTTCACCAGGGAATTTGGGGGATTTTCACTATACAACTTAGCTAATGAGGGAGACATGTTCTCTAGGATCCATCCTGATGTACCTAGCCTTGATAGTGACTTGAAGACAATAGAATTTCAATGTATTTTAAAGGGACATATTCAAAATGGCCTTGTTTCTTTTCCAACTGCCGTGTTCCCCCCTGGAATGCCCAGTGACTGTAACTGCTGCAGAGCTGTAATGCCCAAGGCATTCACAGTGAAAAATACCTCAAGAAAGGACTATAAATATCCTGTCTGTTGTTCTTAAGACAGGGCCTCACTGTAACCCAAGCTGATGTCTTACTACGTAGCCCAGGCTGGCCTCAAATTCATGGTTCTCCTGCCTTAGCCTGGATGGACAAATGCATCTTCCAAGGTCACCTTCAGCAACATAATTTAAATCCTACATCATTCTGTTGTTCTCTTTTCCAGAAAGAACCAATTCAAAAACCAATAGGCAGACATGGGAATCTATTGTCTCTTGCCCTTACGGTCCTGGGCTTCCATGAAAAAAAAAAAAAGATAGCAAAAGATGTTTCTAAACAGAAAGCACAAGACCAATTTGGTCATATAGAACTGAGGTCATATGAAATTAGATGAAATGAAAACATTAAATCATATGTTTTCATAAACCACACATGGCCAAATATTGGCACTGTTATGCATTTCAACATGTATTTCAGTGGCCTGATTTTCAAATGACTTGGACAATTGCATTATTCCAAACAACAGGCTGTGGCCCTTATACTTGATTCTGCATCATAAGATAGAGACTAAAAAAAAAAAAATACACCACATCAGTTCGAGCCACACACACACACACACACACACACACACACACACATGCATGCACACACCCACAGTCTATAAACTCATATTTATCTCTATAGTCCCATTCATAATCATATCCACTGTATAGTAACTGCAAAAGTGTTGTTTCAAGCTAAGCTACCTTATGAGTATCAATCGAATTCTTGTCGACCCACATTGGTAAGTCAGAGGATGGCTATTATCAAACTTACTCTCCACACCAAAGTGGAGGGAAAAACCAGGAAACAGGAAAACTCAAACATCAAACAGGAGTGATGGGCTTATCATCGAGGCACTGCATTACAGGATGACCTCCGCAGACTGGAAATTGGGTTACATCAACAAACCTCACTTTAAAGAGTGAGATGAAAGAGGGCCTCCCCTAACATTTTGCAGCATGACTGGCTCAGGTTTAAAGGAAGTATGCAGCTCCATACCCGCTTCACGTTTCAATCTGTGATACTGACATGGATGTGAAAACCCTGAGCCTTTGAAATCGAGCCTTTCATATGTTGAACAAAACCCTGAAATGCACTCTGCTGAGAAGACCTGAAGTAGAGGGAAGGGAAAATGATGAAGGCGTAAACCTTTACACATGGGACAGTGCTGAGTTTTCCTGCCACAGGCTGTAACTCAAATCTGGCAAAGGACAGCTTAGCTCAGATCTGACATTGGTTTGTTTGCTTTACCTTGATAGCAGGGCTTATACCTGCTTTGTAGAGATTCCAGAAAGTCAGTGATGGAGTTCTCAAGTATGGAAAGTTAGTTAACCAGCCTGCTGAGGTTGGATTCAATTAGAGATCCTCAATCCCACTTCACTGGGCAAATCCTCTTGTCATTTATGTATTTAGCTGAACACCTCAGCAAGCAGTGCAGAGACCAAACATTAAATGCAAATTTCTTTAACCTACTGCAAACCTACTTTATGGGATTTTTCCTGTAGTGTTCCCCAAAAAGAAACTATCTCTGTGTACTTTCAGTTTTGTCTTGTGTTTTTAACTTAAAATGTAATAAGCCAAATAGCTCATCTGCTCACTTCAGCAATGGGTCAGTAAGAAACATAGGCTATGCAGACAGAAGGCATTCTCTGCTTTCCATGAATCATTTTAAACACGATCCTCAAATTCTGCCCACTTGAGAGTCTCAGGCCGAAAGGGGCAAGAGTTATATTACAAAGGGCATTTGAACTCCTTGCAAATGTGCATAAAAGGCACTTGCCAATATCTGATAAGCTAAACCAAGTCTCCAAACGTTGAACACAAAAATGCCCAAATATTTGTAAAGCCTTGAAAGCATCTCTAGCCCCAGGTCCTTCCTTGGCTTCCAGCCAGGCCCAAGGCCCCTTTACCAGGAACAGACCCAGGATGCATTACGCTTCCTAATTCTTCATAGTCTGCTTCCTCTGGCAAAGGACCTAAGCTTAACCACAACAGTTAAAAGAAAGACTTACATTCTACTATAAAATATACAAATCATGAAATGTATACAACTAACAAAAACAGTTTCAGTACTACTTGATGAGAGGAATTTTGTGGGGTGTTTTTTTTCTCTTTTCTTTTTTTTTCTTCTTCTTTTTTAATTCAGCATTCCAGTAATGTGAAACCACTGTTTAAGGTAGAAAATCATTTTTCAATCTCAGGAAACATCATTACTAACTGCCAAAAGTTGATCCATATAATAAGAACTATTTGCTAATGCTGAACACCTGCACATTTTATAGATAGCCTCACAGACATCTGTAGCTGAGTCTTTGAGTCTACTAATACAGCAGCCAAGTAAAGGAAAAAATATATATGAATATAAAAATTTTTCTATTAGAGAGCTTGCTGCATTAGCTATGAATGTATCTACATGGAGCCTGGTGTATTTATTGGTGAACTCTGACAGTCATTAGACATAATAGACCACAATACAAAAAAAATTACAGGCTGGATAAGGTTCCCAGCTGCTAAGAAGTCTACGTCTTAAGGTGATAGGATCCACAAATCAAACTGTACTAAAGGTCTAAACATATATCGGGCTTATGGAAGCCATATGTAAATATTTATTTCACTTCCAAGGGTTAATTTTAGCTTTTGAGGATTCATTGTTTGATTTTTCTGACTTGCTGGGTTTGATGGGAAAAGGCAGCCACCAGAAGTTGGAAGGAACAGTTCATTAAGGAGGCAGAAGCATCATGCTCTATCTTTCTGCAGGGACAAATGCCTAGCAAGTATCTTAATGACAGTTTACACGTTTGCGCATATGTATTCAAGCACAGTGACTTGGATTCTTCAGAGCTTTCTCATCTCACATCTCATCGGTCCTCCATCACCAATCAAACAAGAGCCATACTGTTACTACAAAAGCATATAAAGTACCTACTAAGAACTAGAAGCCATCTGGAAGTCCTTTATACCCAGCCTATACTTATTTCAACATTATTAGAAAACCTGTATGATTACTTTCATTTTATAAGCAAAGAAACAGAAAATCCAAGTCATCCACGTGGCTTGCTCAGATTAGGTGTCTGGTAAGTAAATCCTTGTCTGTAAGTAAAACTGGAATTTGATGCCAGGTTTATCTGGTTGGAGATGCTAGGATCTTTTCTCTGTGTTCTTTGCTTCTTTCTTTCTTTCCTTCCTTCTTTCTTTCTTTCATCAATCATGGGACTTGAACTCAGGGCCTGGGCATTGTCCCTGAGCTCTTCAGCTCAAGGCTACCACCCTACCCCTTGAACCACAGTGCCACTTTCAGTTTTCTGGTGGTTACGTGGCGATAAGAGTCTCTCGGACTTTAGTGCCTAGGCTGGCTTTGACCTGTGATCCTCAGATCTCAGCCTCCAGAGTAGCTAGGATTATAGGATTTTTGTGCCCAGGGCTAGTACTCTACAACTTGAGCCACACATATTGAGATTACCAACAAATACACGAGGCTCCCTGATTGGCTAATATTATAACTTCTCATTATATTTCTTTGCCAACATTCAGCTAATACAGAGTCTGTGCTGAGCATAATACTGGGAGGGTAATGGTTAAATAGGGAGATGTGGTCCTTTGTTCACATTTTAAAAAGACACATGCAGAGTAGTAGTAACAGATGAAATTGAAGCTACACTTAGACAGCACAGCATGCCATGGGATACAAAGGGACTTCACCAAATGCTATGAGAAAATGCCACAGGAATCTGCTGATCAGTAATCACATGCACTTCCTCCAACCAAATTCCAAGTCACCACCCCATGGTTTACTCAGTTCATTCTGGATATTGGAATCTTCTATTTTAATAGGAACATCATCCAATCAGGGTTTTTTTTGTTTTGTTTTGTTTTGTTTTTTGGTTGCAGCCAGGTCAGTAGCCTAAAAGGTAATAGAAAGGCCCTTAAGCAACTTTCTTTAAGATTAAGCTTTTCTATTGCTTTCTATGCAGCACATGCCCTCTCTGTAGCAAATCTGAAACAATCAATCATTCCCTCTTCTTTACCCAGTCATAACCTTTTTTATCTTCATCATACACCCCCCAAAGTACTTTTACATGAAAAGTATCATAGCTTCATTGTGGCAAATTATCTAAAGTCATGAGTAGTTCTGATAAAATTCATCATAGGGGTACAACTATTTATCTGAAAGCACTTCTTGAAAAAAAACCAAGCAGTATAAGAACAAACAACATCATCAACAACACTATATAATATTTGTTGTATCAGAGTAGTTGGAAAATTATCATTTCTGTTAGGCTAAATGTTGCTTGGGGACAGAATACATCTTTTATTTCTCTCATGCAGACTGAGTTTTTGGAAGAGTTTGTTTGTGCTTTTCTTTTCTTAATTTTTTTCCTGTGCTGCTGTCAGAAGAGCTCTCCAATTGACCCCATGCTAAATCTAAATCTTTTTTTTTTTACTACGACTAATATTACTAAGAGAATCTCTGATAGCCACAGTTTCTACTTACTTGGTGGCTATTCGGCCCTCTGAAATCATATATCAGTTGATGGATGTTGCTGGACAGCTATGGGCAGATAGTAGTATTTTATAATGCTAACTGAACAGAAAGATGAGCCAAGATGTACTTCTCCATTTCCAACATGGAGCATTCCAAGAGGCTTCTGTCTTCCAGGTGTGAAGATTGGGAGTTTATGTTAGAGGACACTGGGTGTGGGCTAAAGGACGATCCACAGACGGAACAGCCATGATTGGAGTCAGGAATGCTGGTCTCAGAAGGAAGGAAGAATGAAAAAGCACGAGCAAGCTCTGATCTGGCTTGAGGAAGAGAGAATGTCCTACACTTAAGGTTCACAATTAGGAAGTGAGAAGTCAGAGGGCAGAGGAACACAGGCGGGGGCCCCTAATGAAACCTGTCTCTCCCAGTGTGTGTGTGTGTTTCACATTGAAAATGTAAAGGTATTTCTTGTCAAGCTTCCCATTCTGACTCTACAGTTCACAAAATGCAGTTGATCTTATGAATTAGAACCATTAAAACAGTCAAGAACATTATGCTCTTCTGAAGTTCTATATATAATACCATTACCCATATATAAAATATATAATCTAGATTTACAAAATGGATATTTAATAATACATGATCTGACAGATGAGGCAAGATTAACTCTCATCACAAATACTGAACAATAAGATTCTTCTGGTTCTTTATTAAATAACATAACTTGATTCATGACTGAGATATTAACAGATTTGGGTAACACATTCTCCTTCTACAGAGTCTTTGATATTAAGACTCTTTCTAAGATATGCCTACTCCATAGTCCACCCAGGGTCTTCAAACTTCATTTTCAGAGCTGGAACTTATAAGTTCCCTTGTCTCTTGTCTACCTTGAAACTTCACATTTAACTTTCTGGTCATTCTAGCTACCTTCAGGAACATAGCATCTTTTGTCTTACCTTGGTCTCTGTCTCTCTTTTTTACTGTCTGTTCCTATCTTTCCCTCTCACTCTCACACACATACACACATAGTTAAAATGAAGAAAAAAACTGAAGGTATAAAATAAAAATAAAATACTTAGCACTGAAGTTAGACTAATAATTTTGAGGGATGCTTTTTTTAGTCCTAGATTCAGTTCTTCACTATAAACCACTTAACACCTATGAATCTTGGGAAAGTTCCCTCATATGATATTAATGACACCTAGCTCATAAATCATAAGTACTACATATGAATTATAGAGCCCAGAACAATGTGCAAGTAATAACATTTCTGAAAATACACTATGAAGTTAAAATATAAAAAGCTTAAATTAAAAAAAATATCTGACTGATAAAGAATATCAATTAAAATATAAAAAGACAGACTTTACAACTACATTCAACAGAGGGAATGGTATAAAACATTCATTCTATATTTCTTTTTTATTGTAATTAATAGAAGGGTTACCTTATATTCACCAGATAGAAGGTGCATAACTTCACAAACATTGATACCCTTTCTCATGACATGGTCCCCATTTCCCTCCCACCCTCCCCCTGCTCATCTTGATTTCCCCCTTCCCTATCCAATTTCAAATAACCAATTAAGCACATATAAAATATATCAGATACCAAGGTGAAATATTGTAACAATATGAGATAACCAAGGGATGGCAAAAGAGATGAGAGATAACATAGTACATTAAGGACAACAATCACTCATTATATGGCTTTAGTTTCCTTATCCTATATTTCTAATAACATTTTTTGGAAAACACACCACACATACACACACACACACACACACACACACACACACACATACACACACAAAGTATGGTTCCAAGTACAATGTGAGAGCTCAGGAAACTAACATGGCAATTTGAAAATTGATAGGACTTTCAACTAATCACTATGATACCTCCAAATCATTTCAGTATGTACACTGGTTTATAATCATTTACATTAGCATAATACAAATGTTACATGTATATCTACATAAAAATATTTAGTATTCAAACCTTCAAATTCCCAAATTAGCAGATAGGAAGAATACAGTGGCTCATCAGCTATTCTAGTCTCCTTCTGGTAAGAAAGATATTAGGAAGGGTTTTTGTTTTTTTTTTTTTTTAATGGAGGGTGGATGGGGAATTCCCAAATACCACTGTAACTAGGCTTTCAGGAAAGTTTGTTTTTTACCATTCTCATGAATTTACATGTGTTGTTTATCACAGAGAGTCCTGTGGAGAGAGAAGGAGAGAGGAATAACACACTTCCTATCAGAGTTTCCATGGTTCCTGAGTTAGGTTTTTCAGGGCAAAGGAGAGAGAGGTGGGGGGGTGAAGGGGGAGGGGGAGAGGGAGAGGGAGAGGGAGAGAGAGAGATCTGCAATCACAGCGGGTAGCTCTATCTTCCTGAGCATCTTCTTCCTACCCAGGTCTTGGCAGCCTCCCTAAGCAAAGAAAACACAGAACATTTCTGGGATCATTCAGTTGATTCTGGGAGGTCAACTGTCTGTTCCAGCTCCTCCAACAATGTTGAGGTTCTTAATCCCCTGCATTAATCATTTCTCCACTATAGTATCAGCTACACAAGAATCTTACCTACAGAGAAAAGTAGAGTAAATGTGGCCCAGGACAAGGGTCGGTCTAATGGCTGCACAGACAAACAAGTCTGCTCGAGCTTGCTGCCTAATGACTATCTTTGCTAATTATCATTATTCCACCTGCATCTTGCACATAGGACCTAACAATTTTTGTAATTTTCCAAGGGGAAAAAAAGTATAGATCTGCATTTGCATAGGATGCAGAAGAGTGAGGAGGGCTACTGACAGGGAAGGAATTGGTGCAGCTATTTATATGTACTGTCTGTAATAATGTAGTTAAAGTACTTGAACAATTGAGCCCTCTTTACTGAAATCCTAAAGAAAACTCTTTGAAATGTCAAGATGCCTGCCTGCCTGCCATCCCCAGATAACCTGCTCAGACCTCACAGGTGGGTGTGACCTAGGGAATTCAGTAGTGGTGATGGCCTTCAAGGTTTGGGGGGTCAAAGGAGGATGCTGAAACCCAAGGGAACTTTCAAAGCTTTAACTACTTTTCACTTTAAGAATTGAAAGTGCTAACATAGAAAGATGACTGGGTCTCAGGTACATGTTTTCTTTTGTCTTGTAGGTCTTGATGTTAAGAAGAAAAAAGTCAAGTTGCTGTTGGGGGAACATCTCTAGTGAATATGGTGGGAAACCTGAAGAGTGCACTCATCTGGCCAGAGGGTCTGATGTACCTGTCTTACCTAAGAGGAGTCTATGGTTGAAGGAAAACTTACATGACACATTCTGCTGATTGGACACACTCTGCCCAACCAGAGGTTTCAGATAAGCACGCAGAGACATTCCCTGCTTATCCTTATTCATAGGAGATGAGGGTGACATGGCTGGATTGGTGATAAATGATCTAAAACCTCCACTGTGGCTCTTGCATTTGCAATCAATTTAGATACAAATCTACTCAACAGCCTAAGTGCTGACAACACTAGCAGCCTAGGTTTAGTGTTCAGTAAGCAGCTGCCATAAACAAGAGTGTGAGCTCTGATGTGAGGGAAGAGACAACGTTCTCAGTTCCTTCCAGACTTGTGCACGTTACTGAACTGCTCAGTGGCCCTGGAAAGGGAGTTCCAGGTCATGGGTCTTCCACTGATCTTGGCTTCTGTGTCTACATGTCTTTCTTCACCAGAGAGAGAAATCATGTAAGAATGACAGACCAGATCTCTTCTGATGATACTTTGAAATACATCTTTTTTAAAACATTTTTGTGAGGGCAATGCATGTAAAAATTAAGAGGAATGGAAAACTAGAACTTTTTTTCATATTGCCTTCCTTCCCATTCAAATGGTGACTCCGTTGAGTATTTTGAATACATGTTAAGTCAATATGCCGATGCTAGGAAACCAACGGGAAACAATCCATTGCATGATGCTAGGGACGGAGGTGTTACTGTGCATTTTCGATGGCCGTGGAGATTCCTGGAAGAGAACCAGTGTGCCCTAGGAAACACACTAAGATCTAGAGCAAGGGCCTAGGCCACATGTGCCCCATGTGTGCTTGAACCCACAGGCCCCGCCTTCCTCGGGACTTCTCTCATTAATGAGAGAAAGAGGAAGAAAAGGATGCTTACTCCGGACATTTCATTCCGGCCTGTCCACTGGAAAACCAACCAAACAAATATGTATTCCCAGAAGAGAATGTAAAAGGCCAGCATCCCTCCGACTCCATGGAAGTCTTCAGAGGAGGCAAAGAAATGACAGAGAGTGGACAGAACTTCTCAGGTGACCAAGGGGACCAGAGTTGGACAGGAATATTTAGGAAGAGACATGTCCTCTGTCCACAGTAAGGAGTTAAGGGAAGGAAGGTTACTGTCAGGCTTACCACAAGGCGGTGCTTCCTATTGAAGAGATTTGGGGCAAGTCTTAATCTACTTTATTAACTAAGAACAAATCCAAGTGCACTTTTCCAGTGTGAAAATTTCCGTAACAAAAGGAATTTAATCTACTTAAAACCGTGCCTAAGGCTGTGCAATTTCTTAATAAATGATTCTATCACCATCAATATTGTTACCTACTCTTGACACTAATACTGACTGTCTCAGCAAGAGTTTGGGGTTAGCCTCTGGTTGGGCTCACTGATTAGACTAGCTATGTCTCTCAAGTGGGGCTATAGTTTGCTAATGAAGTCATTTATTTTCTTATTGTATGTTAAGTATATGAAATGGTTGCACAGTGGTATTTCACAAATGCATATCTTGTTCATTGATTGAGATCTTTCTCTCTATTGCTATTGTCACCCTTTCTGACTCTTCCCTCATTTTTCAACAGCTTTCAGTGGGGTTTCTAGTGCCATCTTCACACAGAAACACAATGCATTTTGATACTATTCACTCCCCACCATTCTCATTCCTTCTTTCTCTTTCCCCATGTTTGTATACATATGTTTGCTGGTATGGTGTGTTGATGTATACATATATATACATTATATATATGCATTCTATGTATATTATGTCCAGATTCCGCATAGGAGATTCTGGGCTATTTCACTTTAACATGATGATCTCCAGCTCTGTTCATTTTCTGCAAATATCACAACTGCATTCTTCTTTCTGGCTAAGAAATAATACTCCCTTGGACTGTGTGCCACATTTTCTTCATCCATCAAAAGATATCTAGGCTGATTCCATAGTTTTGCTATTGTGAATAGAACTGAATAAACATGACTGTTTGTGTGTCTCCATTGTATCCTGACTTACATTCTTTAATATGTGCCCGATAGTGGTATGGTTCATAAAGAAGGTTTGATGTTAGTTTTTTAAGGAACTTCCATGCTGACTTTCATTGTAAATGGAACTAACTTTTATTCCCACCAATTGTGCATTCTTAACAGCATTTGCTATCACTTAAACTAAAGTGTTGTAAACAAATTCATTTTGTTTATAAAAATACCCTAATACATCGACTGGTGCAGTAGAAGTAAGGCTCTGAGAGTAGAGGACGTTACCTATAAGAAGGGAGCATCAAATAAAGCATAGAAGAAGAAATAGAGAGAATTTTTTTTTGCCAGTCCTGGGCTTGAGCTCAGGGCCTGAGCACTGTCCTTGGACTTTCTCAAGGCTAGAGCTCTACCACTTGAGCCTCAGCACCACTTCCGGATTTTTTTTTCTATGTATGTGGTACCAAGGAATCGAACCCGGGTCTTCATGCATGCTAGGCAAGCACTTTAACCACTAGGCCAAACTCCCGGCTCTAGAGAGAATTTTTTAACTAAAGGATGCCAAGAGCAATGAGGATTAAGGGAAGTAGGCAGAGGAGGAAGAGAGGAGGAGGAAGAGGAAGAGGGGTAGAAGGGAAGAGGGGAGGAGGAGGCAAAGCAGAAAGAAGAGGAGGAGGAGGAGGAGGAGGAGGAGGAGGAGGAGGAGGAAGAGGAGGAGGAGGAGAAGGAAGGAAGGAAGGAAGGAAGGAAGGAAGGAAGGAAGGAAGGAAGGAAGGAAGGAAGGGAAGGAAGGAAAAGAGGAAGACCAGGAAGAGAAGGAGGAGAGGAGGAAAGAGAGTGCCTATAACTGGTGTGACAGAGGAAAATGATCATGGATAGAGTCTTAAAGATTTTAACAATGATGCCCAATATCTGACTCTATGGCTTCCCTCAGATGTGAACCATCTCCCATTTCCTGACCAGAGTTTATTCACTAGGGAACAGTATGTTACGGGAGCAAAGCAGGAGTGGAGGAATTGTACAGAGTTCCCCATGTAGATTACATGGGCCAGGAGACAGGCAGGTGGGAAGGAAAGAGGCAGGAGTTCAAGAGTACATCGGGAAAAGCTTCCCATGGGAGCAAGAGCCATGGGTGATTTCTAGGAGATAGGAAATGGTAGACTGGGACTATTTCATTTAGATCTCAAAGGACAGGGCAACCTCAGAGTCAGGGGTGACCTCAGTTCACATCTGAGTTCCATTAGCATGTCCAGATCAGGAAAGGGGGAAAAGACAAGAATGTACTCTGATAAGTAAGGTTGTTAAGAGGCAATAAATTCAAAGCATGATCTTACATATACTTCAAATGAAACACGACTTAGAAGTCCATAAGAAAACAGATTAAAAAAATTGCTCACTGTGTGTGTGTGTGCACATGTGCACATATGAAACCAAGGATGAGGCAGGAAGTGGGAGGCAGAATACTATCTGCTAGTGTCCTCCATTCCCACCTTCTTCTTATCCTCTGAGCTGTGATAGGAGTCTAAAGTTTTAGAACCACATATGTACCTGTGGCTCTTTTTCACAGGTAATGTCTTATTGGGTTAGTTAAACACACAGGGTCTCAAACAGCCTTTACTCACTGTGAAAAGTGTGTGTGTGTGTGTGTGTGTGTGTGTGTGTGTGTGTGTGTGTGTGTGTGTGTATTAGTACTGGAGCTTAAAGTCAGGGCCTCTGCTCTTATTTAGCTTTTACTCAAAACCAATGCTTTGTCACTTGAGCCACACTTCCATTTCCAGCTTTTTGGTGGTTCACTGAAGATAAGATTCTAATATGGATTTTCCTTCCCAGACTGTCATGGAATCATGATCCTCAAATCTCAGCTCCAGTAGCTCAGGTTACAGCTGTGAGTATGCAAGCACCCAGTAGGAGTCCAGGCTAGGTACCTCAGTATCCTCATGTTTCCCCTCATAAGCAGGTGTGAAACAGTAAGCATTATCTCCAGGATGTTAATGAGAAATGTCCTCAACTGAACTTCTTCAGCATTGTTTTCAGTGGAGCAAAAAATATTAGTAATTTTTAAGATTCTTGAGAAATACCATTCTCTCCTATGCTACCCATCAGCATTTGAGATTTTATAATGGTATGTGTGTGTGTGTTCACAAAATTTATAAGGCAAGCATTATCAATGTATAAGATCTTTTCTCAAAGAACAAAACCAGAAAAAGTACAGAGATCTTGGAATTATATTGCTTTTAATAAAACATATTAACTTAATCATTTTCTAGAAAAGGACATGTTAAAAAGTAAAGAGAGAGTATAAAAATAATTTGTAGGGGTTCATAAAACAATAAGTTATACTTTATCGAATGCAGTGGGGAAAAATGAGAGGGAAATTTCGCTCTTGTATTTACAGTAGCCCTGGGAGATCCAGTATTGCTCTAAAGCAGCCTGGGCAATTTGGAATTACAGGGAAAACATTTAGGGACAAAGTTTGGAATTTGAAATAGAGTAGGACTCCTGGTGCATTTTTGGATTAAAAAATTAAAAAAAAGCTGTTTCTTTGGAAAAGGAGCCAGAGTTAGACTATGGAGATCCCACTATGAGGAGATGGACAAGCATGGAGAGTTAAAAGACGGAAGGATAATGAAGTGTAGCCTCCCCTCGTAGAACCAAGGAGTGGTTCCATATGCCTTTATTGGCAGGCAGAGTTTAGAAAATCCTGTTATCAAGCATCAGAGAGTTTGGATAGAGATCAAATGAATTGCAAGGTCACATGCTGTGTCAGGGCAGACCCAGAGTTAGAACTCACAGCCCTGAAGTTTCTAATCAATTGTTTGGCTTCCTATACCACAAGTGCTTGTCAGGAAAAAGGTGTCCTCAAGCTGAAGCAACACAGCTGGAGAATATTAACTTCAAGGTAAGGCAGTTGGAGTTTCCCCATCACACATCCAGAACCTGCTTCCGAGAGCACATAAGGCAAACAGAAGAGCAGGGAGGGCTTGAGAAGCCCTCCTAGAAAGGTCAGACCTTGCATAAGGGCAACCTTCAGTGCACACACACACACACACACACACACACACACACACACACACACACACACACACACACAACACACCCTTATGCCCAGCCAATGATGATTTATTTTTAAATGAATCACCTTTTTTCTGGCAAGTATTTTCAATTTTGTCAGCCAATTACATTTAATAGGAAGCGTGTGTGTGTGTGTGTGTGTGTGTGTGTGTGTGTGTGTGTGTGTTGTTTCTTTAAATTTAGAGAGGATATTACTATGAGATATGTAGTTCTGAGATAGGAAGGAAAGGAAGGAAGGAAGATGGAGGGAAAAAGGAGTTGAAAGGAAGGAAGAAAATGGAGGGAAAGAATAAAGGACAAAGAGGGAATGAAAGAGAGGGAGGGAGAAAGAGAAAAAAGAGAGGTAAGGAATCATGATTGCAGTCATTTTATAATGATCTCCCAATCACTAGAATTCAAAGGCATAGGCAGGAGCTTTTTGAAGTTTCCCAGAGGTGCAGCAGATAGGAGAGAGACTGACAATAGGGATTCAACAAAATAAAACATTCTGCACATTAAAGGACAAGTTACTAAACTGAAAACACAGCCAACAGACTGGGAGAAGAGCTTTACCAGCAATAACTCTAACAAAAGCCTAATGTCCAAAATATTCAAAGCACCCAAGGAACTAACCCCTCCTGAAGTTTAATTTAGCGATTAGCCAATTGCTAAATGGGCAAAGGAGCTAAGAAGAGACTTCTCAGAAGAAGAGATAAGAATGGCAATGATATGAGAAAATGCTCATAAATGAAATACACATCAAAACAACTCTGAGATTTCATCTTACTCCAGTTAGATTGGCCAACATTGTGAATCTGAACAATAACAAATGCTGGTTGGGATGTGGAGAACAATCCCACTGTTAGTGGGAATGTAAACTAGTAAAACCACTTTAGACATTAGTCTGGAGATTCCTCCAAAAACTAAACATGGTTCTTCCATACAACCCAGCCATACCACTCCTGAGCAGCTACCCAGAACATCATAAGCCAGGATACCATAACAACATGTGCACATCTATGTTCACAGCTGCACAATTCACAATACCCAAGCTCTACAATTAATAAGTGGATCCAAAAAATGTGGTTCCTGTACACAATGGAATTTTACACAGCCATGAAAAAGAATAACATTATTTCATTTACAGGGAAATGGACGAATCTAGAACAAATCATGTTAGGTGAGGTAAACAAGCTAAGCTGAGAGATAAACAGCACTTAGTTTATTCTCTCATAAGTGGAAGCTAAATCTAAAAATACATGGGGACATTCTAAATTATACAGGACTCTCCACACACAGTAGACCAGAGGAAGATATTACTGTTAGGGGAAGAACACAAATGCGCAATATCTATGTGCCTCGGATCATATAAAATATTATTTATCAAAATGATCTCAAAGAAATGGAAATAAGTTTTTACTTTGTTTTTTTGTTTTATTTGTTTATCTATCTTTGGGAGGGGTACACATAAATGGTACTCACTAGACTCTTGAAAATGAACTATATAACATATAGGTGGGGATGGGAAGGAAAATCTGGGAGACAGTGAGGGAAGGAGTGATACTGTCAAAAAATATACTCTCTATTTATCCCTCTGTACATCATCTTTATAATAACAATAAAAATGTATCTCCTTATATTCCTGGCTGTATGCCTTAGGTTTGTAACTTTTCTTGCTACTACCTCCATTGAAAACTTGATGAAAACTGACGTCCTTTTATGGGAAAATGATTGCAGGCCATGGAAAAATGATTGCAGACCTCTCACTGGCAAATTTAATTCTAAAGTTTCAGGAGACTTTTTGGCTTACAAAAACAAACCAAAACAGGTTGAGCAGTGCTGTAAGAGGCTATAAATGGGGTATGAATGGCATTGATCCTTCCACCACTTCCCCTAAATCCTATGTACACATTGGCTGTTTCCTGACCACAGGAGACACTTGGAGAAAGACAGATATGGGTTTCTGGGGCTAGAAGCATGGAAGGAACAGGTACCTGAGGAGCTGATATTTTACCCAATGTACTGTTTGGTTCTGATACATAGTGAAATCTGGGAACGACTGTTTTGAATAGCTGCTTGATAGTGCTGTTCAAAGGAAGACTTCTTTCTTGGAATACATATGATATGGGCTGCTGGGGAAGGGGGAAGGGAGGAGAGGTCCTAAGAAAAGTGATCAGATCGTATTCTCCAGTCCTAACTTGGGTCAGTGGCTTAACAAAAGCAGAAATATTTGAAATCTTGCCCAATCAAGGGAATCTAGGACATATGGTCATCGTAGATATAAGATGATACAGGGGGAAAAAAAAAACACTAAGAACTCACTGGTTTAACGGTAAGCTAGCCAAAGCAAAATGAACTCCAGGATAGGAAAACAAAAGATTCATTCTTGTTCTTGTTTTGAATGTACTAGGTGAAGTTTTATTTCATTACTCTTTTTTATTGTAATATATAGAGGGGTTACAGTTATATTCATCAGATGGTAGGTGCATTACTCCTCACACATTGACATCCCTTCTCATGTTTTTGTCCCCATTTTCCTCCCCCCCACTCCCTCCCAATCATCTTGTTTTCCCCTTCTCTTTCCTATTTCAGATGGTCTTAATGTGCTATGTTATTTCTCTTCTCTTTTGTTGTCCTTTAGTTAATCTCACATTATTACAGTATGTGACTTTGTTACCTGGCATATTGAATTGCATATATGTTTATTTCTCTATTCTTTTCTTTTTTATTTCTCTTTTTCATCATTTTTTCCCTTATGGTTTATCCTCTGTTGCTGCTGTATCTGACTTTGGTATCTGGTGCTTTGTATACACATTTATTTGCTTACTTGAATAAGGGAAGGAAAGGGGAAAAACAAGATGATGAGACAAAGGGCAAAGGATGAACCAGTAAAACAGAAATATTCACAAGACAATATGTTGGAAATAAGATTTCCAATTTGGAAAGAGTTGGGGGAGGGAAAGTAGAGAGAAACATGGGAAGGGGTAACAATGTTCAAGAAGTAATATACTTACTAACTTACAAATGTAACCCCTCTCTACATCATCCTGATAATATTTTTTTTTTAAAAAAGAAAAGATAAGCTGTCCAGATGGCCTACATGAAGCCAGAAAGGTCCATCATGTGGTTTTGTATCCTGCAGGACTTTTTCCTCTAGTTGTTGAATACCCACCTTCCTTTTTTCTCACAGGACTTCTCTGCTTGCTCCACATCAAGAAATGTCAGTCTAGCTCCTGCTTTTGAGCAGCCTCAAGGCTCATTTTCAGGGTGAATCTAGAACCTGAAAGAGTTCACCTGTTCTTTCTCTTTTGGTGGCTAGGGAGTGAAATGGAGTTCTGAATCTAAGAGAATCCACATTGGCTGGTTTTTTTTTGTTGTTTTTTATCACTGATAACAAAAGAAGAAAGGGAGGAGAAGATAACAAACAAGAGTAGGCCTTGAGCACTCTGTCATGCTTGCTGGGCTGTTAATGGTGGACTTTCTAATGCCTCTCCAATTCCTCATTTCCCAGTTATTTCTCCACCTGCTGTAGCAAAACAATATAGTAATGTCACATGTCTATATAAATACACATGATAGCATGATAATAGCATGAATAAAATCACAGGTTAATAATAAATTGCTTCAAGGATAAAACCTTGGTTCTGGAAGTCCCAAAAGGAAACAGAGTAAACTAGACAAAAAAGCATATTCCTTACTCTATCATACAGATTGAATATATTATACATACAGAAAAATAGGTGCTGGATTAGAAAATATTGAAAATTGATATGTACAGCCAGGTACTAGGGGCTCTCTCCTACAATCCTAGCTCCTCAGGAGGCTGAAATCTGGGTTCAAAGCCAGTTCAGATAAGAAAGTCTGTGAGGCTTTTAACTACAAAAAAAAAAAGCCAGAAGTAGAGCTGTGGTTCAAAGTGGTGAAGTGGTAGAGCACTAGCCTTGAACACAAAAGCTCAGGGACAGTGCCCAGGCCCTGAGTTAAAGCCACAGGCTGTTTAAAAGAAGAGAGAGAGAGAGAGATAAAAATGCTAACCAAAACTTAATCCATATAAAAACAGGAGTCATTTCCTAGTCTTTGCCAGCTGAATAAAGGTGAGTAAAGCAATCTCAGTTAACATTAACTGTTTATCATTTATTATTAATATAACAAGGAAGATAAATGTCACCATGTTAAAAGATATTTTGTTGTATTTCATTATGTTCATAAATTTTTGTGAAATAGATGCTAGCTTCCCATATTTTACAAAGAAAGATAAAAGAAGCTAAATATCTTTGAGCATATTTTCAGAATATCACATGCGCTTAAACTGATGGTTTGTCGGTAAAGGTTAACAATTGGCTCTGTGAAATGAGATGAGAACTCTAGTTTGTAAATTTACTGATTCTCATGGTGTAAATCAAGGGATTTTTTAAGTTACCAAGGTGACATCATTGATCATGTAGCTGGGAAGAGATACACACAATCTGGTCATGTCAGGTATGACATGAGTACCAGCAGACAATGGCTCAAGTAGAGGCCAAGTTCATTCTAAAAGCTGGAGGTCCTTTTGAGGAACCACCATACTGCTTTCCATAGTAGTTAAAAAAGTTTACACTCACACCAACAGTGTAGTAGTGATCCCTCCTAGCCATAGCCCCTCCAGCATCTGTTGTTATTAGATTTCTTGATCGTGGCCATTCTAACTAGAGTGAGGTGGAATCTCAAAGTTGTTTTGATTTGCATTTCCCCTATGACCCAGCAATTCCACTACTTGGCATTTACCCAATCGTCCAGAAACAAGGACATACTAAATCCACTAGCACAATGATGTTCATTGCAGCACTATTTACCATAGCAAAGATAAGGAACCAACCCAGGTGCCCCTCAGTTGATGAGTGGATCAACAAGATGTGGTATTTATACACAGAAAGAATGGCATCACCCCATTTGTAAGGAAATGGAAAGACTTAGAAAAAAATCATATTAAGTGAAGTAAGTCAGACTCAAAGGAACATAGGCTCAATGGTTTCCCTCATTTGTCATAATCAGTAGAAACCTTTGGCTCTCTTAGCAGAGATTTACAGTAGAAAAAAACCTAGATACATAAGGCCATGTAGTATGATGCTAAATGAAAGGACCTCCAGGGTAAAGAAACAAAAGCCATATAATGTGTGATTGTTGTCCTTAATGTGCTATGTTATCTCTCATCTCTTTTGATGTCCCTTGGTTATCTTATATTGTTACAGTATTTTACCTTGTTATCTGATATATTGTATATATGTTTATCTGCTTATTCGAAATAGGATAGGGAAAGGGAGAAAACAAGATGAGGGGCGGAGGTTAGGGGAAGGAAATGGGGACCAAGACATGAGAAAGGGTATTAATGTTTGTGAAGTAATGCACCTTCTAGCTGGTGAATACAATGTAACCTTTCTATTAATTATAATAAAAATATATGACAAAATAACTAGCAAAAAAAGCTGAAGGTCCATCCGCTCAGTGCCCTTACAATTACAGGACCATGGTAATTGGCCATGGCCACATTTCTATTCTGGACATATCAAAGTATTTGTAGAGATTAGCTGCTTTTCTAAAAAAAAAAAATAGAGAGAGAGAAACCACCAAATTGTCCTGCTCTTTAATGGGTGAAGTCAGAATCAAAGTGAAAAGTCAGTAGACATCTTGGAGAGCTAAATTGGAAATACCAGCAAGGGAACATCACTGTAAGAATGTTAAGACTACGAATGGAAAACATCAGCACTCTTTTGACCTAAAGCCTAGCAGCTTACTACAAAATTTCCAAAACTATGTTTTAATCCAATAAAGAAAAATCTAAATACCCAATCCTAATTATAACAGCCTGCTTTCCTTCCTTCCTTCCTTCCTTCCTTCCTTCCTTCCTTCCTTCCTTCCTCCCTTCCTTCCTTCTTTCCTTCCTTCCTTCCTTCTTTCCTTCCTTCCTTTCTTTTTTCTTTCTTTCTTTCTTTTTTTCTTTCTTTCTTTCTTTCTTTCTTTCTTTCTTCTTCCTCCCTTCCTTCCTCCCTTCCTCTCTCTTTCTAACATTTTCACATTGATACATCCAGGAAGTTAAATGTCCATTTTTCCTTCTTTCTTTTTTTTTTCTCACCCACTCTCTTCTTTCTTTTCTCTCTCTTACTACACTGTGTTAAAATCATTATAAATGTTTTTGATTCTGACTAGTTTCTTTCCAAAGCACTTAAATATTTAACTTCTTTTACTAAATCTGTAGATCATGTGGTGACCATAATACCCGTCTAACTCATGATTACTCATGAGAGTCAAAGAAGAGCAAACTTGAATTGCCAAAGATGATCCCATCACCCATAGAGCATATGTAATATGCTTCACAAATGAATTTGCAGAAAAAAATTTAAAACAGGTTTCCTTCTAAAAACAAAAAGACATAAAACAATAAATATTTATGAAATAAAAATAACACTTCATGACATATAAAGCTACTGTATAGTAGTCATATTACTCTATAGTATGTCAGATTTTCTAATATCAGACCATTAAAATCCTAAAAAAAGTATAAATCTGATGAAAATTTCAATTACTACTAATATACAAAAATTGGTAAGGAAAAACAATAAATCATAAAAATATTAGAAATAACTTGATTTTTATATAATTTGGGGTACTTTAGATGATGGGGAGGGAATAAGAAAAAATTATACACACACACATATATTCCACTTGGCAATATCAAATGAAGAATATGTTTCCAAGTATTTGACAGGAAATTTCTTTAGCTTTCATTTTCAGTATAGATTTAGATTTCTGTATACTTAGATTTACTGTAAAACAGAAACAATTGAAACTATTAAATACTAGAGGATTAATAAATAATTCTAGAGTTGTGACTAATAATTTAGCTGAAGTGGGAGGATTGCAAGTTTGAGGCCAGTCAATGCTACATGGTGAGACCTTGTCTCAAAAGCAGAAATAAATAAAACTAAGAACCCATAAACAAAAAGAATCCCAGTTTTTCTCTCTGATATATGGATTCCACCAGACACAGACATGTCTGCCTCTGAAAGAAAATATAGAAAGTCCTTCCTTACCAGTATAGGAGGCTGTGCTTTATTGCTGGCTGGATGAGAGGGACAATTGAGTGTTCAGCACTAGAATGCACCTCAGGCCAGAAGGTTCTGGCACAGGCAGTGCTGAGACTGTGCATTTATGGTCAGTGGAAATCTCTGCCCGCAAGTTCAAACAAATAGATCTAGTTAACCTCCCAAAGATGAGAAAAGTGAAATGAAAAAGAGTAAAAAAGAAACAGGAAAGTCATTCAAATTTTGATCCCATCACTATTAACTGAGGTTAAACAAAATCATTTGAATTTGGTCTTCATTTCCTTATCTGCAAACCAGTGGAAAATAGCACCAAAATTGTGATAATGGAATGAGACAGTAACATAAAGTCTTTTAAGAATTAAGATGCCAAGTAACTGATAGCATGTCTCTGACAATTGCTTCTTACCGTTCCCATTTTCCTTGAGTTTTCTAGATATTAGCTATCAAAGGTCTTTGGGGCTGGCTTGGAATCTCATGTTTGAAATATAACTCAAGACATTCTAGGCGCCCCCTCTTAAGTAAGTCACTTTATCAATGATGGCAAAGTTGTCTGATCAGTTTACAACTTTGATACAGTAGTACATACAGCTCTTGTGCACATGCTGGTGAGATTCTGGGATATTTTGGCAGTGAAACTAGCATTTCTTGTTGTTATAGATGTGGGACATAAATGTCAAGTATGGTTTCAAGATTCATGACTTGAGCAACTGGAAAGATAGAGTAGCCATTAATAAAGATGAAGAAGACTGTGGCTAGGACAAGACTAGAAGCAGAAAGATCAATTTAAATTCGAGATGTTTACAAGCCCTCCAAGGAGAGATGTCACACAGTACACGAAAAATAAAAATGAGGACATCAAAAGAGAAAGACACCAGTGATATATAATGGTGAAACCAACTCGAGTCCCTTGAAAGTAATTTTCAGCATATTAGCTTTGTAACAGGGCTAATAATCCATCAAAATTAAAACAGGAAATCAGTAGGCTCCAAGAAGAATTTATTTTAGAAAAAGAATGGAATGGAATTACATTATAAACATGGAGGAGCAGGGTTATCTTGAGAAAAAGGTATTTTCTCAGTTATATAGAAAAAGGCAATAAAATTATCATTTGAGATGGAATAAATGTTTTAATAAACACAGTACAATGTAATTTTGAACAATGGATGGCAGGTAAATATGTTTAGAAATGGTAGGACAAATAGTGCACTAATGCCAGCAGTTGTACTCATTAGACACTACACAGAAAATAAATTACACAACTTGTAGATGGGGACAGGAGGGAAACATCGGGAGAGAGGGTGACATTGTTCAAAACGAAATATGCTCTTTTTTAGCTTATATAACTGTGACCCCTCTGTACATCACCTTTACAATAACAATCAAGAAATTTTAAAAAGTATGTTTAGATTTTGTAGATGTGTGTACTAATTCATGGTCTGAATACTGTCCTTGAGCTTTTATATCCAAAGCTATGTATGGCTGTACTGCTTTGAGACACAGTTCTGTTTGCAGATTTTTGCTGGTGATTTGGAGATAAGAATCTCCACGTTGTGCTGTGGCTCAAGTGGGAGAGTACTAGCCTTGAGCTTAAGGGATAGCGTCCAGGGCCAGAGTTCAAGTCCCACAACTGACAAAAAAAATAAAAAGAATCTTATGGACTTTCCTGTCTGAGCTTGCTTTGAACCACAATCTTCACGTCTCAGACTCCTGAGTAACAAGAAGTATAGGTGTGATTTTTAAATAGCATAGGTAATAATATTCAGAATACAATCATTGTTCTACACTGAAAAATATGGATGGGATCATTGGCTTTCAATGACTAAAATTATCATTATAGATAAAATCTAAAAATCATGAAATTTCTAAGATGTTTTAAGTCTTCTGGAATGTTTAAATTTAACTCTTTAATTCCATTAGTACATTTTTATATAGACAATTAGTGATGCCTTATTAACTAATTTTCTTTTCTTCTCTTTTTTCCTAAAAGAATAAATCAGTGAATAAGAAAAAAACCCCACATAATCTACCATTGGAATTTTTACTGGACATCTGAGCTCTTGTCCTATGAGAGTCAAATTTCTTCTTAAAAAAATGTCAAAAGCAAGTATCTCATGGGTATTTTAGATGGCATAAAAGCAGAAAGCTTCAAACCTGACGGAAACTTTGGAGATGACCTTATTCAAAGCCAGGACAGGGTGAACGCTCTACAAGTTCATTCTAACCTTGATCATCTAAGAGTATTCATTGAGCCCCATATGACAAAGGTATCCCGCTAGACATTAAAATGTGGTTCATCCACCTTTTAAAGACATAATTCCAGTCTTTAAGAACAATTCCTTCAAAATAGTGAGGAATAGAGGCAAATGTTTTTGGACTTTTCCCTGGGAAAAAAATACATTAAAGAAAGATAGTAAATAAAACAATGTATTATATCCATTTGCTTAGTAGCATATCAGGGAAAAAAGCCATAACTCTACCTGACTTCTAAAAAAATCTGACTTTTAATCCACAAAAGATATCTTTTTCATGGCTGAAGGGAAAACATTTATTGACTACATGAGTTCATTAAAACGCAAATGGAAAAAATCTAGACTTTGCCAAGACAGCCACTATGAATCAAACAAAACATATCTTGTTAAATATGCCATTCCTAAACTTCCACTATTAAGACTGGAGTGCCACTTGACACCTTGAGAGGAAATGAGAGTGAGAGGAACACAGCTTGGGCCTACTGAAGACCCTTTCCTGATAGCTCTTCTTTCTAGATACAAGACCAGAAGGCCCTGGCAAACAGCCACCTCCGAATCACCTCTGTGATTTCTCACAGTTACACAGTCCAGCAGATCCTTCAAGGGAATGATTTATTCCCTGAAATAAAGTTTGTACTCCTACCCCATCAGTTCCTAGCTTTTGGAACCTCGTAACAACCCTTGAACTTTACTTATTCTTTATTTTTTCATGTCCAGAACTAATTTGTCATGCCAGTCGCTGGTGGCTAATGCCTATCATCTTAGCTACTCAGGAAGCTGATGTCTAAAAATGGTAGTTTTAAACCAGCTCAGGCAGACAAATCCCAGAGACTCTTATCTGCAATTAATCAGCAAATATTGGAAGTAGAGGTGTGGCTCAAGTGGTAGAGTGCTAGCCTTAAATATATAAGCTAAATAAAAGCCTTGAGTTTGAGTCCCAGTATCAGCATAAAATAAGCAAACAAACAGTGTACAGCATCTAGCACATGATAGAGAGGCAGTCATTATTCAGCCATATATTTAAAAGGTTTTGAAATGTTAAGTAGTGACATTAAATCAAAATTATTAAGACCTTTCGAACGAAAAGAGCTGATCGTGTTTCTGAGAGTTCATTTAAGTTCAGTAACTAAGTTCCACTGCTATGACGCACATTAAATTTTGTGGGTGACTTTCAAATTTCAAAGACATCAACTTCATCATCAACAGAAGCAGTTGCTTTAGGTCTTTTCTTTCGTTTTTGTTTTTGTGCTGGTACAGAGGCTGAAACTGAGGAATTGCACTCTCGCTTAGCTTTTCCACTTGAGACTAGCACTCTACCACTTGAGCCAGACATCCTCTTCTGGCTTTTTGCTGATTATAAGTTTCACAGACTTTCTTGCTTGGGTTGGCTTCAAAACACAATCCTCAGATTTCAGCTTCCTCAGGAGCTAGTATTATAGGCAGGAGCCACCAGTGCCTGGCTTAGTTGCTTTACTGACCGTGCAGTGTTGGGTCTCATCTCTTACATATAAAAACATGTCACCTATAACCAAGAGGAGAAAGTCCCAAGGGAGGAAGAAAAGATTTTTGTTAATTAAAGTTATTGGGTCTTATTATGATATACAGCCATGTGAAAACCCTCTCTTCTGATGAGTTCCATAGACAAACTAACATAGCATAGAATTCAGTACTCCCGTGCACTGAAGAAACTCCGAAGCTTTGTACTCCCGCCCCAATGACTATGCTGAGCTGTGGATGAGAAATTACAATGCTGACTGGCAAAGTTCAAGTACTGAACACATGTCCAATGCCTGTTCTGTCTCAGGAATAGGACCCACTGAGCTACAGATTTATTAACATCACCAAGGACTTCTGGTTCGCCAAAATCAGTAGTTTTTTTCTTACCTAAGAAAGAACATGAATTAGCAAATAGATCCATTATTTTGTGAGTTTTCTGCAAGGTCCAGAAAATGTGTGTGTGTGTGTGGTGTGTGTGTGTGTGTGTGTGTGAGAGAGAGAGAGAGAGAGAGAGAGAGAGAGAGAGAGAGAGAGAGAGAGAGAGAGAGAGAGAGGAGGGAGGGAGGGAGGGAGGGAGGGAGGGAGGGAGGGAGGGAGGGAGGGAGGAGAGAGAGAGAGAGAGAGAGAGAGAGAGAGAGAGAGAGAGAGAGAGAGAGAGAGAGAGAGGATGTACTGGAGCTCGAACTCAGGCCTAGTGCATGTGTGCATTTACTCTACTTTCTTGCTCATGGATGGTTCTCTATCTTCCATTGGGCAATTTGCTGGGTAATTGAAGATGGAATCTCATAGCCACATTGCATTGGCTTTAAACCATGATCCTCTAGATCTCAGCCTTTTTGAGTAGCTAAGATTGCAGGCACAAGCCATCAGCACCTAGCTAACATTTTGCTTTCATCACTATTATCATTAAGTAATTTATAAAATAAAAGTGTCATTAAGTAATTTTTTTCTCAGTCAAGTCAATGAACTCTGGGCCTGGGTGTTGTCCCTGAGCTCTTCAGCTCAAGGCTTCCACCCTACCCCTTGAGCCACAGTGCCACTTCTTGTTTTCTAGTGATTAAATGGAGAGTTTCTCATTCTTTAGTGGTTTCATACATGATTAAATTTGGTTAGATTAAAATATGGAGAAGCAAAATTTAACATAGCTGTATATCTATATTTGGCAGTATCAAGGATTTGAACTCAGGACCTTGTGTTTTCTAGGCTGAGTCATGCCTATTGCCCTGCCTTTTGCTGACAACAACAAAATACTGTAGTTAAGTTCTGAATTGAAGCCTTTGTTTTAAATGAACCATGATATCACCTTAACAGACCTTTACAAAAGACAGAGCACCAGGAATGCACATCTGTGATCATAGCAACTCAGGAGGCAGAGATTGAGTTTGGCAGAGATTGTGGTTTACAGTCAGCCTGGGCAAAAGAAATGCTCATGTGACCCATTTCAACCAATAGCCAGGTATGGTGTGATCTGCCTGTCATACCACCTATTAGGGGAAATGAAAATAGGACAATAGTAGTACGTGCAAACTTGAGGAGTAAAACATGACCCAATGCCCAAAACAACCAAGACACAAAGAGCTTGGTGGTATATAACTAAATCAGTACAGCACATTCCCAGTAAACGCAATGCCCTGAATTAAAATCACCCCCCAAAACAATAATTGATATAGAAATGACAACACAAATACGATTGTGCTGAGGTATCATCTATAATTCCAATTATAAGTGGCCACTTGAAAAATTAGCACATATTAGACACTAACTCTGAGATGCCAAAATAAACCACGACCAAATCAACATAGCATGTTACAGACAGGTGTGTGTATTCATTAGTAAAAGGATTTGGAAAGTCCAGAAAAAAATGTCTGGGTTGCACTTCATGTACCACTGTTTCCCAGTGCAGGGTGGCACATCACTTTAGTGGAGCTCGTATTAAACTCTGACCTGTCTTATACAAAATGAACCAAACAGTCTGCTAACTACTTGAGTTCAGCACTTACCAACATTAAGGGAAAGGAAGAAGAGTGAAGCAGCCACCCTCAAAATCTACTGGAAAACCATGAAAGAGGTGACATCAGTCAAGGTGCATTGTACTCAGAAACTGACATGTTGAACAGTAATCACTCTGTACAATTGCTTAATTAAAATATAGTTTAAAACATAAAGTGGGTAATGGAGTTGGTTCTGAAACAAACATAACCTTAGAGCTGTTTATGATTGCTTGTTTATCTTTCCTCTCCTTCCAGGGTGATTGCCTGAATAAAACTCTAGGCTTTCAGACAGCAGGGGCTGTAGAACCCTTATGTGAACAAGATTCAAGATAAACAACTTGATAATAAAGTCCAAAGAATAGCACACAAGTGATGGGCACCTCATCAGACTCGGGAGGGAATAACGAATGTGCTCTTCATCCGTTGGAAGAAGACTCTGAGTTTATCTTTCAAAATAAACTCAAGAACCAGAGGGCTGGGAGTGTGGCTTAGGGGTAGAGTACTTACCAAGCACACATGAAGCCCTAGATTTGATTCCTCAGTACCACATAAATAGAAAAAAGCCAGAAGTGGCATTGTGGCTCAAGGGGTAGCCTTGAGTAAAAGCAGCTCAGAGATAGTGTCCAAGCCATGAGTTCAAGCCCTGAGAATGGCCAAAAAAAAAGCCTCAGACTCCACTGGGAGTCATTGCAGATACTCCCAATCTCCTGCTCTCTCTTCCAGAAAACAAAGTCACGACAGAGCTAAGGAAATTCTGATTCTCTACAGCACAGAATAAAGTCCCCCCAAATAAGCACAACGTTCTGGATTGTTCTAGCATTTTCCATGCAGTGCCCAATCAGCCACTCAGGCCATGTAAGCAGTCTCCTTGTGATTCCACGAGTCCTTGCTGACTTGCAGGGCCAAAGGCTTCACCTACCCTCAGAGAAACTCCTTGTGTGTATGATTGGTATTCTCTGAATATGGCTCCCAGGATTTAATCTGTGCCTTTAAGATTCAAAATGTATTTCTTATAACACAAATGTGGTTTTATTCCTAATAGCCATAATAATATTAGTCTTATTTGAACACTACCAGATGTCAGGCACTCTACCAAGAGTTTAGTTTCTTCATTTCACTCACACTGCAATACTGGGAGACATAAACTGCTGATGATCACCGCTGCATGGATGAGAGACACAGAGAGTTTAGGTGTACAGCTATGGGGACAGAAAGGATAATGCAATAAAGGTGGGGCAAATGGAAAGCCTATTATCTTGATGCTATACTGCTTGCAGGCAGGCAGGCAGGCAGGCAGGCAGGCACGAAGGAAGGAAGGAAGGAAGGAAGGAAGGAAGGAAGGAAGGAAGGAAGGAAGGAAGGAAGGAAGGAAGGAAGGAAGGAAGGAAGGAAGGAAGGAAAAGGGAGGGAGGAAGGGAGGAAGGGAGGGAGGGAAAAGGAAAGGAAAGGGAAGGGAAGGGAAGGGAAGGAGAGGGAAGGGAAGGGAAGGGAAAGAGGAAGGGAAGGGAGGGAGGGAGGGAAGAAAGGTCCTGAATTTTTCTTGATGTATGGTAGTTGTGTTTGTGTTCTAGTAATGTACGGAGGGGTTACGATTACACTAGTTAGGAAATGAATTCATTTATTTTTGAGCAGTGTCACCCCTTACCTTGTTTTTTCTCTCAGTTTTCCCTCCCGATCCCTCCCCTGCAATGTATCACTCATTTTAACTTAGTGTCTAGTATCATGCCTGCATTTGTTCACCCTTTGATCCACCATTTCTACGTTACCCCTTACCCTCCCCGAAACAGACCAAAGGTACAGAAATCAAAAACGGCAACCAAGGAGAAAAGGGCCAAAAAAAAAAGAAAAGAAAATGAAAAAGAAAGAAAGAAGCAAAATAGCAAAACTTCTTATTTCCATTTCTTGAAGTTCATTTCAAGAAACATCATTTTATATGATCATATGCTACTTTTACTAAGTAGAGTAATATTTTTTAAGTAGAAGGTCTAAGAGCCAACGTTCAGCCCCATTAAAGTCTCAAGCTCCCTGCCTACAATGCAAAGACTGTAAGAACTACCATTTATTGTCCACTTGTTATATATCCCAGTCCTCAAATATCTTTCATAGTAACATACTTATTTCTCAAAGCAATTTTTGAAACGGGCTCTATTATTACTCTTTTTTCTTATTACTTTTTTGTGTGTGGGTGGTCATGGGGCTTGAACTCAGCCTGGGCACTGTTACTGAGTTCTTCAACTCAAGGATACCACCCTACCCTTTAGCCAAGCCCCACTTCCCATTTTCTAGAGATTAGAGATAAGAGTCTCTCTCAGGTTCTGGGCTGGCTTTGAACCTTGATCCTCAGATCTCAAACTCCTGAGTAGCTAGTATTACAGGTGTGACCAGCTTTTGTTAATACTTTTAATGTGATCCAAATAATAGTAGAGTGAAATCTTCCATCACATACAAATAGCTCTGTACAATCCCTGACACCATATCAATAAACATTAATCACTGAACATATTATACACAAACATACCATTTTAACAAACATGAGCCATTGTGCACATGACAAATATACTTATGATAAGGATTTTTTAGCTTATTGAAAAGAATATTTTGAAAAAAATGAACACTGTTTCTACTAGTGCTCTGAGGCAATGTAAATTAATGAAATGTTAATAATAGAAATATATAGGCGGCAGCTCTGGGACAGTTGTTGAAACAGTAGCTTTGCACCTGGGCTGAGTAGAGCAGAATAAATAGTAAACTACTTACTACTGACTGGCTCTGTGACTTTGAACAAGTTCCTTAACTGATCTGAGGCTCAACTTTCTTAAGCTATAAAATGGTGATTTTAAAAAATCAATGCCTGCTTTGATGGGGCCACCAAATGGAATCATAACAATCTTTGCTTTAAAAGGATTACAAGTTTAGTGAGCTCAAACTTTGAATGTACTTAGCAAAACATTTGTCAGATACTCAGAAAGTTAACAACTGGTAGCATTTTCACTGTCATCTTATTTACTGTTTGCATTCAGTCTGCCTGGGGGTTTTCTCACAGAATTTTTGTCTCAAGAAAAGCACTGGACACAGAATTTAGGAATACCATCTGATCTAAAATAAAACCCCTGGGAGAAGGAGTGGAACTTGTTTCATCCTCAGCATTGAAGAAATTAATGAATAAGTTAATTAAATCCATTAGGCCACATGAAAATTCAGTAACATTGTTTTCCAAATTTGTTTATGGAAGGACACCCAGTATGTTTTGCTTTCAATCTTATCCTAACATCAATGACTTAAAATGGAAAACTTCCTGGAGTGTTGTTTTCAATAAGACATTACTGACCATTGTGATACAGCATGGGAATAGAAATGCTACTTTAAAGTGCATTTTCTGATAAACTATGTTCATTTGCTTGACTTTCAATAAGGGAAAGGATGATTGTTTACAGATTCATATAGCCTAATAACATTTTCATGTTCAACCTTGGGAAAAGAATACTATCTCAAAACATATGGTCATCTAGAATTTTAGTACTAAATCGGAAACACTCTGACTATAAAAATGTAGAAGAGAGCCAGGAAATATATACCAGTGTACCCAAAGATGCCCACTTGTATGCTAACAGCAAGCAATCCAAGACCTGATATCCAAACCAAGCGTGTTCTAAGGGAAAGGTCTAAAGCACATGATCCCATGCGGCTTCCAGCTAGGATTCCCAGCCTTGAGTTCTGGATCAACCCTGGAGCCTTCTTCCAGATGCAAACTGATGTACACTCAGCTGCTTGGAGAATTACTACTATTAATCTTAGACCGACTTAATCCATAATAAATGGCCTAAAAAATATGCCAACACCAAGGCTCATGACAGAATTTGAAATCATAAGCACGACAAAATCCCGTTGGTTCAAAGTGAAGCCATGTATAATAAGTTGTTAAAATATCTGGATTATGGTTCAACCAGCTCTGTGATCCTAAGGGCAATGGAAAATTACTAGGATTTGCTGGTCTCTTCTCAGAATCTCCCCTTTTCCAACACTCGGTTCAGGCTTTGCCAAAACAAATGCAGCTTCCAAGGAGGAGCAAATGAGGTGTAAGTTGACCCATGTTTTCCCTTTACAAGTCAAATATCCAAGTCATTTTAGAATGAGTCTCTTCTAACAAAAGCTTCTCCTAGAGTTTTTCCCTTTTTCTTCATTCATTTGTTCTATTACAACTCCCTACAACTCAACACACTTTATGAGATCACTAATAGACAATAAAATAAAAGACAAATTACAAAAGTTAAGGCCAAGAAAAATAAACCCAAGCTTGAGTATCACAAAGTTAATATAATTGGGCCACAGACCCAATTTTAAGCTTCCTGGTGACCAAAGATAAAAAAAATTAAAAAATGGAAACGGTTCAAGGAATTAACTTAAAGGTATGGTAGAGATACAGCCAGATTTAAATGTGTTTTTTTTTACACATGAACATATTCCCATGAATGTATGTCTACTAAAGACACAGATTGGCCTTCATAAATATTTCTTTTGCAAGGCTCGTCTAGAGCAGCATCCAGCTACCCTCTCCTCATCTCCTAAAGCCTTCAGAGGGAAAATCCTGCTAATGAAACCTCCATTTTTTTTCCATTTCCACCAAAATAATGGCCTTTATTCAAAATTGCTACTTTTTTCATATATTTTTATTGTAAATAATAGAAGGGTTACATTATATTCATCAAATAGAAAGTGCATTACTTCACAAATATTGATACCCTTTCTCATGTCCTGTTTCCCATTTCCCTCCCCTCTCCCCCCTCACAACTTGATTTCCCCCCTTCCCTCCCCTATTTCAAACAACCAATTAAGCATATATAAAATTGAAACCTCCATTTTTAAGGAAAAAAAACATGGTCAACATTTCCATTTTAACTCAAAGAAATGAACTATTGCCAAAATGGTCCTTGTTATTGCCAATAATGCATTTTTATATCGCTTTAAAAAGTGTTTTGACAAAGATAGAGGATGAATAATTTTGAAATACATTGCAACTATATATCAAAACAGCATAAAGAGCCTCAGGGGAAGCTACTAACTGAAAGGGAGGTAGGGGGCTAGAGGAAAGAAATAGGCTCTGTCAGTTGGTGAGAAGATTCCAGCGGGAAGATGTAAAAAGATAAATATGGTAAAAGGTAGATTGTTTGCATCTATGAAAATAAAACAATAAACCCATTGAAATTTTGGGAGGAAAGGGAAAGAGAAGCAATGCAGATTGAAAGAGGTGGTTAAAATGGGAATGTACTGTAAAGCTGTATGGAAATGTAGCAATGAAATCTTCCCCATACAACTAATTTTTAAAAGAAAGTATTATGGAATGTGAACTCATCAAGAATTCAGAGAGATAATTCTGACACCAGTACATTATGAACAATAAAATCTCCATGCCTGTTCTCAACCCTTCAGGGATGAGTTCACAGTCATACACTAAATTTGTTTGGTGTTGCTAATGAAAGATTGTAAATGCAATTTTAGAAGCATTCATTTATAAATAAAAGTTCAGAAACAAAATGTGAAAGGGCAAAGTGAAGATGCTGGAGATTTTTTTTATTATTTTAAGTAGTTGTGCAAAGAGGTTTCAATTCAACAAGTCAGATTATAAATATAATACGTTTTGACTAATGCCACCTCTTCCTTAATTCTCTGCCATCTCTCCTGACTCCACCCACAACTTCAAGCTATCTGGTTACATTTTCACACATGTGCATTGGATATCTCGACTGTATTTACTCTCTCCCTGTTTCTGCCCACACACTCACCCAACCCTCCTCCCAAGTTTCCTTGATAAAACATGTTTCAGCATGCTGGAGTTCATTTTGTGGTAAAGTGCTCTTTAGTTGTTTGGATGAGTTACACATTGGACTCCCCCTGAGTATACCATCCTTTGGTGAACGTATTTGTGTGCTTCTGACTTAGAAGGAAGGGGATGAGAGCAGAAGCTTGCAGTGAGGAGCGACCTTGCATCCCTGCTCTTGTCTGGTCCTTTCTTTCATTTCCCAATTCACTCTGCACAGTGATCCCTTCCTATAGACACTACCTGTCTACATAGATGCGGAAACTTGGGTTCAAAGAAAGTTAAATGCTGTGCTCAAGATCACAGGTATGACCCAACACATGTGTCATGGCATAGCTCATGTTATTCCTCACATACCATAAAAGATCAGATGTATGACACTTGGCCCAGGTTCTCAGAACTAGGAAACCAGCAGAAGGCCAAGCTGGTGTTCTTGTATACACCGATGCCAGAGTTTTTCTGCCACTAACAGTTACTTCACTCCAAAGAACACAATTTGCCATACTGGTTTCATGGATAGAGTGTCTCTGTGAGGTTCTAAAGACAGAGCTTAAGTTAATAAAATAACAGCAATGTGTTTCCTTTCTTTTATCTTATCCTTTTTTCCCTAATTCCATCTGGCTCATTGGTAAAATAGAGTTTGTATGTTTATTTGTGAATTTGACTATTGTACTGAAAGTACAAAAGGATATAATTGAGATCAACTCAAAACATAATAAATGAACTAAAAATATACCGTTTTCACAAGGGAAACGACCCACAATTTTCTAGGCCACATTCCCTCGAGCTAGAGAATATACTTCTAATGAGCTTTGAGTAATCACATAAATTGAAAACCTAACCTTGTAATGCCTGATAGTGATCTAAACTACTTAGCTATGTTTTGTATTAGACCACAAAACAGTGGTTTGTTCATGAAATGTAACAGAATATCATGTGTTACTCATACTTTGGCCTTAGGCTTACATGTGTTGAAACCATAATCCCCAACGTATTTCAAGAGTATGTTTGGACAACCAAAGTTACTCTATGAAAATAACTCAAAAGGAAAACTCGATTCCATTAAAAACACAAATTACTAAGAGTTAAATATTTAGGTATTGCCTAGGGTGTATAAGGAAGATAGAAAATACAGTGCATGTTTTTCTCACTTTAAAAGGGAACATTCAGGAACCGTGCGGGAAAGCTGTAAATTAGCTATATCCTGATCTACTTCATGTATGTTGCATTATGTAATGTGGAAGAAACGAGATCCTATAGCCCAACAAAAGGCTCTTTGATACAATAGCTTCAGAGTCTGAGAGGAAGGGTGCTATCTGGCTCTCTAAGTCAGAAATCCTTTCCAGAGGATGGCAAAATCTCAGGAATTCCTCCCAGAAATCACAAGTCGAAGACCCTGAAGTCAAAACACTTGCATAGCAGTTGTTTGTTCATTGTTCATGACAGTGGTAGGACTTGAACTCAGGGCTTCTTTCTCTCCTTAGCCTTTTCAATCACAGCTGGCATACTGCCACTTGAGCCATATCTCCAATTCTAGTTTTTTTCTGTTGAATTGGAGATCAGAGCTTAATGGACTTTCTCCTCAGGCTGTCTTCCAAGGGAGATTCTCAGATCTCAGCCTCCTTGAATAGCTAGGCTTACAGGCATGAGCGAGCAGTGCCAAGGCATGCTGGTAGACGTGATTTAGGCCATAAGTTTTCCAAAGAAAGAACAGTGTGGATAGCATGTCAGTGAGACATGATTCAAACAAGCCCAAGTCTCGGTTCTGTGGTCCACAGTCTATGACCTTAGGAGAATCAGCCTCTCCAGACCTTAATTTCATCACCATCTAAAGTATAGATAATACTCCTCTTAGAGTTTGTGAGCATTTACTGAGGGGGTGGGCATATGTAATTAGCTAATTTCTTAGCACCCAGTAAGTACTACATGAGTTTTAGCTACTATTATTACTCCTAATTATTATCATGTTATAAATAATATCTGTCCCTTGAAGATCTAAGAGGGTACTTAGAATATCAACAGCCCAATAAATATTTACTAACTCAACTGAGCTTGTGGGCTTACATTGTTCATTTAATTACAAAGGAAATGTTTAAAGGAACATTATCCGAACTCTGAGAAATACTAAGCTGACCATCAAGTAAGAAATGTTGCATTAAACAAGCATCAATATTTTTTCCTATAGAACCTCTCAGAGCATGTTAGTAATCATTTGTATTGTATTTCCAGAAAGGCTTTAAATAAAATCTTCAGTGTTCCTCATGGGCAACACAAAAGATTTGACAACAATAATCTCTAAAATCTTCTCATTACAGGTTTGTAATTCTTTTTTTTCTTTTTCATATATTTTTATTGTAATTAATAGAAGGGTTACATGCTATTTGCCAGATAGATGGTGCATTAATTCCCATACATTAATACCCTTTCACATGTCTTGGTCCCCATTTCCCTCCCCCCTACCCCCACCCCTCATCTTGTTTGTAATTCTAAGCATTTTCTGATCTATTTACGCTCATGAATACAAAGAAAAGTAAAGGTTTAATTCCTCCTTGAATCAAGAGATTCACATTTTCCATTTTTCTATTTCCAGGCTAGGCAGGAGCTCTACCACTTGTGCCATACCCCTATTCTGTTTTGGTTTTCGTATTTCTATACACAGGCCAACATGGAGGGAACCTGCTATCTTCCTGAAGCATCCTGTGTGGCAGGTACACACCACTCACTCAGATTGTTGGTTGAGATAGGGTCTTGCTAACTCTGGGCCCCAGATAGACTTGAACCATGATCTTTCTGATCACCTCCAGAGTGCCTGGGATTACAGGCTACATCTCTACACATACTGCACTTCTTTTGTTATTTCTGTTGCAACACAATGGAACAAGTATCTTGTTACAGTTGTTATATTCTCCCATCCTCTATCTACCCTGCATCTTCCTGTATCACCTATATCCTGTATCACCTGTATCACTGTGTCTCCTGAGACAGTCCATGATGCCTCTCTGTCTCCATTGGACAGTTGTGACCTGCTTGGCACACTAGACAAAGCCATTGACATTTGGGCTATAATATCCACACTTGCTAGCCCTTCCCCTACCCTTCACAATTCTTGCATTTCAGCTTCCATGTGAGTAACACACCTACCAATTCTTCTCTCCACCACCTGTCAGCTACGCTTCAGTTTGTCTAACTGGAAAACACAGAATCATCCCTTAATACTTACTTACTTTCTTCTCCCTCTGTGGTGTTGTTAAGTCCTTTATTTCCTTCTCTCTCCTTTATTGTGTCTTAACCTCAGGGCCTTGCACTTTTGATCAGTTTTTTTCCCCCTCAGGACTGTCAGTTTACTATTGGAGAGTCAAGCATTTTGCTCACTGAGAATGGAGTCTCACAAACGTTTTGCATAGTCTGTGTTTGAACCTCAATACTTAGATCGCAGCTTCCTGAGTAGTTAGGATTACAACATGAGTCGCTCATGTCCAATTTTACTAATACCATTTATGTTGCAAGTCCCCTAGACTGAATTTTTCAACACCCTAGATTTTCTTTTCTTTTGTCTCCCATCTCCTGTGCAATACATTATGCATTATTCAGATGCCTCTGAATGTTTGATGAAAAGAGATGTAGCTTAATAGCATGTGTGGATTCAATCTCCAATACCACATAATTAATTAATTATCCCAAATCAAATTTTATCTATGAAATGAGAGTATCTACTTTAGACAGATGGATATTAAACATGAATAAAAGCATACAAACATGTCAAATTTACTTCCCTCAAATTGTGGACTGTGTCTAATGTAAAGGTTTACTTAATTGGTAATTAATATGTTGTTTGATTTGTCAGTATTGGTATTCGAACTCTGAACCTTCCATTTGCTAGGCCGGCATTGTACCTCGTGAGCTACACCTCCAGCCCTGCTTTTGCTGGTTATTTTGGAGAGAGAGTCTAGCAAACATTTCTATGCATCTATCCAGTCTTGGCTTCAAATAATGATGTTCCAGATCTCAACTTCCTGAGTAGCTAGGATGACAGGCGAGAGCCAGTGCACAGCTGGTAACCCTCTGCACATGTACTCTGAGCACCAACACATTCACACTGTTGGGCTGTACCATGGAACAAGAGAAGCTAAAGTTTAAAGGCACAGTACCTGCTGGAAGATGTGTGGTTATGAGAAGACTCAGTAGAATGTGACACTGAGTTCTCCTTCAAAGAGGAAGCTATATTTTCACAGTTATTATTACACTGTCAAAGCAGCACCACCTCTTAAAAATATAATGTATGTATGTATGTATGTATGTATGTCCTTGCACTAATAAATTAATGCTTAAAGTTTCTTACCTTAAATTAATAAATTAATAAAATTAATAAATTAATAAATTAATGCTTAAAGTTCTTACTACAGAGTGACCGCATTGGTTGCTCTGCTCAGCAGAGGGCGCACATCCCCAAAACCTCCCTAGAAGTGTCCAGCAGCCTGGTAGGGCTTGGTGAAGTTCTCAAAAAAAAAAAAAAAAAACCAAAACACCCCCTGAATCCGGGTCAGAGTACTGACCTCCTGTCCTGTCCTCTTCTGCTCCTAGGCACTCTGTTCTGTTTCTCCCCTCCCTGTAAAGTGTTAGTGAACTTCCAGACTTCAGGCACACCAGCTTTGTGGCAAAGGAGGAGAGGGCAAAGGTGAAACAGTTCACTGAGGAGTGTGAGAATCTCTTAGAAAAGGAACTTTAACTCACTCCTGGTTGGTACTCAGCTACAGAAAAGTGTCCCAAACTGATTACATCACACATTCCTCTGAAGGGACAGAGGTCAAATATTCAATAGGAACTTTTCTCCCAGACTAGAATGAAAATGATCTTTCCATCCTTTGTGATTTAGGTTAGATATCAGTGCACTCTCTCACTAAATCCTTTATTTATATTTCACCAGGGACTGCTAGTCAGAAAGAAAAGTGGACACCTTCTCACCATCAAAGGTGACCCAACTTGAAGGTGTTAGAGAGAAGGCCATTGATCTTGAAAGGCAAAGGCCTAACAAAAATAAGCAAAACAGATTCCATTCATGCAATCGTCACTGCATAACAAGTTCCTTCTCTGCTTTTCTTTGAGGAGCACAAAGGAACAACAAATATAGCCTGGATGGGAAGATTGTCTGCTTTCTCTATTAACCCCAAAACCCACCGAGAAGGATTTAGCAAGATTCCCTGGTTGGCATTCCATGAGATGGTATGAAATATTGCCTTTTTCCCAACAAAATATATCAGGCAGAGAAATGAGAAGTCAGCATGGAATCCCATGCTGAGGCCCAGTCCTCCGCTACTAGCCAAAAGTATAGAAGAAAGCTCATGATCAGTGGGGGGCTGTGTCACTGTGGGGTGTCTGCAGAGGAAGCAGAGGGTTTGGGGAGGTGACAGATGAAGTTTAGAGTTACTTGGTATAGTTAATGCAAGAATATAATCTATCCTTCCAAACCACTGAAGAATATTCCACAGGGCAGCAAGAACAGAATTGCATGTTGGTGCATTCTAGAAACACAAGCTATGAAGGACAAGCTTGTACACCCCAAATGTGACCTCCCAAATGAAATTCATACAAAGATGATTCCCTCATTTGCTTTGGATAAACAGAGCACATCAAATAGGAAAGGGGAACCCCTTCCATCTCTATTTCTCTGAACACTTGTTGGAAGACAAGTTTACCTAGGCCTAATGGTAGAGAAACCCAACCTTCCCAACATCCATGCAGATGCAAGGCTTAGGCCCATCAAACTCACAGACAATAAAATCTAAATGATGTGGCTTGCTGTCCTAATCTGACAATTGTTTATTGTACAGGAACTTAATATCACACACAGAACAGAAAAACAACTATGGTACTCAACTCTGTCAAAATCTCTAAGATCAATAAAGTACGATCTCTATTGTCTTAAAAAAAAAAAAAGAAAACACCTCACACACTATTGCAAACAAGGGAATTGTAAAATATTTGTTTTTATATTATGGGTTATATTGGGTCAATAAAAATACCAATGGAAGCACTTTTTGCTCTTCTGTATTTATATTATATATATTCTATGTTATTATGTAGTTAAACAATTTTGCTTTCTAATACCCAATTCTCTCAGCATAAACATTCAGTAAGAATATAGGAAATCAAATTGAAGATATTCTTCCTAGGTCCTTTGGTTATATGTCTCCTAAGAATAAAGACAGGATGCTCTTCTAAACAGCCATTGTCAAAGCTGAGAATAAGTATGAAAGAAAACTTTTCTTTTTCCTCCAAGAAATGAAGTTTTCTGGACCTCAGATGAGAATTCTTCACTGTTCAGAACCTACTTATGTTTAAGTAGGGTCCCACTACTCCAAACCCCATCCCAGTGAAGCTTGAAAAAGCACCTATCCAGGAGTATTGGAGGGATTCTCAATATTTCTAGAATCAGGAAAAATTCTAGGAGCATCATCCTGTTAAAAGACGATGAAGCAAGGGCCAGGCATAGCGACACATACCTATAATCACAGCCATTCTGGGGGTAGAGAGATCAAGAATGAAGCACTTTGAGGCCAGCCTGAGAAAAAGAAAAGGGAAGTCCCTTTTAATAAGTGAATAAATGTTATCCCAGTTGTGTGAGAGATGGAGTATAGAGGGAAGGTGATGCTCTCAGTCCTGACTGAGGAAAAAGCATGAGACTCTACCTGAAAAGTAACTAAAATGGGGTGTGGCTCAAGTGGTAGAGTGCTTGCCCAGAAAGCAGATGGCCCCGAATTCAAATCATAGTACCTCTACAAAAGAAGATTCTTTGGTTATTGTGCTGAGGGTGGGATATGGCATAAAATGGAGAGGTTGTGAGTCAGGAAAAATAAACAAAAAAATGACAAAAAAAAACAAAATAGAGTATTCCATAAGGGAAGGAGAAAATTTGGATTTGCTTCCTCTTACTATCATAAATGATTTGAGACTGGGAAACTTTAAAGAAAAAAGCGTTTTTTGCTCATTGTTCTGGAGAGTAACTGGACCACACTGTGGCAGACCGGTACATGGCAGGCGCATCTGTAAGAGGGAGTGAAAACACGGAGCAGTTAGACGCCAGAACTAAGGGATGAAGGTCAGCTTTTCTCTTTTCTAGGCTCCAGCTCTTGTGAACTTCCGGGGACTATGTGACAGCCTTTTCCAAAGCCAGGACGCTCCATGAGCATCTACCTCCAGATTCAACTCTTCAACACGGGCACACTGGACACAAGCACCTAAGAACCTAAACAAGATCCATGCCATAACACAGTTCTAATGGGCTCACCTAAGGAAGCCACAACTTCTTTCTGTTATAGTAACACAGGATTGGCAGGCAGGGGCAGCAGGGGAGGGGGTGAGGGGGTTCTCCATGGTTAGAGTAAGTCTGTCATCCCAGTTCAAGGATAGCCCCACCTGCAGATCCTACAGCCCACAGACACAATTGGGGATGAGGCTGAAGGAAAACTTTAAATGACATTCCAGCTTCATATCGTGTCCTACTAGTGGCGGCACACAAATATACTAACCTCTATATTTCAGTCAAGAATTACTAGTCCTTCCTGAACAGAAGTAAAAAACTGATCGATGTGATTGCTAGTGTTCAATTTTTAAAATAAATATAATTCTTTTAAAACTATTTTTCTTGCCTATTTGGAAAGTTTGAGGGAAAAAATAAGTCATAAGTGAATTAAATACATCAATATATTATATTGGTATTCTCTCTTTTTCTGTGGTAAGTCCATATACTTGTGTCACCATTATTTCCTTCCTTCTTCCCTTCCTTCCTTTCTTCCTTCTTTCCTTCCATCCTTTCTCTCTCTCTCTCTCTCCCTTCCCCCCCCTCTGACTTTCTTTCCTCCTGTCTTTTATGCCAGTCCTAGGGCTTAAACTCAGGGCCTTAGCACTATCCTTGAGCTTTCTTAAGGTTAGTGCTCTACCACTTGAGCCACAGCACTACTTCTGGCCTTTCCTGTTTATGGGGTTCAGAGGAACCAAACCCAGGGCTTCATGCATGTGAGGGAAACACTCTACTAGGCCACACTCCACATTCCCGGCCTATTTCTTTAGCTTCTTTTTTCATTATGTATACCAATGTGTGTGTGTGTGTGTGTGTGTGTGTGTGTGTGTGTGTGTGTGTGTGTGTGTGATTACTTAAGGCTGGTATGATGGTACATACCTAGTTGGAAAGTGGAAGTCAGGAGGCTCATGTGTTCAAGACCAGCCTGGGAAAAATCAACCAACTCCTAACTTAAAAACCAGACAAAGTAGGTGCAAATCAGAAGTTCATAGTTTGAGGTCAGCATGTGATAAAAGTTAGCAAAACTTGATCTCGGCCAACAACTGGGCATGGTGGTACAGGCTTGTAACCCCAGCTACATGAGGGAAATAAATAGGCGGATTGAAGTCCATGGTTTAGATACACAGTGAATTCAGTCCTTTGAAGCTAAGATCCAGTTCTGAGTCACATCTGGAAGGCTTGGCCCTTCTGCATTGTCATCTGACACAGGGAGGGAGGAGAGTACAGTTGCTGTGATATGCCACATCATGGAATTTTGAGCTCGTGAACTACAACACAAAGCCAGGGTATTTTGTGGTTCATGTAATTATTTCCGTAATAGACTCAAAACCTTCAGAGAATGCTTCTAAACAGCATTATTTTATCACTCAGTAATCCAATACATAGCACCACATGGATTTGTGGCAAGGACACATGTACTGGGTGATTTCTTCTGCAAGGAAGCAAGCTGGAGTCTGCAGACATAAGATCTCTCCTCTAGATAACCAAGCAAACCCGGAGCTTCAAGTCAGAGACCCAAGATACAAGGTAAACTAGAACAAGAGAGGATCCTTTTACCATGTGCATTTGGTACAGAATATCTCCAGGTGACAGATTCTCAACTTCTATAATGTATACCTAGAAGCCATTTACTAATGATGCATCTTTTGTTCAACTATGTCAGATGATATGAATAAGTTGGATGTATTAGTTTCTAGCTATCACAACAGGCCAGCATTTCATGTACATATGGGACATAGAAAACATAGCCACTTTTCTTCTCTCTACAGTTGGTCCTGAGTTCATAGAATTATATTTATGCAGCTATATTAAAGTGGTAATGATGAAGTAGAAGCCAGCTGTTCATGCTTGTAATCCTAGCTGCTCGGGAAGCTGAGATCTGAAGATCAAGGTTCAAGACCAGTCCCACCAGAAAAGTCCATGCAACAATTCTCTCCAATTAATCAGCAAAAGGCCAGACCAGGAGCTGTGGCTCAAGTGGCAGAGTAATTGCCTAGTAAGCTTGAGGCCCTAAATTTAAACCTCAGTATTGAATGCATTAAAAATGTGAGAGACCAATTAAATAGAAAAGAGTTGGTTATTTGAAATTTGATAGGGAAGGGGGGAAAACCAAGACTGGTGGGGGGGTGTGGGGGGGACGGTAATGGGTACCAAGACATGTGAAAGGGTGTCAATGTATGTGAATTAATGTACCTTCTATCTGGCAAATATCATGTAACCCTTTTACTAATTACAATAAAAAAAATTTAAAAAAAAGAAAAAAAATGTGAGAGAATAGTGAGGGGGTGACATGTACTCATTACCTGACTTATGTAACTGTAACCCTTTAGTACATCTCCTTTACAATAAAATTTTTATAAAGAAAAACAGTGCTTGAAAATTACTAATATGGAGGAAAAGATGCATAAAAACCATCCAAACAAAATTATCCCTAATTATAAAATTCTATCCAGGTGTGGTAGCACATATCTGTAATCCCAGCTGCTCAGGAAATAGAGATGAGGAAGACTGCTATTCAAGGCCAACAAGATCTAGTCTTAACAAAACAAGCCGATGGCATATACCTGTCATCCCAGCTACAAGAGATGCTGCATGTAGAAAGACTGTGGTCCAAACTAACCTTGAGCAAAAAGTGAGATCCAATCTGAAAAATAGCAAAGCAAAAAGGACTAGAGGTATGGGCAAGTGGAACAAAGAAAGAAAAAGAAAGAGAGAGACAGACAGACAGACAGACAGAGACAGAGAGAGAGAAAGGGGAGAGAGAGAACAAGAAAGAAAGAGAAGGCAGGAGAAAAAGTGAGAAAGAGGAGAACAAGAAAGAGAAAGAAAGACAGACAGACAGACAGACAGAAAGAAAGAAAGAAAGAAAGAAAGAAAGAAAGAAAGAAAGAAAGAAAGAAGGTGAGATGGAGGGAGAAGCAAGAAAGGAGAGGGAGGGAGGCAGAGAATGAAGGAGAAGGGAGAGGGTGGGGAGAGGAGGAAAGGGAAGGGTATCTAAATAAACCACTGCTCTTCATCTAGATTGGTTGGACATTTTTAGCATGTATAACCCCTTAATGAGGAAAACAAAAAAAATGGTTTACTCTTACTTTCAGGATTTCTACTTTATTTCCACTGGTAATTGGTGTTTCAGCATTTTTCTTTAATCATGGAGGAAGTGGGAACTCAAGTGTCACCTGCTAGTTACATCTCCATTGCTGCCTGTATATCTCCCAGAGTGAGGAGACAGCCTGGGAGACTGAGCAGATGCTCTGAAGTTTCTCATGAAATGTGTGCCATTTATCAAATTAATCTCTTGCCCAATATTCAGCACGTGTGTGAGTCCACACTAATAATCCATTAATCTAGTAATCATGTCACATGGGATTCTGGTCTAGGGCCTTTCACACATTCTTCTCCATCTGATTTGAAAAAGACTTGCCCAAAGTAGATTTTCATGGAAGAGCATGAGCCCAGCATGAGTCTAACCTGAGACTGACTCACACCAATGCCTGGGTGGATAAACTCTCTGGTTTTTGCTCTTTGGTGGGGGGAATTACTTTTGCTCTCATTTGTTTGTATGGGAGCAAGTTCCTTAAAAAGAATCATAAAGTAAGTTGGGGGCACATATCCAAGAAGAAATCAGAACTTGCAGAACAGACTTCAGAAGTGGGTCCAAATACCAGTCCCAGAGAAAGAGGTAAAGCCCACCGGCACAATAAACATTACTCTGGGAATCTATAAAGAAAGCTAACCCACACAGGGACAGATACATTCTCCATTTTGAAGCAGAAGCCAATGTTGTCTCCCTACAGTGAGAAACACTGGGAGCTCAGCACCTAGGAGGTCTTGAAGACTTAAACTGGATTCAGTGCCAACAATTTAGACTGACATTGGTATTCATATCGTAGGCTTTAGAGAACTGAATAAAGCACAGCTTAGCATTGATCTCCTAGATTCAGACACTAGCAAGGGGAGCTAGAGTAGGGAAAATAAGGGAAAAAAACTGCTTACAAAGTAGAACTGCAGGTCTAGAATTATATAAGTAAGCACAGAAGCAATTATTATTTTTCTGCTAGTCCTGGGGCTTGAACTCAGGGAGTTGTCCTTGAGCTTTCTCAAGGCTAGAGCTCTACCACTTGAGCCACAGCACCACTTCTGGCTTTTTCTGTATATGTGATACCAGGAAATCAAACACAGAGCTTCGTGCATGCTAGACAGGCACTCTAGCAGTAGGTCACAGTCTAGGTCCACAATGATTATTTCTTATGTATTATCTACAAGCTCCTTGTAAGCCCAAGATCAAGCATAATTCAGTTTTAAGTTTAAGGTGGGGGCAGGTAGTTGGATACACAGACACACATATGCCAGTCCTGAGGCTTGAACCCAGGGCCTGAGCATGTCCCTGAGCTTTTTTTCTAAAGGCTAGCATACTGCCACTTGAGCCACAACTCCATTTCCAGCTTTTTGGTAGTTTATTAGAGATAAGAATTTCACAAACATTCCTGCTCAGGCCAGGTTCAAACCTCAAATCCTCAGATCTCAGCTTCCTGAGTAGCTAGAATTATAGGTGTGAGCCACCAGTGCCTGGCTTAAATTTGAGTTTGAAACATGAAAAATTGAAAACTAATTTGGAGAAAGAAAAAGACGACCTATAATAAATAAGGTTATTTATATTATTCAAAATGAGTCAGGAATCATACCAGAAATCTTGCATTATAAATCCATTCTTAGAATTGAGCAGGCTTTGGAGCTAAAGTTAATACGAGAGGAAAGGCAACCAAACCACTGCAATTTGATGCAAACGGCCGAGCTATCATCTACTCTCCCATGCTTCATTTCCTCAACTTTAAAGAAAGTCATTCCTAATCTAATTTCCTAATTAATGAGAATATACAAGCTACCCACACACTTCAGAAACACCCCCAAGCCTGTGGTATCCTGTGGCATGGATTAAAATGGGGAGCCAGCAAATCTCCAGCATCAACCTCTGAGGTTTTCCTTCAAGTGTGGGTTTCCACCTTCCTCTCCCCCCCTGCCCCCCGCCTCTCTCATCTGACCACAGAGCAGAGCCATTTCCTGTGGCATTTGGCATGGATGACAAGAACAGGAGACAGAATTTCATTCAGAAGTGCAGAGAAAGGTGATCCAAATCGAGGTTCCGGCCACCATCAAGTGCAGAACTGTGGCTGGAAAAGGAGGTGATGTGAAAGATGATACTCATTCAGAACTACTCCTTTGAATCTTGAAAGGTCAACCTGCTTTTCCTCTCCAGTTGAGTGTAACCCCTAAAATTCATACCCCATGTGAAAGGCCTGGAAAGCACGGGCTGTTATTAGAGATGGTGCATCTGGAATGGTGGCCACTGTCACTGGTGATCAGAGTTATTTCACATTATCTTCCCTCTCAAGTTATTTTTCTGAAAGCATGTCCCACAATTGTTTCTCACCACCCCATGTACCTCACAAATACACACCTCATTTGACCTTTACCTTCTCCACCCACTCTGCACCCACTTTTCCCTGCACAATTTCATGTCCGCATAAGCAGTCCTTCTTATAGTATAGCCTTTCTTTAGTTTTCTAGTTAGGAGGAAATTGTGATTCATGGAGGACCTATCATTGATCACCTTTCAAAGAAGCTTCTGTTTCTAAAATCATGATATGGCCAAGCTAACTCACATATTTAAATGAACTGTGCATGTATCTGTCTGTCTCCCTGGGTCTGGAACAGGCCAATGTTCGTTTTTAATAGCCAAGAGTATGAGAATGTCTCTGATGAATCATGACTGATGGAAATCTCCCGATACAACAGAGTAACAATACTAGGTAGGCATCCATCATGGCCCAATATTTAGGAAATAGATATGGTACCAGTAAAGCAAATGTGATGGTCTAGCCACTGCTTCCTACTGCTGTATTTTGGGTTACAGATAAGGATGCCCATGTGGATTTCAGTAGTTCACATTTTGGCCTGTGGTGCTACTTCAGAGATCTGAATCTATTAGAGCATCACCCCACCAATGAACCAACAAGAAAGAAACTGCATCTGTGAGAAACCACAAGCCTACTACAGGCCAGAAGAACATGAAAAGGCAGTACTAGACTGTTAAAAATTGTTCAAAATAATTTCTAGGTATAATAAAATCATGCATTTTTGACAAATTAACAGAAAGAGAAGATAACATCTGAGGATTCCAAAGATCAAATAAATAGATAAAAGAAATGTTAGTTATATGAGCCAGGATAAGCTACATTATGCCATGGGAACAATAATTTCAATGGCAATGATTTATCCCTTTCCTGTAGTTATGCCAATGGGTGACTTCTCTCTTTAAACACTCAAGAATCCAGGCTGGTAAAGCAGCCAGCAGCACAAGTATTTACCAGTTTACTATGCCAAAGACCATTAAAGCACCGTAGGCTCTTTGACCAGCCTTTACATGCTGTGGACTGGAAATGAAATACACCTGCTATCCCCAACACAGTAGTAAGATCTAGTTGCCTAGCCCCGTGTCTCACTATTAGAGTTACCAGGAGTCAGAAACTGGAAACAGGTGGTAAATAGCACTAATTATTACATGACCATATTTATATACTAAGCTTCCAAAATAAACCACACTATTATAATAAATTGAGTAATATTTTACTTAAACAGGTTTTTCTACTGATGTGCTTGAAAGGAACCAAATGCCCATGATTCACAGATGATAGAAGAGTCTTTATCAGTAGGAAGGATTCTCGGAAAACATTCATCAGGATTTGTACCAGATTATCTCCAAGACCTTTTGCTCAGAAAGCCAAGACAAACCAATTTTCTTGCTTGAAAAATATTTCAGGGGGAAATTAGCAATATGATTTGTATAAGTATTTCCTCTTGAAGGAAGCAGAATTTTGATAGAAAACAAAAATTAATAAGAAAGCAAAAAAATATGAGATGGGGTTACCAGAATCCTGTACTTTAGTAGTTCTGCCCAGAAATGGCCACTGTTTCATTCAGCTATCAAATAGCCACTTAGCATCTACTGGTATCAGCACTCGAATGTGCTGGAAATGTGGAAATTAAGGGAGAAAAACTACATGACCCTTGAGTCATATATCTCATCGTGGTTTCACCACTAATAATGGAAATGAGATGCAAGTATGGATCATCAAGGAAATTATCAAGAATTTCACTAATCTCTTCAATGTAGTGGCGTGTGAGCCCCCAATAGATTTTAAATAAGGAAGGCAAGGGATGTTTGAGGTAAACCAACACTAACATCTCATGCATTCTTTGACGGATGATTTCTACCCATGTCCATGAATGAGGCTCCAAGTGTTCAATGAAATGTATAACCAAGAATTACAAGACTTGCAGCTAAAGTCAGCTCTGTTAATCGCAGTGAGCTCTATTTATGGAAAGCAGTCGTGTTTCCTTCCTCAGCACTGAGGCCCATATATGGATCTCTGTTGATTTCCTAGATTTTCAAACTTGGAATCATCTGATTGTATTTGAAGAATCCAATTTCCTACACAGCATACGAAAATTTACATTGCAATGTTTATACAATTGCCAACACTCTACACCTTCCCGAAAAGCCCTTGCCGAATTTTGCTGGTATCTCTCCAGTCCTTTTAACATCCAAAGAGCCAAGATGGCATCCAAGGACACGGTGTACTTCCCATCCCTATTGTTGTTTTGCTTTTTTAGCTATTTTTATTGGAGTGAGTGAATAAACTACGAAAATACAAAGGATGCTTTCAAAGCTACAAAGGAAATGTGCAAAGAGCAATAAAAAGGATAAGAAATTATTTCTAAATCGAACAGTTTGTTTTATTATTAACAATAACAATAAAGTAAGTCACTCGTCTCCTAAGTCCTCCCAGATGAGACATCTGCAAGATTCTCTCCTTTGAAAAGAAAACTTCACTTATAAACATGTTCCGAATAAAATGCGGATTTTGCACTACATGGGAATGTCACTGTTTGTTCTTCAACCTATCTGGGCTATTTTAAGATGCTTTTGCTTCCAACTAAATGATATTTTTATTTCCATCAGCTGTAGGGAGAAAAGGTACCATGACTATGCTTCATGAATATTTATTAGTTAAGCTACTAAACTCATTATTATAGGTGATCAGACATTGATGTCAAATTTAAATCCTGCCCAGGTGTAAACAGTCTGTTATACTATAACCTTTGCCAGCAAAGACATCATTATCTTCATGTGGTGGTCAGCATACTGGACCTTCAAAGACTTGTGATAGTTAAGTGAATTTGATAAGGAGGGAGGGGTAGAGCTCTGACTCATTCCTAAATTTATACCACAAATGCACAAAGAGAATAAAGGGATGAAAAGAGATGTATCTAGTAGCCCACTAGGATAGGCTCCAACACAGGAGTTAGTCAAAGTCTCTTTTTCCATGCCCCATGCAAGAAGCAAAATGAGGACTTGTGTTCTGTCTCCAGAGTGTAGGCAGCTGTTACCAGCTTCAATTGTCATCTCAGTGCCCTAATTTCCGAGTGCATGTCTTGCCAGGTTCACTGGCTCTACTCCAGCTTATTCCCAGTTCTTGGCAATCATGGCTCATAACAATATACTTCAGCTAATGTTACAGAAGCAAAAGTTACAAAAGTTGTAGAATGATTATCAAGAAGAAATAACATCATCTTTCTTCTAGAGCCCATTTTTATCAACTCTAACAGGAAAGACAATGGTCTTATTAGAGAGTTATATGAGTTGTTATATTGAATGGTTTTATATAAGATGGTATATTGAAAAGTGACTTAGCATATTGAATGATTTAACTTTTCTGCTCAATGCTTTATAGCCTACAAGTTGTTGGCACATCCATTACTTCAAACTCCACATCAATAAATGCAATCCAAGCCAGGAATTGTGACTCATGCCCAATTTTTCAAAATAGCTGGAGTTATAATAACTAATCATGTTCCCATTTGTATTTGTGAATTTAAATTTGGATACAGTTTGATTATTCCTTTGTTTTTCAATCAAGTTTCTTAAATTTCAATTCCCACACAGCAAAAATAATCCACCCTTCATAGTTCACAGTTGTATGAATGTTGACAAATGGAGTTACATAACTAACACTATCATCAAGATATTGACAATCTTCACCATTTCCAGAAAGATTTCTTGCATCTCTTTGTACTCTGTCTTCACCCTTGACTCATGGCAAATACCAATCCATTTTATTCCCTTTCTAGAATTACCTGGAATTTGGCCTAGTGGTAGAGTGCTTGCCTAGCACCAGACCCGGGTTCCATTCCTTTGCACCACATACTCATTAAAAAAAGCAAAAAGTAGTGTTGTGGCTCAAGTGGTAGAGCTCTAGCCTTGAAAAAAATCCAAGAACAGTGCTCAGGCCCTGAGTTCAAGCCCCAGGACTGGCAAAAAAATACAGTCATACCACATTAGGCGTTTACATTCAATATCTTCTTAGCATAGCACATTTGGGATTTGCATGTTATATGTATTTGTGATTCTCTCTCCTCCTCCTCCTCCTCCTTCATCTTCTTCTTTTGTGCCAGGACTAGGAATCGAACTTAGAGCTTCAAACTCTTGTTCAGGGATGATATTCTACCACTTGACACACACACACACACACACACACACACACACACACACACACACACCCTCAAGCTCTAGTTCTTTTCCTTTTGATTTTGCTACATATGTTCCTGTGATTGAATGCTCTCTATTATCTGTTTACCTCCACTTACCAGTGGAAGGGCATTTGGGAAACTTTCCGTTTGCGAGTCTATCTTAACATAGCAAAGCATAAGACAGTACAGTATAGTGGTGCCAAACTTCAATTTTTGAGACAGACAGCTAGACCTCCATTGAAATCTCAGGTTTAGTATTACCTTTGGGCTACTAGTTATTTGTATTCCCTGAGTCATTGCATTGTCGTGGGATTAGTGTGTGTTTGCAAAATGAATAAATGTTTGGTATTGTTAATCCTCCTAGCCCTCATTCTTGAGCTGCTCTACTTTCAGTCTTGAATATAATCCTAACTATAACATTTTCAGCCACCTCTATGACATTCCTTCTTAAGGCATTCCCACTCTCCCTACCACTTCAACCCCCAAAGTTCTTCTTCCTTAACTCACAGTCCATATCTACATTTCTGTTCCCACCATTTCTACAACATGTGTTATACAATCCTGTAGCTACTACCTACGTGGAAAATTTTACATTTAAATCCATTATAAATAAAAGTTAAATCTGCTTCCTTAATCACCACAGCCACATTTCTTTCTCATGCTCAAAGCATAATATAACTGGTGGCTGCCATCTTGGGCAATGAGGACATAGAATATTTTAACCATCACAGAAATTTCTATGGGACAATTGTTTATAACACTTGCAGCTCCATTTAGGACTTGATTACATGATATTGTCTTATTCTATATTTCGATATCCATAGTCCACACAAAATAAAGAATTAGCAGACCTTGACAAAGCTCCTATTCTTCCAGAGGTGGCTTAAGTCAGCATCTTTAAGGGAATTTTGAGCTAAATGAGGCATATTTCACTATATACTATTACTAAGGTTTGTCTGGTTAAATATTATTAAAAGTTTAGGAATCATAAAAGTAAGTATTCCAGATAAGTGGGAAAGTGTTAAGAGGTCCCTTTGTCTATTTTACACCCCTTCCAGTAGAGCGTCAAGCACAGTTTTATTCACCAGGACCAGGAAATCAGGAGAATCATATGATGGGGATGACACGTGTCAGACCGTCACGTAAGTAAGGTTCAAAAAACAGATACACAAAGCAGATCAAACTAAGTGAACCTTGGCAAGCGTTCATGTAGAACCAATCCAGGGGTCAGAGGTTAAGAAACAAAAGAAAGTCAAGCTGAAACAACTAAATAAATGAATAGGGACCAGGCCATCAAATTGATATTGAGATAAACAAAGGCTCAAGGCAGAAAGAAGGATCCAGAGGTTAGGACAATGAGCCAGAAATAACTCATCACCAGACAGATTTGAGGGACTTGACAATGTGTGCCCATACAAGAAGCCAGACGAAGGAATGCAGCCAGCTTGGGGCTGCCATTGCAGTTATCTTTCATCCTTGATATTTCTACATGAGATGATTTTTCATCCTGTCACCAGTGATCAAAGAACAAATGACATATGGAAGTCATATAAATCTTTTGGATAGGCAGTATTTATTGGGTAATGCAAGATCACTAATGCGTTAATCCTGATACTTTAAAATCAATTATAAAGGTAAAAGTCTTCAAATATACACATTATGTCGTAGAATAAAAGGTAACATGTTCACTGACTTGCTACCAGGCACTCGCTGCTCTCATATTGCTTTCTCTGTTTTCACATTGTCTCGCTTGGGCATCTTTACAGCTTAAATGATCCACTCAAGAAGCTGGTTTACACAGACATGGTTTCAATTGCTTGTTCTTGGGATCCACCCAGGTGCTTTTCCAAAAGATTTTGCACTCACAAAATAGTTTTGTTCCCAGATTTGTCTGAAGCTCATAGGAGTATCACAAGAAAAGTAAGCATTTTTTAAGTCCAAATGTTAGATTCAAAAAAAATGAGATGTGGTTTTTCAAGAAACGGCAAAAAAAAATCAATGACAACAAAATTCAATCCCACTTCTGAATGTACCTCAAAGAGACAATACTATAGGTCTCATAAACCAAAACAGATACCAATTACTTGCTCTGGAATGAAGATGAGACTTAGCAGCTGAAACCACAGCATTCACAGAACCCCACGCATTCAAGGATAACACCACTCGTTCCAAGTCAGTGTGACAGTTTGGAACTGGAATGTTGCCCTGAAATTCCTGTGGTGAGGCTTGTTCTTTTCCCACTCTTGGGTAGATGTGGGTGGGGCCCGTTGGGAAAGAAGTTAGGTCATTGGGATAATGTCCTGAAAGGAGAATACTGGGATCTGAGTCTCATTTTGTTCTCCAGACACCACGAGGTAAGCAACTTTGATCTGCCAGTGGCTCCCAGTCTACACAGCCTCATGACAGGTCACAAGCAACGGGTCAACCTCAAACTGAAACCTCTAAAACCGTGAGTGAAAATACATTTTTCCTCTTGGAAGATGATTATCTCAGGTGGATTTTACACAGTGAGTGAAATTAAAGACCCTAGACCCTAGAAAGAAGACTCATTATGAATGCTTTGGATTCTTTTTTTCTCCCACTACAGTTCCTTACCACTTACAAGTGCAGAAACTGGGTCTCTGATCACTCCACTTACATCTGCTCAGAGGGGAATTCTGGAAAACACTGGAAGGGAAGGTGACTTTAAAGGTAAACCATCAAAGTCACTTTAAATATGGCTTAAAAAAATAAAGAGATCAAACAATTACCTTATCATTGACAATCCACCAGCATTGAAAGTCTCTAGACTCCTATCTCTCATCCTGCACAAAAGTCTATTCCAAATGGATCAAAGATCTAAATGCAAGACCTGAAACTACAAGAAAATACAGGTAAACTCAGAAATCCCATAAAAGCCCAGGTCAATACTTTCTGAATAGGTCTCCAGATGCCTAGAAAAAAAAGGATTGATTAATGAGACTGCACATTAAAAAGAATCAATTACCAGGACCAGTGGATAGCCCATAGAATGGGAAAAAAAATCTTCAAGACTAACAGCCAATTTGGAAAATAATAAAGTGAATTGGTCATATAGCTCTTAGGAAAAAATGTAAGTGGCTGATATATGAAAAAAATGATCAATGGCTTTAGCCATAAACAACAACAACAACAAATGCTGCTGAGGATCTAGGGGAAAAAAACCCTTATGCTAGGTGCTTGTGGCTCACACCTGTATTCCTCACTACTAAGGAGGATGAGATCTAAGGATCACAGTTCAAACCCAGCCTGGGCAAGAAAGTCTGTAAGACTCTTATCTCCAATTAAACACCAGAAAATTGGAAGTGGTTCTGTGGCTCATGTGGTAGAGCACTAGCCTTGAGCTGCAGAGCTCAGGGACAGTGCCCAGGGCCAGGGTTCAAGTCCTATGACCAGCAACAACAACAACAAATCCTTATGCACTATTATTAGAAATGAAAATTAATACAACCACTATGAGGTTCCTGAAGCAACTACAAGTAAATCTTCTTTAAGCCTCAATCACACTACTCAGGCATATAGCTAAAAGTATCTTCATCAATATGAAATGAAGATACAAAGATACCTGCAAACATCTATTTATTATAGTTCTGGTCACAATAGCCGAACAATAGACTTAGACAGAGATGTTCAACACATGTTGAATGGATAAAGAAAATATGATACATATATGACATGGAATATTACTCAGCCATAAGGAAAAATGAAATTATGTCATTTGCAGAAAAGTGGATAGAGTTAGGAGTCCTCATGTTAAGTGAGCTATGCCAACTGTGAAAGCCAGATGCCTCATATTTCATTCCTTTTCAGAATCTAGACTTAATATATATATATATATACAGTCATATGAATGTATATATACATATATATGTATATATATGGAAAGACAGAGACTAAGAGAAACTAAAAGAGACTAAGAGAACGTGTACATAACTGTGGGACTACCTGGGAGGACAAAAAAGATAGGGGAGAGGGGAAAAGATGGTGGAAAAAAAAACAATACTGAAATACATGCTATCTGTGTATGAGGACAGCAAAAGGAAACTCATTGAAAACTAATGAGCATAAGGGGAAGGGAAGAATAGAAAAGAGAAAGCAATAGATGCAATTCATCTGACCAAATTATAGTATTTACACATGTGAGTTACCAGGATACAACCTCTTTGTACAATTAAGATATACTGGAAAAAATAAATAACAGGAGAGTAAAACCAGCTATGGTAGGGAGCTAACAGAGGGAAAGAAAGGGCTAATGAAGAGAGTGAATGAGAGTGAATATGGTTGAAATGCATACATGGAAACAGAACAGTAAAACCTGTTGAAAATTTTCAAGATGGGTAGAAGGGAGACTTAGGAGAAGTATTTGAGTGGAGTACCTTGGTGCATGTATTTAAATATCACAATGAAACTCCCTTTTTTTATACAACTAATGTATAGTGATGAAAACGTATTTTTTCTAATTTTCCATTCACACAACAATAACATGAGTTCTTCCTCCTGAAAAGGAGCAGAATGCCAAGGTATCCTGGGAAATAAGAATCATTAGTGCTGGTGCAGAGATAATAGCAGAAGAGAAGAATTCATTGTGCATGGTTTGGCCCTGAGAAAACTCATGACATTATAAAGAAAACACAGGATTAGCTCAAGGTCCATATTTCAACTCTCTTCTTTATTATGTAGCTATGTGACCTTAGTTTAATCTATCTTTAATTCATCCTGTCATCAGTTTTTTTACCTGTAAAATGGGTTAGCTCATTTCTTAACTCCTTGATGGGAGTGTTATGACAACCCAATGAAATAATGACTGGGAAAATGCTTTCTACTCTGTAGATCACTGTGCACATGGGAACTATTATCTTGTCTTTTTCCTAAAACACTTGTCCTTAGAGTCCACTTAGCCCAGAGTTTTCCAAATGCACTTCTAAAAAAGAACATTTTTGGAGCTACTCAAATGAAGACATAGACAAAATATGAGTATGTTTTCTACTTCTTTTTATTTGATCCAAGGAACTTGCTTCCTTTCACAGATTTCACTCTTTATGTCATTAACTAAATATAAATCATGCCTAAAGACTTACTTGTTTGGCAGCACAGATTCATATCCTGTTTTGCTTTAATTTTTAAAATTCTTTTGTAAAGCACTCTGAGATGTTTGCATGAAAATCACTCGACACAAATGGAAGCCTCTCCTGAATACACACACACACACACACACACACTCACACCTACTTCGATGAGGAAAAATATAACACAGACTTTTGTTAACTTGGTGAAACAAATCTTCTGAGAACAGTTCCTAAAATTACATTTGTTGCTGCACTATACAGCCCATTCCTTGGAGAAAAAAATTCCTAACATCCTCAAACCAACTTCAAAGGCCAAGGTGATCTTACAGAATGCAAGTCCACCAACTCACATAGAGCAATTTTAGACACAGTACTTTCTATGAAGCCAACAACCTGGCAAGAGAAAGTTCCCTAGAGGTTGAACATTTATCGAGAGATTAACCGTCAGATCCTGAGTGGTGTTGCATAAGCACAATACCCTTATTGTTAGCAGCTGTTTATTGGTCAGCATTACACAACTGACCAGGTGCATTAATGGAATAAAGTTTTTGTCCTTTTCCAAGATTCAGGGTAGATGTGCTAAAGATTTACTCTACAATGGAAATGCATTTCCTTCAAGCCATGATTGCTGTAATGCATAAGGTACTTTTGCCAATTCAGGCTTAAGTGGTAAACATTAAAACATGATACATATATTTATAAAAGAGCCACTGCCTGAATTTGGAAATCTGTTTTTTGATGTTGTAGAGTTAACAGCTGATTTTTAAACTTGATTGTCTGGATGGGAAGGCACTGACCCACACGCAGAGTACTAACCATTATACGATCATGGCGAGCTACCAGGGATCTAAACATAACTACATAGACGTAAAACCCTATGACTCTATAGACATAATGTTTTATTCCATAAATTAATATGTATCTATGATATACAAACCCTTAGCCTAATTTTGATTATGTTCTAAAAACTAAGTGTCAGTGATCGTATATAGAGATTCCCTTCTTGAACACTTGTTTGTTAAACACATCATTTGAAATATGATGTCAAAATCAATGTTAATAAATTGTTTAATAAAAAAAATCATTGACCCAATTGTCATCAGACAACTAATTTCAGGAGAGAGATGACTTATCAATGGCAAGAATATTTGATATTTAGTTAAGATAAATGACTAATGTTGAAATAGAGAAGTTTCTAGAGTTAAGAAAAGAAAAACTATATTCCATATTTGAGAAAAACAACATTTGAGGTTCTGACTTACATTGTCTCTGTCAAGAATTTAATAGCTATTTTACTTGCTTTTAAGTCCTTTAAAGTCTATTTTCCTCTATTCATTTGTGGCCTCATGGTAAGAATTCGTTCGTCTCATACACTTCAGAAAAATAGCTCATTTGTATATTCAGGGTAGTATGTCATGGCAAGTTACCAAGCTTTGAGTTTTGTGCATTTTAAGTGAGTCAATTATTTTGTTATTGTGTTCATTTTATTTTTAAGGAATAGCGCCAACCCAAGAAAATGGCAATATTAGACACTATTAGTATCAGCATTATTATTACAGAAAATGCTATGTGCTGACATTACTAGTTCATTGTTCTAATATATTGCATATATAGAAACAATATATATGAGGCATTGCTCTGTGACAGCCACAGGCTGAGGGTCCAACCAGCAAGCTGTTATTAGTTACCCAAATATAGCAGTGAAGAAACGATGGCAGAGAAATTGGAAGTGTTGCACTTCAGAGCATGTGCTCTTCCTGAGATGAAGATGATAATGGTACTTTAAACAATTATCAGAAGAGGAACAAGCCATGACTCTAATACAGTAGTATAAAGGGATATGTTCCCAAAATTTCAAATTGGGTTACAAGCTTGCCTTCAGGACAGAAAAAGCTAACGTCTACAAAAAGAGGGCTATCAAATAACCACTTTGTAAATCATGCTTACAGCACTGTGATGAATGGAAAACACTCAAGATCCTGTACTTTGATTATAATTGTTTGGTGGTAAAATATTGACTAGTTTTCTTTCTGCATGTGAAATGGATTAATGGAATTCAAAAGCATCATTGTTGAGAGACGGTAATACTAGGACATCATACTAAGATGTCATACTCGAACATAATACACCCTTAAGTAGGAAATGGCAGCATGACAGTGATCCTACAACAAAAGGGACACTCATGTGTCTGCAGGCAACAACATTGTAAAGGCTTTGGTCTTTTTACAGATTCTCTTCCACATAGGAGTTTGCAGTTGGTGAGGACCCAAGTCTTCCAGGTGAAAAATATGGAATGTTTTTACATGTACTTGTCCTTTCTGGAAGCAACTAGTAACTAGTAAATTGCATCTGTCCATCTTCATGGAGGGTGCTTGTCCAGTACTGGATTTTACTATAGGTTCTAGAAAGACTGTAGATGGCATTGTTCAATACTTTCAGGACCAATGTTTCACCTTGTTTGATTTTCTCAGACTTCCAACAAGAAGGAGGCATAATTAGTTACATGCCAAGTGGTCTCTTGGGGTTTTGTTGTTGTTTTATGTTTGTTTTTTAGTTTTTTCATATATTTTTATTATAATTAATAGAAGATTTACATTATATTTGCCAGATAGGAGGTAAATTATTTCACAATTTTTTAGTTTTATAGAGCAATTTTTACAAACACAGAAAAGATCTATCTTGAGCTTCCCTTTGTTTACTTTCTAAACCCTCTTAGAAATTCCCCAGCAAATCAGAGAGATGGATCAATAGATAAATAAAAAGAATACACATGCATAATATATATACATATATATATACCCAATACTATATACATATGTATGTTGTATATGTAAAACATATCTTGTTTATATTTGTGTTTCTTTTCCTGCTCTAAATGGCAGGCTGAGCAGAATTTTTAATTTGAGTCCAATTCTTATTATGTCTTGCAGAAATTATTCAAATATTCTAGCCTGTGGTGTTTCTTTTATTTCCTGTGTGAACACAGTCTTTTGTCTGTCTATATCAGAAAAAGGACTACACAGAGACACATCAGTTGGGAGATAAAGTGTTAAAATGTGTGAAAACATTACTCCCAAAAAGTACTCCTGACTTCCTACGTGGTTACCATATTTTAAGGAAACATTGATTTCTCTATCTTTTCCCAAGAATACAATGTTTTAAGTTGGCCAATCTACTTGTCCTCTTCATTTATCCACATTCAGAAACCAAGCAAAAAAATAAAGAATAAAAATGTTGTATAATTATTCAGAGGTTCATTCTATGAAGGATCAGTTTTGGCCAGGTACTGGTGGCTCATGCTCCTCAAGAAGCTGAGATCTAAGGACATCTTTGGCTTTGATTCAAACAGTTGGTCTGTCTGGGGAACATGACGACAGTCTAAAGACCCACAGCTGGACTCTGGGAAATCCTGTCTGTTTGTCATGTTATAAAAGTAACAAATTTGCTACATTCGATGTATGATGCTGGACCATTTCAGAATGAATCCTGTCAAAGCCAGGGACCCAGAGGAGCTGCTTTATGTAGTTTGGGTCGAAGATGGGATTTGATTTCAAGTGGCTCTGGAATTCAGGAAGGCTGAGCAAGCACATTTGAGAGGTCACAGATGACACTGAAACAAAAGGGTGAAGGCTGTGTTCACACTTGGGGGATGGGAGGCTTTTCCATTGCTTTCATCACCTTCTTTTTCCCCTGTTTTTCAATTAATGCAACAAAACAATAGCTACTTTATCACTGATGTCAAGTTTGATAGTTGAATAAGATTAAAAGCTTTTTTGTATAAGATTATTATATTTGAAATACACAGCAGGTCAAGGGGCCAGAAAGTCTGATTTTCTTATAAATTTTTATCAATGAATGAATCCTGAATTCCTCTTTTTAATGGTCCTTTCACATTTATAGTAGAAATTCAACCCCATATTTATATTTTCTCTGTGATTTCTCAGTCGTCTTTGTTCATTTGGCTAATCTGAAGATCGTTCTTCTCTGTCCAGCTGTGCCAATTCAACCTGAAGTGGGAAACAGTGAGTTCTGACACCTTTGGGAGCTACCTCAGGAGCCACCATGTTTGAAATAATGATGGATGTGGAGCTGACCATTGGTCAGGGATGTGAGAAGCAGAATCAACTCCAGCTCCTTCCTGCAGAGATGTACCATTAGGATGGAGAAAAGGAGTAGATACAACACAAAGGCATGGGGGAGAAAGATACTGAGCAAAAAGATGGGACTTCCCAAGTTGCTAATTTGCTACATGATGAGCAGTGCCATTGGAAGTTTGAGCAAGCAGGGCAGGAGATGGGAGGGTCAACTGACATCTTCCATTAAATTTTAGACGGCATCTCCTTACAGTCCATAATGACTTCTTCCTTAAGCGCCCCTCCCTTATTTAGTATTCCAGGCAGTGGATTTAAACTCCTCCATCATATACATGTCCTGCAATGAGGCTTTTAATGATCCAAATTCATGTAAATTAATGGACTAATCTTTGAAAGTGACCTACAACCATTGAAGCAACCCTCTCATGTGGCTTGCAGATGAGAAACTAGGGCTCTATGGGGAAAAAAAAATCAACTTGCTCTAGGTTACACAGCTCAGGAAGTACAGAGCCAAGATTCAAAGGCAGACTCAAACTGCTCTCTTGACTTCCATGGTGGATGGTAGGAATTCTCTTCCCTTTCCTCATTCTTGTGGAGGAATCTATGCAACACTTTCTGCTAAAGGAATGTATTTTCCTTTGTATACTATGTACATTAAATAAAATCTCTGCAAATGTTTCTTAGTGGGTTCCTGAAGAGCCAGGTCATCTCTACAAGATCATTTGTCAGACAGATGTTGGAGGAGCCACACCTGTCTCAATCCTCTGAACTCCAGGCTAGGCCACAGTTGGAAATAGTTAATTCCTTGAGTTTAGGTGAATTTGGCATACTCTGGTAGATGAATGATGAATTCTCCTTAAAGCAATTTTCATTTTCCATAAGTTGCCTTTTTTTAAGAAAAATCTTAAAACAAGAAGACAATTAGTATTTAACCCCCAACCGTTCCCACTGCCCCGCAAAATGCCATGTCCAGGCATCAGGCTTACATCTGTGTTCCTGTGTAAAAGGTGTAGACCAGAGAATCAGGATTGGAATTTGAGTCCAGCCCAGGCCTAAAAGTTGATAAGAATCTATCTCGGGGCTGGGAGTTTGGCCTAGTGGTAAGAGTGCTTGCCTAGCATGCATGAAGACCAGGGTTCGATTCCTCAGCACTCCACATACATAGAAAAAAAAAGCCAGAAGTGGTGCTGTGGCTCAAGTGGTAGAGTGCTAGCCTTGAGAAAGCCCAAGGACAACGCTCAGGCCCTGAGCTCAAGCCACAGGACTGGCAAAAAAAAAAAAAAAAAAGAATCTATCTCAACCAATAGTGAGGCACCAATAGCTTTTCACGAGACTGAGATTGAGAAGGAGTTTTTCAAAACCTTTTAGGCCAAAAAATTATAATCTCAGCAGAGAAAGTTGGACATGGTGATTTACACATAATCTGGGCTACAGCAGCAATAGAAATTGAATGGTCACAAATCAGATCACCAAGACAAAAGCAGCTAGACCTTGTCTAAGAAATAACTAGATCAGGGCTGGGAGCATGGACAACTGGTAGAGTGCTCATCTAGCATGCACAAGCTCGGAGTTCAATTCCCCAAAAACACATACATAGCAAAAGCCAGAAGTGGCACTGTGGCTCAAGTGGCAGAGAGCTAGCCTTAAGCAAAAAAATACTGTCCAAGGATGGTACCCAGGCCCTGAGTTCAAGTCCAAGGACTGGCAGAATAATAATAATAATAATAATAATAATAATAATAATAATAATAACAACAACAACAACAACTAGACCAAAAGGGGCCAGAACAGTGGCATAAGTAATAGAACAACCACCTGGCAAGCAAGAAACCTTGAGGTAAAACACCAGTACCACAAAAATAAAGTAGCATTATAGATTTCTACTTTGGGATTTTGTATTACTTTTGTCATTACTTGTGCTTGAGAGGTGTGTGTGTGTGTGTGTGTGTGTGTGTGTGTGTGTGTGTGTGTGTGACTGGTAAGTGTGTATTCTTGTCAGGGTTATAGATTATATACTCACTGTACACCCAAATGATTTATTTAAAATTAGGAAAATAATGCAACATCACCAACCATCTGCCTCACTTCCACTCACTTGTTTGTCCATTAAACAAAGAGATAGGGTCTTTCTGTGTCATCACCTTGCAAAATGGAAATGTGGAAAACACCTACTTCGGGAAGCTATACGGAACCATGCATTTACATGAAGACCTTTCACAAACCACAAAGCCTTCTAAGCTCTCAGGTTAGGCAATGACCGTCCCCTTAGAGCTTGCCATTATACAATCACAAGAGATTCCAATTAACACCAATCTTCTTGAACTTCAAGTGGTTGGGATGCTGCTTTGAATGGTAAGGTGAATTAGAAATATTTTTCCAGACATTGAATTTGCACATTTTTTGACTACCAGATACCTAGGCTGCAACTCCTGTCAAAGGAAACAAATTATTTAGAGAAGCCCCCTCACAGTCTGAGTGTTGTGTTCCCACACAAGGTAGGAAGCAGACTGCATGTGGCGTGAGAAGACTAGTCTTCCAACAAAAGAGACAGAGACACATTGATGATGCCTGAGTCACTTTCTGGAGGACTCCTTCTGCCTAAATTTAAGGTCGGCTGGAACAAAGGATTGGCAGGAAGAAGTAGCATGTCCATATTTAGATGTTCTGAGTACAAGAAGGAAACCCTTATTCCTGTTGCATTCATATTTTTCAGCAACTTCAGATATTATCTGGGCCTATAATGATTCCAGTGTGGTTAGGAAATGAACAGTAATGAGCAGCATTGGATCATTTCATCTTCTAAGAAAGAAAAAAATCAAGAACAAAGTCTAATGATTATCCCCAGCAAGTAAAATATGGCAGACCACAAAATGGTTTTGCCATTCTACTCCATTTCAAGCATAAACAAATACATACTTGCAGACACACACTAACTCTTCCACTGAACCTACAGTCAAATGCTGAGAGAGTTAATTTAGGGCTTGGAGCACTGGTGCTTTAAGGACTGGTTCAAAAGCTTTTAAATAGCAGAAAAATCAATACACTTTTTATCAGACTTCAGTGTTTATAGAAGCAATACAAAACAGGATTTTGTTAAATGTATATATTATGCCAGATCAAGCTAAGTTAAAACATCTGTGTCCAACTTAATCTCAGATATAGCATGGAGATTACTTGAATTGTGTGTTTCCTTTTGTGACCTTCTTAGATGTGGCTTTTGTGGGGGAGGGGAATAATTTTCTTAAGCTTTTCGATGTCCAGGATGGTGACGACAGTTGAATAGGACAGAATATTTTTTTAATTACCCAGAAGAATAAATGAAAAGGAAAGACAACCCCTTTAATAATTCAAAATAAGTGCTGTGCAAGAAATTAAAAAATAGACTATAGACATATAAATATAAGCAACCATACTTAAAATTGCTATAGGCTATCCTTGACATAAAATTTTCAATTAAAACCATTTTATGTGCAATAATCACATTCTGAAAAAGCATACACAACTTGCTAATGGATTATAACACTCTTCCAATGAAGCAAGTCTTAAAATATAAGAAAATTAAATGCATTTTGCTTAACATGTACTGATATTTTTAACACAATGGAGGTTTTTGAAAGTCTTTTTTTAATTTAATTTTATTTTTTTCATATATTTTTATTGTAATTAATAGAAGGGTTACATGATATTTGCCAGATAGAAGGTGCATTAATTCACATACATTGATACCCTTTCACATGTCTTGGTCCCCATTACCCTCCCCCCCACCCCCACTCCACATCTTGTTTTCCCCCCTTCCCTATCCAATTTCAAATAACCAAATACAAATATATCCAATATATCAGATAACAAAGTGAGATACTGTAACAATATGAGATAACCAAGGGACAGCAAAACAGATGAGAGATAACATAGTACATTAAGGACAACAATCATTCATTATATGGCTTTTGTTTCACTATCCTGGAGGTCCTTTCAATTAGCTTCATACTATATGGCCTTATGTATCAAGGTTTTGCTCTATTGCAAATCTCTGGTAGGAGAGGCCAAGATTTCTACTGATTATGACAAATGAGGGAAACCATTGAGCCTAAGTTCGTTTGAGTCTGGCTTACTTCACTTAATATGATTTTTTCTAAGTCTTTCCATTTCCTAACAAATGGGTTGATGTCGTTTTTTCTGACAGCAGCATAGAATTCCACATCTTGTTGATCCACTCATCAAATGAGGGACATCTATCTTTGCTATGGTGAATAATGCTGCAATGAACATTGTTGTGGTAGTGGAGTTAGTATGCCCTAGTTTCTGAATGGTTGGGTAAATGCCAAGTAGTGGAATTGCTGGGTCATAGGGGAGCTTTATGTTTAGCCTTTTGAGGCACTGCCATACTGCTTTCCATAGTGGTTGAATTTGCACTCCCACCAACAGTGTAGTAGTGATCCCTCCTGGCCACATCCCCTCCAGCATCTGTTCTTATTCATTTTCCTGATCCTGGCCATTCTAACTGGAGTGAGGTGGAATCTTTGCGTTGTTTTGATTTGCATTTCTTTTATGACCAGAGATGTTGAGCATTTCTTCATGTGTCTATAGGCCATTTTTGTTTCTTCTTCAGAGAAGACTCTCTTTAAGTCTTTGGCCCATTTTTTAATGGGATGGTTGTTAACTTTGGAGATTAGTTTTGGAGTGATTCAATTTTTTGAGCTGTTGATATATTTTAGATATGAGGCCTTTGTTCGCTGTATGGTTGGTGAAGATCTTCTCCCACTCTGTAGGCTTCCTAATTAATTTACTAGCTATGTCCTTTGCCATACAAAAGCTCTGCAGTTTAATGCAGTCCTTATGGAAAGTCCTTGACTCTTGTTTGCAGGAGACAGGGAAACAAGAGCTGAAGCTGATGGAAGCTTTCTTTTTTTAGAGCTGTTTTTAAAAGATCTGACATCTGTAATTCAAATCTATTTTGATTGAAACAATAAATATGATTTAATTCTGAAATTTTATTTCAAAAATATGAGAGAAATTCGTGGGTCCCCCTCAAAGTAAATGACAAGCCTGGTCTCTGAAATATGTCAGGAACACAATCACACCATGTAAAAATAACAGTAGAACTATGGCCAAATGTCCTGAAAGCAAGTGTCAAGGAAAGGAACTTGTAAACCTAATATTAATCATATCTTTGGGAAGTAACAGGGACCCTTTACTGAATCCCCTTCATAAATATTTTTAATGTAGTAATGCTATTTTTTCTTTTTTTAGCTGATGTGCTGGGAAGAAACATATACCCAGTGTTAAGAAGACTTGTAGCATATAATCCATATGAAGTACAGTCATTCAATACTATGCAAAAATATTCATTTTAACATATATTATGCTTAAATTCTGTTCTACGTGTTAAGGATATATCCATAAATACATAAACATCTGACTTTATGCAGCTTATGTTCTAGTGGAGTGAAATTCCATATCTATCCATCTATTCATTTACCAATATACCTATCCATCCATCTATGTAGCTATCCATCCAGCAATCCATTTGTTCATACACCTATTTATTCATCTATGTGTATGTATAATACAGCTATGTATACACAAATACACACATACAAACTGCATGTGAGATGTTGAGCACTATGGGAAAAAAATGAGACAAGAGAATAGGGAACTGAGCAGTGGCATGTAAATAGAAATGTCATAAATAGAGATGTTAAAGTCACATTTGATTAGATCCATGAGTAAACTAAGAGAGTTGCCCCATTGATGTCAGTAGAAAGACTATTCCACATAGAGTACAAATATAGGAAAGCTAAAGCAGGAACTTCTTTAGGGTACTAGACGAATGTCAAAGGGGACTAAGAGGCAGAAACAGAGCACAAAGTTGGAAAATGGTAGGAAATAGGTAAGAGGGAAAGAAATAGGGCCAAATGAGCTCAGCCTTACAATTAATTCCTACAATGGGAAGTTCTGGGAAGACTGAAGCAGTCGAATGATGTGATAATCCTGAGATCTAATAACTCCCAGCTCACCTAAAGCAAGAAATCCTTAGCACAAAACTTCAAGCAACAGGTGCTCAGCAATGATTTGCTGACTGAAAGAAATTATGGGTAAGTATAAGTATCAGATTTGATGATGATAGCCCTATGCCCCGACAAAAACTCACCCATCATTTGGATTTTATTCTTGTAACCAAAACCATATTCCCTTTCACATAGCAAAATATACCTGAACACTGTAACAATTTGGCTAATTTAAGACATCAATCTGTTTTGTGCATTCTAATTAAAAAATAAGCTAGATGGCAAAATGTGTATTTGGTTCATAAGAAGGATAAGTAGTAAGAAGAAAAACTTGGAGAAAGCTACTAAAAGGGGTGGAAACAAATGGTGCATTCTGCTTGTTCTGTAACTGTCTGAAAGGCAGGCCTGATGGAGATGCCTGCCTACCTTCCCAACATAGATCAAACACCCATACCCATGCTAGCTGAAGGATTGAGCACCCATCCTTGGTCACCATTCTTCCTACAGTGCAGAAAACTGGGTCAAGTACTGTTGATTCCAGAACATGGTTAGCAAGTCCTTTGTACCTACAGAAGACCATGTTGGACCTTATGGAAATTTATCTTCCTTCTTAGGACTGAAAAGCCTGAAATGAGGGATATATGTTTTGGGGTACTCAGTTTGCTACCGGAGAGAGAAATGAACCATTAGGGAGTGTTTGCCTTCTAATATTGGGTCCAGAAAGTTATGCACAGTCACTTTTATAAGAGAACCCATTAGCAAGGCCTATCCACCCAGGATTTAGTATAGTAAGCCCATCCTCATTTATATCAGTATCCTCTGTCTCAAGGTACTAAATGATTATTTGAAGGACAGTGATAACTCCATCAGGAAAAGAAACTGAGACTCTGATTTGTGATTTAAGGCAAAGAAAGAATCCGCTGAAATCCAGAACACTTTCAAGTACATTTCTTTCTCCCATCTTACATATATGTGTTTATTTATGCCAAATGACTTCGTTGATCATAAAAGTAATACAGGATTATTGCTTGGTACTGCATATATTTAACAACAAAAAAGAATCTCAATAGTCCAAATTACAGAGTAACAAATATTATTAGCATTTTAGTATGGTCCTTCTAGTTATTTTTTTCTCTGTTATATAGACAACCAGTCTGCTCATTTATGTATTCAATTTCTGTCTCGTTTCACAAGATCCTTGGGGAATGGAGGTAGAATGGACATTCTTACCACAGTTAAGTGTCATTTATTGGAACAGTGGAGGCTCAATGTCTCAGAGGGAAATATTCCGGTTAGTTACATTAGATCAGGCTGATTCAATGGGTAGATTTGCAAAATTCTGTAATGGAGAATGCCATGTAACCAAACTTGTGTCAGTTATTTTAGTTAGAGGTTTGACCATATTGGAGTTTGAACTCAGGACCTCATGCTCTCGAGGAAGAACATTCTCATCACTTGAGCCTTCATTCAAGCCTTCTTTTGTTTGTTATTCTTCAGATAGAGTCTCACAATTTTTTTTTTCAGTGCTGGCCTGAGACTCAGATTTTCCTACCTCTACCTCAAGCATAGCTAGGATTACTTGTAACCAACATGCCTAACTGTTCTTTGAAACAGGGCCTCCCTACTTTCTGGGGGTGTCAGGATAGCCTCCAACATTGATATGCCTATCTCTGTTTCCCAAGTAGCTAAGATGACAGGCATTAGCCACCTGACGGAGACTGACCCATATTTTTGTAAACTAAGTTCTCTTGAAATCTAGCCATCTGTACCTGGGTATTATTAAACTATTTGGGCTACTTTAAGGTGACAGAAGCAGAACTAAGTTTCAGGGACTGACTACAACAAAGGCTACACATTGTGGCATGTCTAAACTACTTACTACCAGAAAACGTGTAGGGACCAGGTCTACTACTGCCTATAGAACATGCAGCAGAAAAATGTCTGCTCCCCCACCCCCCCATACATTTTATCTTACTTGGTTAGATCTTTTTAATTGTTATTTTTAAGGAGTTGGACAAAAGGGTTTCAATTTCATAAGTCACATTATGAGCACAATACCTGTGGGGAATTTTTACCCCTTCCTTCACTTTCTCCCATTTTCACCCTACATGCAAGTGGCATGGTTCATATTTTAATATAGCAGATATTGAATATCCTGACTTCATTTGCTCATCCTTCCTTCCTCCAATCCTGTGTTCCCCCACTCTACCCAGCCTTGACTTCGTAAGATTATTAATAGCATCCTTCTCTAAAATACTTGAGCTCACAGGTGGGGTTTTTTTCAGATTTTGAAATATTTACCTGTATATGGCATGTCTTAAGTACAGGAAGCATGAATGATACATTAATTTATGTCATAGCCCGGTGCTGGTGGGTCACACCTGTAATCCTAGCTACTCAGGTGGCAGAGTATCGAGGTTCAAAGCCAGCCCAGGCACAAAAATCCCATGAGACTCTTATCTCTAATTAACCACCAGAAAACCGGAATTGGTGTTGTGGCTCCAAGGGTAGGGCAGTACCTTTAGCTGAAGAGCTCAGGGACAATGCCCAGGCCCAAAGTTCAAGCCCCACAACCGACACAAACAAACAAAACAACACATTTACTGATGTCCTGTATCTCCCTTATTTCTCATAATTTTATAAACAAAAGGGAACTTTCTACTTGTGTCACATTTGAGCTCAACAAGTTTCAGAGTTAGATTTTGGGATTAGGCATATTCAGTCTGCAGTATAAGTCCACTTTGAGCCACACAGTACTGGAGACCTGTCACAGTTTTGCTTTGCTTCAGCCTTCCTTTTCCTCAGTTACAAGGTGGAAAGTTCCAAACCCTGGGAGGTGAGAGACAATGGGTATGGATACTGTAATGGAACCACTTCCCCCTGGGTGCTAATCAGTTCTCCAATCAAATATATTCCTGTTTCTATCTCTGATTTCAAGAGGGAGACCTTTGAAAATGAAGGCTAGATTTTCTCTTTCAAGTTAGTGGCAGGAGTGTTGCAACAAAGGACTTTTTATACATGCTTTTGCCATCTAGCCTTGGTAAGTAGACATAGCTCTCAAGGGCATCATAGCATCTGTTGAATTTTATATTAAGTTGCTTTTACTAAAATATGTGAAAAAGTTTACCCATGTGTGAGTAAATTCTGGTGGAAACCTGTATGGTGACAGAGTCCTCTCCTGAGTCCAAACAGAGGCAACACTTTACAGAAAGAACAATGTGATTATTGCCATTTATTTTCAAGTGTTACATATTTGTTTCAACAAATTTCAAAACATTTCCCAAGGGATTTTAAAGAAAGCCACCAAGTATGTTTAACAAAACAACATATGGAATGCTAATTTTGTTGTGATGTTATCCTCTAATACAGCAAGAAACAGATTTTTCGTAAAATCAGCAGATTTGCAAACACTAATTAAGAAACACTGAAAACTATCAAGGTCAATTGAAGAATCCATTTGAAAACAAATATTCCTAGTCTTGTTAGTTCTAGTAATTTCTCACCAGAGATTCGCAGAAACATCAACAAACCTACACTATGAAAGATCTGCAGGGAAGGTAAATAAACAGTATATTTTGGATTTTTGAATACAGGGCTAAACAGTGGACAATTGGGGAGTGAAGAGAAGTAACTATTTGTCTGTTTCAATTTAATCACTCCTCACGAGTATGAAATCTTTGGAGTACAGGACTTTTGCTCCACGTCCTCTAAGAGACTTTCCCAACATTCTGTACTTTCATAGAACATGCTCTGACATTGTTAACTCTACTAGAATAATTCTCAGTTTTGTGTGGAAAGAGAACATAACTCCACCCCAATAAACTAGCCTGACCAATTCCATCTTATTTCTGCCTTGATTTTGTGGCCATTCATTTGTCTGTCTCCTTATTCCTGGTCATGTCATTTTCTGCAAAACTCTCCACCCAGAAAGCAAGAGGGCGGATATGTATGTATGTATGTATATGTGTCTATATACATATATGTTCACACATGTGTGCATGCATATTATTTTCTGAACAATCAGAATTTTAACTGTATTTTATTGTTGGGATAATATGTAAATGGATTACAATTACATTCATCAGGCAATAGGTATATTAATTCTTGAACCTGGATACCCCCCTTCTCATGTTTTTGTCCTCCTTTCCCTTCCCCCACCCCCTTGCAATCATCTTGTTTCCCCCCTTCCTATCCCTATTTCAAATAAACAAATAAAATAAATGCATATACAATGTACCAGGTAACAAAGTCAGATACAGTAACAACGTGAGATTAATGGGAAAAAAGTAACTTCACATAGTACATTAAGAACAACAATCACAAGGATAAACCTCTTAAACCATCAGATTTTTAACAAGTGAATATTGATTAAATATTCAAATACTCAATCTCATTGTATGCTTAGGCCACTCAACTCTATTTTTACCAGTCTTAGGACTTGAACTCAGGGCCTAGGCACTGTCCTTTGACATATTTGGCTCAATACTAGTACTCTACCACTTGAGCTACAGTGCCACTTCTGATTTTTTCTGTGTATGTGGTACCAAGCATGCTAGGCAAGCACTCTACTACTAGGTCATACTCCCAGCCCCAGGGCCACTCAACTATTAATATAGCAAACCCCATGACTGAGGATGAGAAGATATGATATAGCCACACTCTCCAAGGTCACAGTCTCCACCACTAACATAAACATGTTTTCAAACAAGATAACTCATAGCAACTTATTATTTCACCTAAGAACCCAAAACTATCAACAGAAGAGCTCATTGGAGCCCAAGGACAAAATGTTAAAGAATAAACCTCGAAAATGCAAATCAAAACAACTCTAAGATTCCACCTCACTCCAGTTAGAATGGCCAATATCAAGAAATCTAATAACAGATGCTGGAGGGGATGTGGCCAGGAGGGATCACTACTACACTGTTGGTGGGAGTGCAAACTCATTCAACCACTATGGAAAGCAGCATGGCAGTTCCTCAAAAGACTAAACATAGAGCTCCCCTATGACCCAGAAATTCCACTACTTGGCATTTACCCAATCATCCAGAAACAAGGACATACTAAACCCACTAGCACAACAATTTCATTGCAGCACTATTTACCATAGCAAAGATATGGAACCAATCCAGATGTCCCTCATTTGATGAGAGGATCACAAGATGTGGTATTTATACACAATAGAATTCTATGCTGCTGTCAAAAAGAATGACATTGCCCCATTTGTAAGGAAATGGAAAGACTTAGAAAAAAATCATATTAAGTAAAGTAAGCCAGACTCAGAGGAACAAAGGCTCAATGGTTTCCCTCATTTGTCATAATCAGTAGAAACCTTGGGCTCTCCTAGCAGAGATTTACAATAGAACAAAACCTAGATACATAAGGCTATACATATAGTATGACGCTAAATGAAAGGACCTCCTTAATGTACTATATTATCTTTCATCTCTTTTGCTGTCCCTTGGCTATCTCATATTGTTACAGTATTTCACCTTGTTATCTGAAATATTGTATATATGTTTACCTGGTTATTTGAAATAGGATAGGGAAGGGAGGAAAACAAGATGATTGGGAGGGGGGTGAGAAAAGGAAACGGAGACAAAAACTTGAAAAGGGGTATCAAAGTTCGAGAAGTAAGGCACCCATTATCTGACAAAGTGTAACCCCTCTATACATTATCCTGATAATGAAACAATAAAGAATATATCTCTAGAAACTGACACTTCTATATCATTTTGTCATATTACTAGTTGATATCTTTATGTCTTGACTTGTTTCAGAAGAAATGCAGAGTCCTATTATTTAAAGGAAAGGAAATGTGTAAAGCTAGTAACAGTGGGTGTCCTTGTCATCCTAGCTATATGGAAGCCTAAGATTGGGACAATTACAGTTCTGGGCCAGCTTAGAAAAGTCCTTGAGCTTTATCTCCATGAAAGAAAGCTGGATATGCTGTCATGCATCCGCCATTCCAGCAGTAATGGTGGGAAACTTAAAATAGAAAAATACCCAGGCAGGAAGTAAGATCCTATCTCAAAAACAAAACAACAACAACAAAAAAAGAAAGCCAGCATAACCAGTCTGCAATCCTAGCTACTCAGGAGCTCACACCTGCAATCCTAGTTACTCAGGAGGCTGAGATCTGAGGATCAGTTAAAGTCAGTTCATGCAGAAAAAATTGTGGGACACTTACCTCTAATTAACAAGCACAAAGTTGGAACTGTGGATGTGGCTCAAATGATAGTGCACCAGGCCTTGAACTAAAAAGCCAAGCAAGGGTGTGAGACCCTGAGTTCATGAGCCAGTACTACCAAAACAGGGAAGAAATGTTCCAGACATTTGAGAAAGATCATTAACCAGCATTTGACCTTTAGATTGCCACTGTGTTCTTTTTGATAGGATTTGATGGGCTTAAGGCACAGAAGGGGTTTAGCATTCTGTCTCACAGACCCACAATGCTGAGCTTCAAGTTAGGACCCTTAAAATTAAAAGATCATGAGGCAAAATTACAGAGAACAAAGGTGTCTGAGGAAACATTCTAGCAGGTAGTGAAATTTGTCAATGATCCCTAGAAGGATGGTATCCCATAATGAAATCGTGCTCCTTATTCTCTTTCTTCCTTCCCTCCTTCCTCCATTTTGCATCAATGCCTATAGAGAAAATGAAGAGATTCTGAGACTATGGGATGGGAGGGGTCTCTTAACTTATGGGTGACTATTGAATTTTACATTGTGATATCTAGGGCCTTTGCCTAGAGATACAGAGAGTCCAACCATTAAAATACCAACATTAAAAGTTTTAAAACATTATTTACTGCTAAGTCTAAAACACTCAAACACCCAGCACAGTGGTCGCCAAATCTAAATGAGAGTTTGCGGGCTTTTTAAGAGTTGCTCTTAAGGGAACATTTCAGCTCTCTGAAGATGTTTGATACATACGAAGATGGAGTATCTGGCTGAAGACCAATGTGCCTGTGAGTACAAAGCAAGTGGACCCAGATGGGTAGCTTTCCTAAAATCATAAACAGCAATGCTGAAGAAAACTCTAGGCTTAGACTACTTTATGGCATTAATAATTAAACTAGACTCATTGCACTCGTGGGGTTATTGCAAATTCAGACAAGACCTAGAGGATTTTCAAGTAATCTAATTATGCTCTTATTTAATCATGTTTATGCACAGTGGGTTTATTTTCTCTCATTTAATTGATGTTTGAAATCCACACTATCCAGGCACTTTATTTAAATGCCCACAGATAACTTACTTGGGTTCTCCTCATGGGAGAGAAGAGAACATTAGTGGTACATGTATCAATGTCCAAAAAGCAGACTAGGACTTGAAAAAATGCAAGACAAGAACCAATGCATTTAAGAAAAGGGACTGATGCTTTCTTTGCATTGTGATAAATTATATGAAATATAAAATTTGCCATTGCAAGTATGCAATCCAATTGCATTCAAACATCCACATGTTGTGCAATTGATTTTCAAGACTTTTTAAAAAATAAATCCTACCAAAGAAGAACTTTCTACCCATTGAACAATAACTCTCCCACTCTGCCTCTCCCTCAAGTCTCTGGTAATCTCTCTTCAGTTCTCAAGCTTAAGAACTTTTCTGTCCTGTTTACTGCATGGAAATGGAATCAAAGCTCGTTTTTAGTATCATATTTCAAAGTTCACCCACGTTGCACTATGTAGCTGAATTTTATTGCCTCATGTGGCTGAATTGTATTCCATTAAATCATATAATTTCTTTATTGATTCATCTGTTGTTGAACTTTTGGATTGTTTCCACCTTTAGGCTATGGGATAGGTGTAACAATCAACATTGAGGAAAAGTATCTATTTCATGCTCTGTTTTTAGTTCACTGGGATAAATACCTAGGGGTGGAATTACTGGGTTATGTGGTAATTCTATTCAACTTTTTGAGGAACCGCTGAAGTTTTCCATATCATACACACGCCTTTCATTTCTCCCTATCACCCAAACTTGCCGTTTCAGGCTTGGTTTGTTTTTTTGTTTATTATAGCCAAGTGAATGGGTGTAAAATAGTGGATCATAACCCTGTAAGACACATTCTAATGCTATGGTTCCAAATGTTGAAACCTCAAACAATCAAAATCCCCAATGTTTAAAATCCCTACTATTTCCCTCACCACAATCTCAAACAAGCAAAATTCCAAAGATTGATACCGTGAAAGCCAAAATCCCCCAAACCACAATACTCTTCGATAAAAAATAAAATACAAAAGGTGTAGAAAGACATTCTAGGGCAGGGATTACTGAGGTTTTGGCTGTGCACACGACAGTTGTATTATGTAAAACAGAATAAATACCTAGAAATATATTATTTAGGGGTATATCTTTGAGCTTGTTTCCAGAGATTAGTGTGCAAGTCTGAGTAGATTAGCTGGGAAAGATTTTCCATTGAGAAAATAAATGTAAAAACATTCTCTGACAAAAGCCATACTCCAACAGGAAGCTATCTGCCAGGCAAGACTTCAAGATATGGTGGATAGCCAGGAAAATCCATCAGCTCTATCATTTCATTCCGTGCAACTGCTCATAACTTTCTCTTTAATATGCTTTCTACAAGTAGGATATTATCTTACCTCAATAGTTGTACAAAGAAGTTTCAATTTAAGATGTTGAATTTTCTTTGTAGTTCATTTCCTCCTTCCTTTTTCTTCCTTTCCTCTACCCCTTCCTCCTAGTCTGCCCTGGCCCATCTCCTTTCTTCTCTCCATCCCTCCCTTTTGCCCTCTCTCCCTCCTTCCTTCTTTCTTTCCTTTCTTTCTCTTCCAGCAATACTGAGATTAACCCAAGGTCTAGAAATTGTTAACAAAGCACTCTACCATTCAAATCACCTCACTGAATTATACCTCATTTGTTTGTTTGGTTGGTTGATTGATTGTTTTGAGACAAGAGCTTGCTAATTTTGTCAAAACGGGCCTCAGACTCTCTCTATTGGCTAAGTAGTTTGGGAGTATAGGCATGAACTCAAATTGCATTATCAAAATGTCAGTGTTGTGCATGTCTAGAAAACAAAAATGTCAAAGACCTCATCTGAGTTCTCTGCATCCCAAAGCAGTGCTGGCTGCTCTGACCAGGTAAATCTTCACTATGCCAAATACACACCTATATTGACTGAATAGGAAAGTAAACAAAATATTTTAAATAAATCATACCCCCCCACACAGTCTACCAACTTGATAGTTTGATTAATGACTATATGACTACCATGTCAGCATTTGATTCGTGGGAGAGAGATAGTCAGATATATCTGTATGGATATAGTTAGAAGTACAGAAACATATTTCCAGCTAGGAATGAAAAGAGTAACACAGATTTTTTTTAAATCCACAGAATTCTCATCTGTTATTTTCCAAAATTTAACGATAAAGGAAACATCAATGGTATCAGCAGAGGCTGCAGCATGCAATATCTGCTGCTCATTAGGATACAATTATCACAGACTGCATCAATACAGAAATCATACAGTTTTTCTAATTAAAGATCTTTCTGTTAGCTGAATATTGTTTTCTCAAAGAATTATTCCTCTTAGTGACCGTTTTATTATCTAATTTGCAGCAATACCCTCAATTCCTCTTCCCTTTCTTTGGTGCCTTAATTTTTATTATGAAGAGAGGAGATGACATATACAGCATAAGAAAAGCAAACTCACAAACACTACAAGGTATTGTTTTGTTATTTTTTTAATCTAGAACACAGGTCCAAAAGTTATTACTACCTGTCTGATTAGTTCTGTAAACTCTTGTCATATAACAAACGTGTTTAACCACATTATTTTAAAATCAATAGAACTTGGAGGTAAATTATCTTTAGTTACTATGACAAGCAGAAATAATGCCTTCCCACTTTTTCAGCAGAGTGGCCAGAATCATCTCAAACCCCAAAGACGGAATGAAAGATGTGAGGTCAGCCAGGTACAATGCCTGCAATCCACACCAAAGCTTTACATAAACAGAAATCAAGATTTCCAAAATCCTGTGATTAGGTCAGGAAATCTCAAATCCCTGAACCAATTGATTAATCTAACTAAGATGAGCTCAGGAAGCAAGAGGGAGGAGGGGAGTGGCTCAGAGTGACTGTGCAAGGAAGGTTATACATGAACATAATTGGCTCTTTTCCTTCGTGCCTTCAGGGAAGATATGATAGGAGACATTGCCCAGATGGCAGCCTCTGTGTTGGGGCAAAGTTAGTTCTAGGTTATCATTTATATAGTCTCTTTACCCTTTGATCTTAAGTCATGCTGATGAAAGAAATGAGTAGAGCAAACTCCCAATGCATGGTAATGGGGATAGATGAACAGGGCTGGACTAGTCCAGTTAGACACACAGGCCATAAGCAGGCCCTATCTAGTAGTGATCTAGTAACTAGCACTAGTGATCTAGTAACAGGGTGAGCCAGATGCAGAGGTGGAGCTCCAGGCCCACAAGAACAAGAGTGCAATCCCTACCCCCATTGGTATAAGCATTGGGTAACTTACAGAAAAGAAAAAAAAAAAACATGCAACTTGAACATCAGTCAGGCAATGGTCACAAATTAGAAAGAGGTATAGAGGGCAGAGCGGCCTCTTATGCTGTAGTCATCATAGCAACTTCCTCTTTTCCCCAATCTCAGATCCACAAAGTGGAATTCTATCCATACGAAATGCTTCCTAAGGCATAGTGTCATGTGTTTACAGCTTAGTCATTAGGAGGCAGATATTACTGTCTGGCCATCATGCTATTAAGGGAAATAAACTATCATGTGACCTGGAGAACAGCAACCTATGACCTCTAAAGAAGTCTCCAGCAAGCCATAGGCCCTTTAAAGTTTGAGATAGCTGTCTAGTATGGTTCAAGCTTAATGATTCTGATAAACTAATGGAGCTGAAAGTGGCCTTTCTCTGCTTGCCAGCTAAATGTGATGCTGACCTTGACAGCTCATTTATTTTACCCTTCCAGTTATATTCAGGCTGGCTAACTGAACAGCACCACTTCAAACCAGCATCCTGAACTGCTAGAATTCTCTATATCATCATGGTATTTTCTTTTACATTATTCCACTGTAACACTTCTCTGCTAATGCACTTGTACTCCACTCCATCATTGTATTTCTGTCTCTCCCACCAGAGTCACTTCTTGAGAAGAAAACTAAGCAGAATTTTGTTGGTCTATCTAGAGGGCCAAGGCTCTATCTGGGTTCATCTGAGGCCCGAATCACAGCCTCTGATTCGGTAGAAAATTCTAACAGAACCAGCTACATTGGATGTCCACACTGGCATATGCACAGTACTTGGATGGTTGTCTCCAACCTGAATTATCAACATTTATTATGATGGAACACAATATAAAAATTTAGATTGTGGACTTCCTTATAATTTGACTAAACCAATTCCATGTTTGCAAACCTTGTGGGAGACAGTTTAGGGATGTGTTATAGTTAGAGTAATAGAAGTTGATTACAATTCAACAGAAACTGAATTCTTTTATACCAAAGATTGTTTTTCAACCCAAAGGATAAAATCCTTCCTTTGGCTGTAATCAAAGGTCCAGGGAGGAAATAAGAAGGTTGTGACCCACAAAAACACAAGTGATCCAAGAGACAGTCAGAAGGGTCCTGGGAGATACTGACAGGCAAAGATCAGACCCACATGAATGTAAAAGGCCTGGAAAGACTCAGGGAGGGATTCAGCATGTCAGCGCAGAGTCTTAGTGAGTGGGAAAACCTAATGAAAGAATGGCACAAGCAATCATAGAGACCTAAAAAGAGGTGAGACAAGGAGAAGAAAGAAGGGGAAAAAAAAGAAAAGCCCTCCAATAAAGCTTCCTATGCAGCTTAAGGAAGTTATAATAAGATAGTAAATGGGTCCTAAGGAAACTGGGTAAAATGTATTAGAATTTGGCAAAATATCTAAAGCTCTAAGCTATATGGAAGGCTGAGATTAAAAAGATCATGGTGAAATCACAGCCAGAAAATGACAGGCAGAAATGTACACAACACTATAGCAATCATAGGAAAAGTAGCCACGCTGAAACTACATGTGGTGGTATTTTTAGGTTTTAGTCTATTGAATTGAAGATAAACTTAACATCTTCAGTGAATTTTATTAACAACTCAAATCAATGTATTCATATTTGCATATAGCTAAAAGTGAGAATTAGCATTAGAAGGGAAGGGAGAATGAGCTCTTGAGCTCAAGGCTACCACTCTACCACTTGGAGCCACAGTGCCATTTCTGGTTTTCTGGTGGTTAATTGGAGATAACAGTCTCATGGGCTTTCCTGACGGGGCTGGCTTTGAACCTCGATCCTCAGATCTCAGCCTCCTGAGTAGCTAGGATTATAGGTGTGAGCCAATGATGCCCAGCAAGAACAGGATTTTTTAATAAGGGTAAAACTATATTGCATGGTTTTCCAGTGGTAGACACAGAAGATGAAGATAAATAAGTATACAAGTCAAAACCCATGGAGTGTACATTAAAAATAAACAACTACTAAATAATAAACAAAATAATGATAAATAATAAACAAAATAAGTAGTAATAAATAAACAAAAATAAGTACCTTATTTAGGACCAAAATGAATATACAGGATACAGTTTTAAAAAAAGATGGTATGAAGTTGAGGTCACTACATATATATATACAAATATTCAATATACTTATATTCAATATATATATATTGAAATTTGTAAAATATATTGCTAAGCGTGGTGGTTCACACTTGTAATTGCACTTCTTAGAAAGCTAAGGCAGGATAATTATAAATTTGAGGCTAGATTGGGCTACCCTGTAAGACCCTGTGCCAATAGGGCTACAATTCTAGGTAAAACAACTGAGGCAAACTATTTATAAATTGAAGAAATCCAGAAAATAAAATATCTACTTCTAGGAAATTATTTTTATAAAGTAATAATCAGATATGCACACAAAAATTGGTATACAAAACTCTGGTTAAAACTTTGACAACCAAGGCTAATGGGTTAAATAAACTATGGAATATCTCTAAATTTATCTCTTATCTTCAAATTACAAAAACAAGTGTTTCCTCTTTCTGCTTATTTCTATTATCTGCATTTTATCATGCATATTTTTTCTATAATAAGTAATGATTAGTATCCAAGTTCAGAGTAACCTGGCACATAAGGGTAGAACTCCTTCCTCTTTTCTCCCTGTCCAAAAGAGGATTCAGTCCACAAAATGTTCTGAAATGAATAAAATGACATAGCAAAGTTTAAAACTTACCAGTATGGCATTTTAAAAAAGGTATAATAGCCGGGCACTGTTGGCTCATGACTGGAATCTTAGCTACTCAGGAGGCTGAGATATGAGGATCATGGTTCAAAGCCAGACCAGGCATGAAAGTCTGTGAGACTCTTATCTCCAATTAACCACCAGAATACCGAAAGTAGCGCTGTGGCTCAAGTGGTACAGTGCTAGCCTTGAACTGAAGAGCTCAGGGACAGCACCCAGGCCCAGAGTTCAAGCCCCATGACTGATCAGAGAGAGAGAGAGAGAGAGAGAGAGAGAGAGAGAGAGAGAGAGAGAGAGAGAGAGAGGGAGGGAGGGAGGGAGGGAGGGAGGGAGGGAGGGAGGGAGGGAGGGAGGGAGGGAGGAAGAAGAAGAAGAAGAAGAAGAAGAAGAAGAAGAAGAAGAAGAAGAAGAAGAAGAGTAGTTAAATTTTTGTTTCCAGTACTGGGGATTACACTCAGGGCCTGGGCACTTTTGGGCCTTTTCAAGGCTAACGCTCTACTTGAACCACATTATCACTTCTGGCTTTTCCTGTGTATGTGGTATCGAGGATTCAAACTCAGGGATTCATGCATGCTAGGCAAGCATTCTACCACTAGATCATGCTCTCAGTCCCATGATGGTTCATTTTATGTCTTAACTTGACTGGGTCATAAGGTCCCCAGAAATTTGATCAAACATTATTTTGGGGATGTGTCTGGGAGTTTTACATTGGATAAGATTAATATTCAGACTGAGCATAGAAACTTCCCACCATACTATCATTGGCCCTCTTCTAGTAGAATGGAAACCTGAATGAAACAAATAGGTTGATGAAGAGGGAACTTCCCTTGCCTGGCTGCTTTGGCCTGAACATGGCTTTCTCCTATACTGGGATGAACTAAACCACTGGTTTTTCCAGATCTCCCCATTCACCAGCTAAAGACCATGGAAGTTATCAGCCCCCTTAATTGTGTTATTCAATTCATTATAAAAAATTCCATCTCTGATAAGGTCAAAGCGAGGTTCCATAGTCCAGGCGCCCTCACCAGAGGTCTGCTACAAACACAGTGAACTATATATGAGTTCAGCAAGCCTTAAAAGAAAGAACCTTGTTGCCTTATTGCACTGGCTAGGAATTCTAGTACTATGTTAAAGAGGAGTGGAGAGAGTGGGCATCCTTGTCTCGTTCCTGATTTTAGAGGGAATGGCTTTAGATTTTCACCATTAAGTGTAATACTAGCAGTAGATTTCTCATACACAGCCTTTATTACATTGAGGAATGTTCCATGGATTCCTAGTTTCTCCAGAGCTTTTAACATAAAGGGGTGTTGGATCTTGTCAAATGCCTTTTCTGCGTCTATTGAGGCAATCATGTGATTTTTGTCTTTGCTCCTGTTGATGTGTTGAATTATATTAATTGATTTGTGTATGTTGAACCAGCTTTGCCTCCCTGTGATGAATCCAGTTTGATCATAGTGTATAATTTTTTTGATGAGTTGTTGTAGACCGTTGGCCAGTATTTTGTTCAGAAGTTTTGCATCAATGTTCATCAAAGATATAGGTCTATAGTTCTCTTTCTTTGATGAATCTCTGTCTGGTTTGGGGATGAGGGTTATACTGGCTTCATAGAATGAGTTTGGTAAGGAACCTTCATTTTCAATTTCGTTGAAGAGCTTGAGGAGTATTGGTGTGAGCTCTGCTTTGAAGACCTTATAGAATTCAGCTGTGAATCCATCTGGCCCTGGGCTTTTCTTAGGTGGAAGTTCTCTAATTGCCATTTCTATTTCAGAGCTTGAAATAGGCCTGTTGAGTTGGCTTAGTTCTTCTTGGTTCAGTGTGGGTATGTTAATATTGGCTAGGAATTCATTCATTTCCTCTAGATTCTCAAATTTGTTGGCATAAAGGTTTGAGAAGTATTCCCTCATGATATTCTGGATCTTGGTAATTGAGCAAATCTTGATACATAAGGACATATAATGTGAAGCTAATTGAAAGGACCTCCAGGATAGTGAAACAAAAGCCATATAATGAATGATTGTTGTCCTTAATGTACTATGTTGTCTCTCATCTCCTTTGCTGTCCCTTGGTTATCTCATATTGGTATAGTATCTCACTTTGTTATCTGATATATTGAATTTATTTGTATTTGGATATTTGACATTTGATAGGGAAGGGGGGAAAACCAAGACGGGTGGGGGGTGTGGGGGGGGAGGGAAACGGGTACCAAGACACGTGAAAGGGTATCAATGTATGTGAATTAATGCACCTTCTATCTGGCAAATATCATGTAACCCTTTTACTAATTACAATAAAAAAAATAAATAATAACAATAAACATATTACAAAGAATAATTAAAAAAAAGAAAGAACCTTGTTAACCATATGGGATGTATATATAAGGATTATTAAAGGGGGTTGCTTTATATATATGTATAGATCATGGAAACAGAATAACTACAAATATGTTATATATCAAACATATAAGTGGAGTCTCAGAAATCAAAATAATATTATATATAATATGTGTACAAACACAATATAGTCATACATAATTTATATAGTTTATGCATGTATAGAGATATATATGCATCTATAATACATATGTGTGTACATATATATACATATATATATATATATATAGGGTTTGCTGGGGAACCTTGACTACTACAGGAGAAATTTACAGAAAATTATATCTAAAGGTGATTAATCTTTTGTTGATGGTGATCATAAGGCTTGAACTCAAGGCCTGGGAACTGTCCCTGAGATCTTTTTGCCCAAGGATAGCACTCTACCACTGTGAGCCACCACACACTACAAAGCTTTTAAGAAGTTAGATGGAGATAAGAGTTTCATAGGAACTCTTCTTCCCAGGCTGGCTTCAAACCTCAGACTTCAGCCTCCTGAATAGCTAGGATTACATGCATGAGCTACCAGTGCCTGGCTTAAAGATTATTAATCTTATAATAATAAACAGTATAGGCTATAGTTGGAGAAAGATAGAGTCTAAATATACATAAAGGCACTGCAAGGCAAAACATGCATTAAAAAATGCCCAGTGGATGCCTGGGGCAGGACCAGTGGGATAAGGGCAGATACTGGTGCTCAGGAAATCAGGAAGACTGAGTTTTATCCAAGCTCAGTTGTTATGCTTAGGGTAAGCCTCTGGTTCCATCTCCATAATATGAGTTGGTTAGATCATAAACCCTTCATGATCCTCTTCTGTGCTATAAGTCTTGAATTCTACTATCAATGAGGAAATAATCAGAGGCTCTCAGTCAAACTGCGAATCCATCAGCTTTAACTTTGTTGCCATATACTACCCCAAAATTCCATCAGTGCTCAATAAATAATACATTAAGCAAGCTCTCTTGGACATCTTGCTTTAATTGTGAGGCCTGGAACTACCCTGCCTTTTGGCAAAGTCTTTACAATATCAATTACTTTATTAACTTTGCAAACATACAATGGAAAAATTGGCGCATTACTTTGAAATAAGACTGTTTTAATCTAATTCATTTTTCTTAATCATGGAAAAAGACAATTTATGAGGATAACACATTTCATATCAGATAATTTATTCATAATGTAACATTAAGTAACTTGAGCACTTGATGCAAGTTGAGGATACTGTGCAGAGGTTACAGGAAGGCTGAGTACAGAGTCCACACAATGATGTACGTGTTAGGGCCACATAATGATGTATGCCTTAGGTCTATAGCACATAATGATCACCTATGCTCCAGGTCTGCAACACATAGTGATGACCTGTATCTGAGTTGGAGCTAGTCTTGGGAGGAAAGAATCTTGTGAAATTTATTTTACGTATTTGTCAAAGCTGAAAGACATTTGAGTAGTGTACCTGCACTTCCTAAATGTTGAAATCATGTGATCCATGTGAATTATGAGACTGGTTTTAGAGCTAAATGTAGCTCGACTTATTAGATCAACTTATAGGGAATCTCACAAACATATCACTAAGCCATAGAAGATTAAGAAAGCCCACAGTATGGGCATTTTTTTCAATCATTCTCACCAATGCCATACTAATTGTGTAGTTCTCTACATATTTCCAGAGTTGGAAGTTGAAAGGAACAAATCTACAATTCTTATGAGGTTTACATACTTTGTTTTTCTCTGGATTCCTATAAAAGTCGAATCTGAGAAGTGACAGCAAGGAAGGAAGGAAGAAGGAAAGCATACTATAGCTCTTTTCAGCCTGCTGTCTGATCTTTAGAACCTGGACATATGGACCAGCTTTTATTTTCATAAAATCCTTTTTCTTCCTTTGTCCTAGTTTCTTTCTTTTTTTTTTTAAACAACTAAATCAGGATCTAACAGCATTTAATGGCCTGAAGGTTTCAGGTATATTTTATATCCTATTTTATTTCTGGCCTTGGCAGTGAACTCAGAATTAGCTATTAAGTCAGGATTTCTCATCTAGTCGACTGCAGGAAAAGTACAGTTGAGAAAGGAAAAAAGAGCCAGAGGCCTTGACCAACGGGATCTCTATTAAACAAGGAGAAAAGTATTCCACTTGTGCTCCAATAGGAAAGAAAAGAAACAGCTCAACACTCCCCTATCAGATGAAGACTTCCTCCATCAGAGAGGCTCTATGGAAAACTTTTCCCTCCCCTTCATCCAGAAATACTCAAGATGTCATGCTTCTCCTCATCTTCACCTCCTCAATCCAGACTATCAATTGAGCTTTATGAGATCTAAGCTATTATTTCTGAAGAAGGAAGGGGATAAAAAAGAATTGGTTCCCAAAATATCTAGTTCTCCACCCCCACCTTCCTTCATTTCTAAAACAAGCCATCTAAAACTCCGAGGCTCTTTTTCCACAGGCTTGTTTATAATATGGTAATGATTATGCTAATACCAGCTGGGACTACATCTCCTAAGACTGGTGAGTATGTCAGGGGCTGTTGGGCGAAGGCCTGTGGAAGGGCAGAGGGAGAACTATTCAATAAAATTAGAGTACATGTGTATCCCTCTTTCCATATTTACTAGTTTTTGTAAGCTCCTCAAATGGGAAATAGACCATGTTTCCTCTGCTGAGGAATTAGTTATTGAATAACAAAGTCCATGTGTTCAGCTACGTCTGAACACTCTGTAGCTTTTTTTTTCTCCAACCAACAGTATGCTAAACTTATTTCCCTAGTGAGAATTTCTGGCTACTACCAGTGCTTCTAACAGGCCCCTAAAGGCCAGGTAATCAGTAGGCACCTGAATGAGGAGAAGGCAGAGTTTCAGGGTATGCCCAGGGGAGATTGACACCCTTTAATTAAACAATATTGTTTACACAAACAATAGAGGATCACAGAACTTTCTCTAGGAGTGAGGGGAAAAAAATGAGAGAAGACTGGGAAATTTCAGGGAAGACAGTGAGCTGTTTAATGTGAAACTTGTCACCAAAGGCAGTTTGGCATAATAAAATACACATGGACAATTCCTACCAGCAGACCTGCTGTGGAGGATTTCTTAATTTGTCTGGGTTAGACAGCTTGTGTGCGTCACAAGCAAGGCCTACCCCTCTCTCCTCTCACGCATTCATGGCTGTGAGTTTTTCCTGGATGTAGCTGATAGATACAGGGTACAGAGGTGACAGGCTAGGGCTGAGACTCCTAGCTGATTCTGGGAGTGGGGGGGAGAGAAATCTTTCCTTAAAGGTGGAGAGAATGTAGTCAATAATTCAAGGTATAGCCTACAAAATTAAGAAAAGTAAGGGAAGGGATGGGTTGGAAGAGAATAGTGAGAAGGTTAAAACGGATGACATTCATCAATACACACTGTACTGAGAAAGTTCTCTGTTCAACGGCAACTTCTTTGTGTTTAGTGAGAATAAAAAAAGAAAGAAAGAAGGAAAATGTATCCATAGAACAGCTAAACAGAAAAGCTTTGGTATACTGAAACTGCTTCGCTTGCCCAGAGCCAATAAAACTCAAGCAAAGATATACTTCTAAAAACAAACTGATCTTCAAAGAGATTTCTTCTACTATATTATCTCAAAATAGAGCACTGACTTACAAAGTATGATTTTTTGCTACATCAATAAAAGGAATTTTTTTGGTAGAAATACCTGACAACTGAATTTCAATAAAGTTATGCAGTCATGGCTATTTTGTACCACTCTTATGTTTCTGATCCCAACCAACAGATATTCTTAAAATGCACTCTATAAAATCCCTATTTGGTGGCATTGTAGGGACACGACCAATAAACTTTCTATTCATTCCTCAGAACATTTATTGTCTCCAAAGTATAAATTCTTTCTGGCATTTTTCTGAGACAAACTTTAAAAGTCCATTACTATTTGCACATGAAAAAAAATATTTCTAAAAAAAAATCAAAAGTAGCAAAAATTAAACAGTCAAATCCAGCAGATAAACTTTTGCACGTTTTCATCTGAAAGTCATAACATAACCTTTTCTTCTGTGTGTTATTATTGTGGAAGGCTGTTCAAGGCAAAGGTTTTCAAACTGCAAGATATTAAACAGATGTATGGCGGAATCTTCCAGATCTAAACTCTGAAGAGTGTGTTTTCAGTCTGTGGGTTGTATTCTTCATTATTTCATTCTTTTATCAAACTCTCTAGATTCAGATACTTGGTTTGCTGCTGCTGTTGTTGTTGTTGTCTTAAAAACCATGTATTTGTTTAGAAGAACCAGTTTTCCAAACATCGTGATTCCTTTGAACTAAATAAAGAATATTAATTTGCACGTTGCCATTTGGAAGCATATTTTCAGCAGCACAATTTCTGCCTTGCAGCAGGTGGTGGAAGTCCAACCCCAGATGTTTCGATGTGTAAATAGCAAGAGAAGAATTTGAGAAATGGGTAGAGATGTAAGAAGGAAGAAGGCATAAATGAAAAGCAGATTTGCTGAGACTTCAGTTCAGATGGATCTGTCTCGAAAAGCCCTTTCTAAACATTTTGGGTTTTGTTTTGCATTGGTGAGTTTCTCATGTGGCAAATGTCACTTTCCAAAATGTGCACTAGTCATCATGATTGGCCTAAATGTCCATCTAGCTTATTTCTAATAAATAAAATCTCTCCCAACATAGATCAGGATGAGTCTCACATCCAAGGTGCTAGCAGTTCAGAATCTCCTCTTCTACATGTAGTCATTTCCTCTAACTTAAACTGCATACGAGCTTGGAGTTTATCTGTATGGGATCAGCTTGATAAATGAATAGCCTCAGTCTTTGTAGTTGAAAGTCTAGTTTTGTTCCTCTTGTTTTTATCCCTTTATTACTTGGAATTTCAGAATGCACAGCTCTAAGAGGGTTAAAAGGGTATTTACAAATGTTTTCTCCTGATTTACCTTGTCGGCAGAGGACCTCCGTCACTTCAATGACAGAAACATGAGCAAAGAGACTTCCATAATATAGGAAGACCTTAATAATCAGAACAGCTTCCTTCTCAAATATCCTTTCTGCTATCTAATCAGAAAGAGGTGGTAATTAAAGCCATGCCTGGTACAAGGCCTTGAACCACTTTACTGTCAGACCCTCTTCTGCATCTGCACTGACAGGAAAAGATTGTGTGGCCATAGTTTTCAAAGTGCTGATGTCATAGACATCTGACATGATAGACTCAGATACATGTGGCTTTTTGTCCAGACTCTGGCACTCGTAAAACATGTGGCTGGAAAGTTTACTTAGCTCTCTGCAACACAGTTTTCCCATCTGTAAAGTGGATGAAGACAGTAACTATGGCTTTGACTAGATATCTATGACCACTGTGAGGATGAATTTCATTTGGTGCATAATTCCTGACAGTGCCAGATAACTGTTGGCTCTCATCACATTGCCTTATGCATACTCTGTGCTGCATTCAAAGTGCACTTCTTTCTTTAAAATGAACCCTACAATGCATTCTTATGAAACCAGAAAAACTGAGGGGATGGGTGGGGTTAAGAGGGATGAAAGAAAGATGACAAGGATGGTATTGAACTAGATGCATTGTTCTTATAAATAGATAGGAACGATCCCTGCAACGTGTGCTGGAGCTGATCTTCCTCTCCAGCAGGCAGGCTCTCTCTTCAAGACATATCTTAAAAACTACCTCTGCCATCAAATATTTCTAAACCTGTTCGAGAAATAGTTGAATGCCAGCCAAGTGGTGGTAGCTCATATCTGTAATCCTAGCTATTTAGGAGGCTGATATCTGAGGACTGACATTCAAAAGCCATACCAGACAGACAAATTATCTGACTGACACATAGTATTATCGTCAATTAGTTAGCAAAAAGCCAGAAATGGATGTGTGTGGCTCAAGTGTTAGAGTGCTACCCAGGAGTAAAAAAAGAAAAAAGAAAAAACAAAGAAGAATGAGGAGGAGGACCTGAATGCAAGTTCCAGTATCAATACCCCTCAAAAGAAAGTGAACCCTTTATCTTCATAAATCTCTATTTTTTCCTCTTTCTATATAGAATGTTGAAATATATTCCAAATTCTGTGGTCCACTGCAATCATGAGTCAATAGCCAGTCCCTCTGTTGTATCTGTTTTCCCCTTTATTCTTAATCTCCAGTCCCCTTCTATTCCTATAAGGAATTGTTCTTTTTATTAACCCCTTACTAAAAGTACCTTAATATTTTTGTTGCTCTTCTCTTAATCCTTTATTAGTAAATGTTTTTGGCTGGATGCCAGTAATTTGGTCCTATAATCCTAGCTACTCAGGAGGCTGAGATCTGAAATATTATAGTTGAAGTCAGCCTAAATAGAAAAGTGTGCTACACTCCATTTCCAAAATAACTAGCAAAAAGCATGGCTGGAAGCCTGGGTAGAATAGTTGAGTTGCAAGTAAACAAGTAAAGTTGAATGGGTAGAAGTCTCTGCGTTCAAGCTCTAATAATTCCAGAAAAAAAAATTCTTACCAAATACATCCAGAACATACTAAAGCCACTAGCACAACGATGTTCATTGCAGCATTATTTACCATAGCAAAGGTATGAAACCAACACAGATGCTCCTCGGTAGATAACTGGATCAAGAAAATGTGGTACTTATACACAATGGAATTCTATGCTGCCATCAGAAAGACATTGCCCCATTTGGAAGAAAATGGAAAGACTTGGGAAAAATAATATTAAGTGAAGTAAGCCAGTTACAAAAGAACATAGGCTCAATAGTTTCTCTCATTTGTAATGATTAGTACACATCTAGGACTCTCCTAGCAGAGGATTACAATAGCACAAAAACTAGATATGTAAGATCATATAGGATGAGACTAAATGAAAGGGTCTCTAGGATATAAAAATAAGAGCTTTATCTTGAGTGATTGTTTTTCTTAATGCACTATGTTATTTCTCTTCTCCATTGTTGCCCTTTGGTTAATCTCATATTGTTACTTTATCTGACTTTGTTACCTGATATATTGTATATACATTTATTTGTTTATCTGAAATAGGAAAGGGAAGGGGGGAAAACAAGATGATTGGGAGATCTGGGGGGAGGGAAATGGGGAGAAAAACATAAGAAGGGCTATCAATGTGTAAGAAGTAATGCACCTACTATCTGACAAATGTAATTGTAACCCCTATATATATATATATTACCTCAATAATAAAAAATAAATTAAATTTAAATTTAAAAAAACAAAATAGATCCTGATGTTTTTTATACCTTTATATTAATCTGTGTAACCAGAGTTAACAATAGAGCTCATTGCACTTCTTTGATTGCTTTGTGTTATCTTTATGACCTCTTCAAAATGGTTGCTGCTGCTTTTCTTGCCTAATACTTGTTTCTGCTCCAGGCTCACATTTTCTTACACTTTTTACAATGAACTACCAGTCACCAGAGATGAATACCTTCATATATGACCCTTTATGAACCTTTATCAGAATTGTGTTTGGATTTATGCTGTACAGAATTGCAAACCTACAGTATGTTTACTAAATAGAAAATGCGCATTGATTCGCCAGAATTTAGACTATCAACAGCAAACATCAGCCACTTCCTATATCCCCAAATCTCTGCCAACTTGGCTGTATTCACCCTCCCAACTATTTGTGGTTTTTTTCTTAAGAATATAGCTTACATGGAGCAGAGAGTGTTTTAATTAAAATACTTACCTTTCTTCTTTATCCCCTACAAGATTAGAGTTGTTTTAAAAATACATATCTTTTCATATGTCTGCACTCGCTATTGCAGCTCCCAGGAATCAAAGGAAATATAAAATGTGAGCATAAAAAAATTGAAGCCAGGCATGGTGGCTCATGCCTGTAATTCTAGCTACTCAGGAGGCTGAGATCTGTTGATCACGGTTAAAAGTCAGCCAGGGCAGTAAAGTCTGTGAGATGCTTATCTCCAATTAACCCCTAGAAAATGGGAAGTGGGGCTGTGGCTCAAGGAGTAGAGTGGTAGCCTTGAGCTGAAGAGCTCAAGGCCCAGGCCCAGGATCAGAGTTCAAACCCCATGCCCACCCCCCAAAAATAGGGGGTCTTTCCCAGGCTAAAATGAAGATTTCTCTTAGCCAGCTGAGCTGAAAATGACAGCATCTACTCACTATCACAAAAGCCATGGTTAATAGAAGAAAGTAGGGGCAGAGGAGCCAAATCTGAAGTAGAGGTTCTGCTCTGATAGAGTCACTCTGCCCTTGGGAAGATACTCAAGCACACTTTCACTATTCTCTTTGGGAACCTTTTGGTCCCCAGGCTAGCTATTTCACCTTGCTGAGCCTCAAGACCCCAAACTTCAATACAGATCAAGCAGATTGGTACAAAAAGAAACAACCCCAAAACTTGTCTTTTAACATTGGTATTCTCTAGTGAGTACAGAGTCATTTAACTAGTAGACAATGCAGGAAGCTGTAATTTCTGTAATTTTCTTACTCAGGAGAGAATAACAATGTCTCTACGACTACTCTACTATCATTAATGTCCATCATGAAAGCTGTCAAGCCACCCAACATGGTGGTTAAGATTGAGGCCTTTGGATCCAGGCCAGATCTGGTTAAGATCTGCTACATAAATCCATATTGCTATTTTATTTATCCTGGGATTGCTCTCTTCCACTGTGAAATGTAGATATTGACCCCTTCTAGAACTGTTATAATAATTAAATGAAATAATAGAGCACTCTATAAACTAGTTATTTTATTCTTCAGCCTACTCCACATTATCCAACATACTCCACATCATCTCGATTGCATAGATCATAGATAAATGGAGAGAGGAAGGGTGAGGGAACGCATCCATGATATTCAAGGTGCATAAGTGAAAGTAGAACTAGATGAATTGAGGGGTTGGGTAGGGTTGAGAGAGATAAGGGGGAAAAAAGAACGGAGTAACATTGATCAGAATGTATTGTACTCATAATGAAACTACTACTACCCTTTGTACAATTATGTAAGGAAAATAAAAATGAAGCCAAACTAAAATAGAATCAGTAGCATGGACTCCCCATCGTCGATTGTGGAATAAATATCTAAGAAGCTCAGTAAAAAACTTGTCCTCTCCTTTCACAAACACTAGCATGGTGCAGATAGCACATGCTATAACACTCCAGTCTGTTTGGATTTGACAACCGAAGTTGCATCCATCAGGAAATAAGCAATAAGAATAAATAAATAAAAAGTTTTCTGATCATATATAAAATAAGTGTTGGGGAAAATGCTTTTACTTATGATAAACATCTTCCTCACAAAACTGGATTATAGTTGCTGTCATGGATCAAATATACTGTTTTAAATATTTAGCTCTAGAACTGAGTCCAGCTATACTACGTCCTTGGCTGTGTTGGGGTCAAGCAATACCTCTTACCTCAAACCATCAGACAGACCATGATGGGTAGAAGAAAAAAAAAACATCTACTCCACAGAGATGGAGATTTGTTTAATAAATATATCAGATAATATAATAACAAATGTGTAAAGCAAACTGGAAAACAACAAACAAAAATAGCATAAACTATGTCAATTATCATTGACATCCATAGCTGGACAAAATTTCAGGTATTTATGTCATTTAATTAGACTTGGATACAATAACCTATTCTTTTAAAACAAAATTCAGCTCAAGCAACTCTTATTACGTGTATATCAGACCCTGTCTGAGGCACTAAATTCAGAGATGAACACAGACAACATAGTCACTAATCTCCTTCGGGAATTTATTTTTACAGAGTTAAAATACAGTTTTCTACATTCCATTTCTCTGAATGGAAGAATATTGAGCCTCTTCCAGTGTTTCCATATTTCTGGCCATATCTGTTTACAATAATCTATTCTTACAATGATTCAAAATGCCAGAAGCATTTTTGTAAGGAAGAAATCGTGTCATCAAATATTTTTACCTTGTCATTGAGAGATTTTCAACTTCTGTTTAGTATTTTAGGAAATCAGAAGGTTCTGTTTAACATTTGAGCCAAAGAGAACCAGTTCTCTAACTGTGCCAGATTAACAGACGGCTACGTCTCTGGTGCTAATGAAGTCTTACTCTCTGGAGTGAGTACTTGTTTATTTTGATCCTTTGAAACTAGTGATATTTGTAAGTGATCTGGCTTTTGTCTTTGTTGGTCGCTAGAGATCTCAAAACCAACTTTGAGGTCACTTCTAAATGTGCTGGATTAGTCAGCACAAATTTTGTATACTCACTTCAAAGCCAGACTCATTTTTTTATTCCTATGTCCTTTGTCCAGATTTTCCTACTGTGTTCTTACCATCTTGAGTAAGTAGGTTAAAACAAACCAATAAGTAAACAAATAGCACGTAGTGAGAATAATTAGGGAGAAGTGAATTTTGCAGTATCAATTTTTTTATCTATTAAAAGCGTATATATTTTATATATACTTATTTGGTTATTTGAAATCGGATAGGGAAGGGGGGAAAAGAAGATGAGGGGTGGAGGTGGGGAAAGGGAAATGGGTACCAAGACATGAGAAAGGCTATCAATGTATGTGAAGTAATGCACCTTCTATATGGTGAATAGAATGTAACCCTTCTATTAATTACAATAAAAAATATATGAAAAAAGTCTGCTAGTCTAGTACTATATGCTAGTACTGTATGTCACCCTGGAAAATAGCCTCACAATAAGCTTTCTATGTCAGCATGCCTACTTTATAGAGCCAGAAGGTCTTTCATATTTAGTCTTTATGCAAGAAAATGTCTTTGATGAACTATTAATGTTTCCTTTTATCCTTCCTTTACAAGACATACAATACATTGTATTGCAATAGCATTCTTTTAATCCTTATTTTGGCTTTTCTTATGAAAACTTCTGGAAAAAAAAGTTCCAGACTTATAGCTTTAATGCTATAATCATTAATATGCAACTCATAAAGTTAAGCATATCTTGTCACATACAATGCTTGTGTAACAATGATGTTTGCTTTGATTTACAAGCAGATACCTCTGAGCAGGAACGGGCAGGGCAAAATGCCCCACTCTAACAAAAATTTTGGTGATAGTAGCTATAACCTTATCTAGTTAATGAAATATTTGGAGGGAGGAGACTAGGTATTTTGACTGTGAAAAAGTCATAAGCTTCCATTTCTTACCCTTAACTTTAAACTTCCTTTATTGTTTCATCTTTCATACAAGGACATTTACTTGGTAATCAGTAAAATTTCTGACATCTGCAGCCTTCAAAAATGGCTTTTAACAGTCTCAAAATTCAAGGATTAATACTTACCAATGCTAAATGGATACGTTCATTGCCTTAGTTGGGGTATTCATTTCTTATGTCAAAATAGCAATGTTAAATGGTGCAAAATAATAGATATTTACCATTGTTATTATCATAGCAATAAAATTTCACTATCTGATTTCATTTATGATGTGGTTTATTGTTGACTTAAAAGTAGCACCTAAAATAAATTAAATTGATTACCTACTAATGAATTCCAGTAAAGTGGTATGGACATTAAGCCAAACCAGATAAAGGAAATAATTTTTAGAGATATTCTTGGTCATTATTATAACCAATAGAAAAGAGAACCGATATTTAACTTTATTTAATATGACACAATAAAATGATTTACAATGATCAATTATATAAAACCTGTGCACTTTATTAACTTCCTCTAAGCAGCAATTCCTTTTCATATAATGTAGTTAAATAGTATAAAATTAGCTGCATATTAGTATTTTTTAATTAAAAAAATCTTTAGGGATATTAAATTTTCACTATTGGATAGTGTACTAAAAGTATTAAATAATATTTTAATAGTCATTTGGGTTATATTAAGTTCAAAATCTTTAAGATCTTTGTTAATGGGCCTGGACATTTGAATATTAAAGCCCTACAATTAAGGCCTTTATGATGCTTTATCCACTCAGGGCTGTAGAACCACAAAAATTCTTTCTTAACTATGCACATGTGATTTAGTCCATATCTAAGATTCTAACATATTTAAATTGCTCCCTCTAAACACCAGATCTGTGCATGGAATGTATTTGGAATTATGTTAAAGTAATTAATGACTATTTTGTCAATAAAGATGAAGGTCTCAGAATTTATGAATAAAGAAAGCCTACAATATAGTAAATTAATCCAACCCCTGAGGTGGATGGTAATGTTGATAGGAGACTTAATAGTTCTGTCCCAAACCTCAGCAAAAATATGAATAATAGCCATCTTTTGTTACTGTGATGGCGACGCATATGCTGCCACCAGATTCAGTGGGCAGACTGTGGCTGTGTCACTGTCCTGAAACTGGGAGATGAGATACTCCCACCTGGCTGTATCAGAAGAGAAAGTGGCTGTATCAAAAACAGACTCTTTTTTCAAATATACAGAAAGACCAAGACCTAATAATATTATTTAAACACTTAAATGGAGCCATTCCTGAAGAAGTAAATCCCCAAATTTTGTAATTGAGTCAGTAACCTCTTCTTCCTCTTTTTCTCCTCCTCCCTCTCCTCTTCCTCTTATTCTTCTTCCCTTTCCTCCTCCTTTTCTTTTTCTTCCTCCTCCTTTTCCTCTCTCCTCCTTCTCTTCCTTCTCCTTTTCTTCCTCTTCCTCTTTTTCAGTTCACTTTGAATTGGACCTCAGTGAATAGAAACTAAAAGTCTAGCTAATATATTGGTAATTTTTCTTAGTTTTGTGGTCTGTTAATTTCCTATTTTCCTTTCAAATTTCATTTATGGCATAACAGATTTTTTTGCTCCTACTATGTTTGAAAGTTTCATTTAGTTTGTTATGCATGCACAAGAAAATTAAGCAGTCATGTGATGGAGATCTTTCTTTTTTTTTTTGCCAGTCCTGAGGCTTGAAATTGGGGCCTGGGCACTGTCCTTGAGCTTAGGGATTTCTCAAGGGTAGTACTCTCTAACACTTGAACTACAGCACCACTTCTGGCTTTTTCTGTGTATGTGATACCAAGAAATCAAACCAGGGCCAGGCAAGCATTCTATCACTAGGCCACGCTTTCAGCCCATTGATAGAAGCATTAAGAAGATGTTTTTCAAAACAGTATGGCAGTTCCTCAAAAGACTAAATATAGAGCTCCCCTATGACCCAGAAATTCCACCACTTAGCATTTACCCAATCGTCCAGAAATAAGGACATACTAAAGCCACTAGCACAATGTTCATTGCAGCACTATTTACCCTAGAAAAGATACGGAATCAACCCAGATGCCCGTCAGTTGATGAGTGGATCAACAAGATGTGGTATTTGTACACAATGGAATTCTATGCTGCTGTCAGAAAGAATGACATCGCCCAATTTGTAAAGAAAAGAAAAGACTTAGAAAAAAAATCATATTAAATGAAGTAAGCCAGACTCAAAGGAACATAGGCTCAATGGTTTCCCTCATTTGTCAAAATCAGTTGAAACCTTGGGCTCTCCCAGCAGAGATTTACAATATAAAAAAAACCTAGATACATAAGGCCATATAGAATGATGCTAAATGAAAGGACCTCCAAGATATAGAAACAAAGGCCATATAATGAGTGATTGTTGTCCTTAATGTACTATGTTTTCTCTCATCTCTTTTGCCATCCCTTGGTTATCTCATATTGTTTCAGTATTTTACCTTGTTATCTGATATATTGTAGATATGCGTATTTGGTTATTTGAAATGGGATAGGGAAGGGGGGAAAACAAGATGAGGGGCAGGGGTTGGGGGAGGGAAATGGGAACCAAGACATGAGATAGGGTATACATGTTTGTGAAGTAATGCATCTTCTATCTGGTGAATATAATGTAACCCTTCCATTAATTGCAATAAAAAATATATGGGAAAAAAGATGTTTTTCAAGGAACATTCACCTGTTTCTCTCTTTTCCCCAAGCTTCTCTTATTAACCACCACAGCTGTACGCAAGAGGAATCTAGAATTCACATGTGCATAACCTTGCAAGGACCAGGACCAAGTCTTTCATCATCATGTGGAGAAACCCTAATCCAATTTAACCTGCAGCAAGTATTCAGGAAATTCTAATCAAATTGCTGGGTCTCTGTACCGCATTGCTAAACATTTACTCTCTCAAGAACAATCATTCGAAAACTCCCAATCGCCTTATTTCTCTTGCTATTCCCAGATGACTTTGCATGCTACTTCACTGAGAAAATGAATGAAGCACAAACTGCCTCTACTCCCCCTCCCTTCCCACCTATTTCAGACCATACAATAATCCCTTCCTCTTAGTTTCTCAATGTATCTCTTTCCTGAGTTCCAGGTTCAAGATCTTCTTCCTTTAGTTATCTTCCTTCTTTCTCAGGAAAAAGTGCAATTTTTTATCCCCATTGTTAGTGCCTTCTGCAATGCTCTCTCCCATTGTTGGTGAATGTGATCTCTGTAATCACCCTCTGACTTTTCCTTTCACAGCCAAGCTCCTGGAATGATCAAACTAGTAACTTTCCTCACTCCTATGAACTCTGGGACCCCTCTGTCATGGGAGTTCTGCCTCTCTCCCTCTACAGAAACCTCTCTGTACAACCAGCACGCATAAAAATTTACAAACTTCTCTCTTTCAATAATTGAATATTGGGTCAGCGATGTGGGTGTCTTTTCTATGTTCTAATACTAGAGATTGAACTCTGAGCTTCATGTTTGCTAGGGTGGGGCTCAACCACTTGAACCATACTTCCAGTTCAGGTTTTTGCTAGTTATTCTTGAATAAGATCTTGCTTCCTTCCTGGGGGGGTACTTAAGATACCAGATGCCTACTTTAGACTTCCCAATATTGCTGGGATCACAGGCACATGCTACTATATTCAGCTTCCTTCTATGAAGAAAGAGTCTCACAGAATGTCTTGCCTAGGCTGACTTGAACCTTCTGTCCTAATCTCAGCCAGGAAGGAACACTGTTCAACTCATATCCCAGCTACAGATTGAGAAGAAGGTCTCAGGATTGGCCTGGTACCTCTGTTCTCTGAACCTCAACCTTCCAAGTAGCTAGAAAGACATACCTGAGCTACCAGTGGCAAACTTGTTTTTTGTTAGGTTTCATTTTGGTTTTTGTTGCTATTTTGCCAGTACTGAGGCTTGAACTCTAGGCCTAGGCACTGTCCTTGAGCTTTCTCAAAGCTAGCACCCTACCACTTGAGCCACTGTACCAGTTGTGGCTTTTTTGTGTGTTATGTGGTACCGAGAAATTGAACCCAGGGTTTCATGCATGCTAAGTAAGCAAGCACTCTACCACTAAGCCACACTCCCAGCTCCAGCATTCGACAACTTCATCTTAGTATGTACCTATTAGCTAATTCCACTCCCTGACCATTCTCTACACCCTCAAGTCACTAAGGAATATCTTCCACTTCTCTCATTTGACATGCATTTAGCAGGTACCTGACACAGAATGAAAAAAAAAAAAACCATGAGAAGGGAGTATCAATGTTCAAGAAGTAATGTGCCCACTACCTGATGAGTGTAACTATAAAACCCTCTGTACATTATCCTGACAACAAAATTAAATATATATATATATATATAAATGAAATGAACTGAGTGATTAGTGATTAAGTGAATACATTACATACAAGAACATTCAGCTTGGCTTCTGTTACACAATGAGGATTTAGGTTGGGTTAGACTTAACTCCTTTGAAATGACGGCTCTATTGCTTACCATGAAATCACTTATTTGTGTATTTTAAACTTCTCAGCTAGTGGTCTTGAGATATATTTTATAAGAAAAATGAAAAACATCACCAAATGAATCCCACATATGGTCAGCATACACTTTCAAGAATGTTTTATCTTGTTTGTATTAACTTAGCGTCAAGGTCTTTCAGCTTACAAATCCCATGAAATAGACAAACTGACATGCAAAACTTCAATATACCACAAAAGTAAACTGCAAGCATGCTTCACTCAAGTTTCAGCATGGTCGTTGAATTCATTTGCTTCGTAGTGGAATTTGAAGGTTATATATACTTCCTGCTGTCGGTCAGTTTGAGTACGCATTAAAATAATTGTGTCATTATAGTCCGAAATTATATATTCTGTTTAAAGTAAGTGCAAAATAATGGTAAGGAAAACCATTCTAATCATTGTAGCTAAAAATTACAGAACAAACCACTCCCCACTTGTTATAAGTTATCATTGAAAGCACTTGAAGAGAATGAAAAACAGCAATAAAACAAGGAACAAAAAAAATTCTTAAGAATAAATCTCAGAACTTTCAAATAGATATAAATATAGCATTGAGATTTGGGATTCATGGGAGTACTTGAGTAAAGAGACACATTCGGGGATGAGAATTAGTTGAGCAGAAAATTGCAGGATAGAAATTTAAAGACATAGATTCTCTAATCTCCCTCAAGTGAAAAATTAGTTTAAACCACTTCCCCTATCTACCCCACCCCCAACTCCAGGCACAGGAACTCCAGGACATGTGGTCCCCAATTGAGATTACATTTTTCAGTTCTTGGAAAACTTCCTTACCTACTTTAGAACACAGAATGAATGTGTTAAGCAATACTATCTGCAATGCGGGTAACATTTACATATGATCATATAAAATGACACTAATAGAAATGAACTCAAAGAGATGGAAATAGAGGGTGGTGGTGGTGGTGGTGTTTTAAATGTATTGTATGAAATTCTTTCTCCCCACCTGCCCCCACCCCTTGGTTTATCTCCTGTTTTCAGTGTATTTGATTCTGTGACTCTGTGTCTTGTATATATGTTTTATGATTTGGGGAAGGGAAGGAATAACAAAATAGTGAGAACCAAGGACAGAGGGTGAGGCAATGCAACAGTGATACTTAAAAGATGCTTAGGAACTTGGGATGATTTGGGGGGAGGGAAAGTGGGAGAAAAATGAGGGAGAGACTAATAATGCTCAGTATCAAATGTACTCATTACCTTACTTATGTAACTGTAACCCCTCTGTACATCATCACCTTTACAACAAAATAAAATTATATTAGGGCCGGGAGTTTGGCCTAGTGGTAGATTGCTTGCCTAACATGCACGAAGATCTGGGTTTGATTCCTCGGTACCACATACACAGAAAAAGCCAAAAGTGGTGCTCTGGTTCAAATGGCTCTAACCTCAAGAATGCACAAGGACAGTGCTCAGGCCCTAAGTTCAAGTCCCAGGACTGGCAAATAATTAATGATAAAGCTCATATATACTTTTATGTGTGATGTTGCTTCCCTGACAGACCTTCTGACTAGTGATAAAACAATTCAATCCTTTAACTTCATGAGTATGAGGCACAGTCTCCTTCCTGCTTCTTCCCAAGATGGCATTGCCCGCATGAAGAGGTGCATCTATCTCTTCCATCCTCTGGGATCTCACTGGCTTCTGCTGACTGCTCTGCAAACTGTTCTGTTCCTCTGGGAATCTTCACCTGTTAAATGTTTTTCCTGGCTTCATTTTTTTATGGTGTGTGAATGGTACCAGCCGATGGTGACTATGGAATTTTTCATCACGCCTAGTGTTGAGATCTGTGCTCTGCATCCTCCAGAACATCCTGACAGTTGACCCCCCTCTCAGAAAAAGCATCCTATCTCAGAAAAAGCATGGCTTTTGTAAACAAACAGTGAATACTTCAACATGATGAACTTTTCATTTTCCCATGATGGAGAAAAGGGCCTTAAGTATGCTAGGCAAGTGCTCTTGTTGAGAATGGTGCACTGTCAACAACTCTATGCTCTTGCTGTTGGATATTTCTATTGTTTGTCTCTACCAGGTCTGTCCTCCCCAAGAAATAGGATACTGTTGAGTTAGGAATTAAGAGGATCAAGGTTCAAGTAGGAAGCTGCATTGAATAGGAATCTAGGCACATTACCTCTAAAATATCATCCATAGCATGCACTGCATGTTTGGAAGAATTTATGGCCATAAAGAAGTTGCACTAGAGACCTTTTTTAAAGTTCCAGTATGATTAGCAAATAGCCTTCTTTGGCACAGTCTTCACTTGCTTCAGAGAAAATAGAGCAGAAAGAAATATGTATCACAGAACTCACTAAATAAGAGTCCAAATTCCACTGGCTTCAAACAGAAATTTCCATTCCTAAGATAGGGAAAATCATGGTAGTAAAGCACGATTTCTAATGCACATATCTATCTTAAATCGACAGCCAAATTATCACATCTTCAATCTTCTTTTCTAGTTTATTATCTTTAAGTAGTTGTACAAGAGAGTTGCCATTCAAGTAGACAGTTTATGAATACAAAGTATCTTGTTCAACACATCTTCAATTTTCATAAAGGTAACCATCTAAATTCATAATATTTAAGCCACTTCAAGCCTGAACCATTCCATGTGCTCTCTCAAATGACAATTGATGTCATGGCTGTCATATTCTCCCCTTCCCGTTGAAAACAGTAACGCAAAAGTTTAGCTAAATTAAATATAAAAGTCAACACTGATTGAACACTGAATGTGTTCCAGGAACTGTTCAAAAGGCATTACACGTATTGTCTCATTTAATCTTCTCTGCAGTCTTTCATGGTAAATATACACATTATTTTCACTCTGCAAATTAGCAAGGAGAGGTAAAAATAAGGTAAATGTCTTTCTCAAGACACCGTGAATAAGTTCATGGATTCAGTGTGCCTGGACTCAGGCATGCTCACAGAGTCCTTACATCTATGCATTTTGTAGTGCTGCCTCTCATGTAAAGTAAATATAAGGCACTGAGTTAAGACATAAAGAGAAAAGAACTGGGCACAAAAGGCTCTGCCATCTTTTTAAGGACCAAAGGAGAGACTGAGCTTCCATATTTAGAGTCGGCATGCGTAATAATCCCCATAACCATATGTTTCTAATGACCCGATCACTGGGCCTTTCATTTCTGATCATTTGACATTTTTAAGCATGAATCATCTAATGAAAAAGTTACAGGGCTTTCTTTTGAACACATTGTTTATTTGTCACCAAGAGATCTCAGATATACTTTAAACAAATTCCTTCTATAAAGGAAAGACTACATACCCTCATGAATGGCATCATCCAAAAATAGAAATTATTTAAAACAGCTCTAACACCTTTTCTAAATTTCCTACATTGTGAAATGACAGCAGTGTCTCCCTTTCAACACTGCCTTCTAGTCAATGCTAAAAGAAATAAACCATCCCCACATGCTCATATTTGGTGTTTACTTTCCCATCAGTCATCTAAAATGGGACGCAGGAAAAGGGATGTGTCTGTCTTTGTTAGAAAGAGAAGGAAAGTGAGGGAAAGAAAATCGAATGCAACAAGAGAGTTGCCAGATTTGGAACTGATTGAAAGAGTTTTGTGTCACCAAACATTTTTCAAAGGCCTATCAATCTGCAACGCTTTTTATAAACCAACCTGTAATGAGTAGTGTTTCCACACATTTTCTTCACACAGTTGCTTCTGAGTTTGGCAGTGCCTTTGATTTGAAAAAAAAAAAAAAGGAGAAGAAGAAGAAAATTTCAAACTTTAGATAATCACAAAGATCCCTTTTGGCATCATGGAAAAGAATATTTAGATCAGAAAGACTTAAAGGAATGGAATGTAAGCTAGAGTTCCAAGCGGTTTAAACTTTCATTACCGGGATGCCGAAAGCCACATTGCTGTGTTTACAAGACTGTTTATACGTGGTGCCATTTGTAACTCTAATGAAATTAGAAAGAAAAAGGATTCAGAAAAGAAGAGATAAAAATTAGTATTAAGTAGAAAATATCAATGTGATGGTATACTAAATATCAAGACAGTTTACCCAAATATCATGATGTTCCTACTCACATCTTTGGCACCAAGGGAAAATCACCTTGGAAAAACCAACAAATCATTAAAATAACAGAAAAGTGCCAGCACTAACAGTAGTATACTTAGCCCTCCCTGGGAGAATTCAATGGAAGTAGAGTAATGAAATTTGTCACTTGCTGGCTGGTTTCTGCTGCTTCAGAAAACAGCACCGCAGACACAGGTTCTGAATGTACCGCCAAAGGGAACAGAAATTTTTTTTTTTTGCCAGTGCTGGGCTTGAGCTCAGGGCCTGAACACTGTCCTTGGACTTTCTCAAGGCTAGAGCTCTACCACTTGAGCCTCAGCACCACTTCCGGCTTTTTTCTATGTATGTGGGACCGAGGAATCGAACCCTGGACTTCGTCCATGCTAGGCAAGCATGAGGCCAAACTCCCGGCCCTGGCAACAGAATTTTTATCATCAGAGTAATTGCCTGATTATAAACACAAATATCACTCCATTCACCCTTCCCAAACTATTGATTCTCAACATTTCGTGCCTAATCTCCAACATTATCATCATCCAAGAATTTACCGAGGACAGACATTCTCAGATTCCACCCAAACACAACTATAACATTCTGGGGGTGAGGCCTAGCAAACTGATTGGGATTTTAATGCACACCACACTGCAATACATACTACCCTAAGCTAACTGTGATCAGTGTTAAGTAGAGAAATACATCCATCTCAGAATCTCAGAATCCTAGCAGCAGTAACAGTTTGCAGTACCAACACTTACCACAAGCAAATCATTCCTCTTGTCATATTACTTATTAATATGCCCATGCAAGTCATCTGCTGGAAGGCACATTAAATATTTACATGAGAAACAGGGAATACAGTGGGTTTTTAAATGTACATCTCACCAATACCAACAGAACCAAAAAGTGCTATAAGGACTTTTCCTTTTCATTCATCATGTCAGCATATGAGTATAATGCATCTTCATCAATGTCATCTCTTTCATCATTCTTCCTTATGTCTTCCAACCAAGAAGGCCTTAATAAAAGGGATTTTAAATATATATATATGTATGTATGTATGTATATGTATATATATATGGGGCCGGGAGTTTGGCCTAGTGGTAGAGTGCTTGCCTAGCATGCACGAAGACCTGGGTTCAATTCCTCGGTACCACATACATAGAAAAAAGCCAGAAATGGTGCTGAGGCTCAAGTGGTAGAGCTCTAACTTTGAGAAAGTCCAAGGACAGTGCTCAGGCCCTGAGCTCAAACCCATTACTGGCAAAAACTAACTAACTAACTAACTAACTAACTATATATATATATATATATATATATATATATATATATATATATATAGAGAGAGAGAGAGAGAGAGAGAGAGAGAGAGAGAGAGAGAGATCTAAGGGACTTTACTGGCAAAAGCACTAATAAAGTCTCTTGAAAGACTGGACAGGTCAAAGTCTAAATTTTTCATGAATGGACTTCCTGAATCAATTCTTTTCTAACATTCTTCACTATGGTCTAGAATAGGAATTGGGTGAAGTCCAAGTAGCCAGATGTACTGAATAAACTTGGTGACAAGATGGCAGATACTTCCACCAGATGTCCCCAAGTCTGACCAGCACAGAGCTCAAGCACCATCCTGTCCACCTCAGTTCTCTTAGTGAGTACCCGGAACACCAGTGAGCAGAAAGCGTAAAAGAATGCAAGCTTATCAAAACTAAATTGTGTTAAGTGTTGAAGGATGGATAAACCAGAAAAGACACTTCTTTGTGAGTGCCTTGGTTTTGTGACTGTATTTTTCTTTCTTATAACCTGAGCTCAAAATCTTTATTCTTGAGTAATTCTTTCTTCACTGTCCTATTCAACAAATCCTCAAATCCTAACGCTTTCCATATAAATGTAAACATCTTCCAAACTTGGCTCTAATTCCATCTCCAATGTTGTCCTCATATGAATCCTAAACTGAAATCGCAGTTCTATATTTACTGTCTCAAAAATAGGCCAGGAATGCTCCAGTAACTCTTCTTCACCCCTCTCCACAGCTTACGATAAACAGTAATTGATGTGAAGTGCCAAAGTGAGAATAGCATTTAAAACAGGATAAATTGAAACCTCCTTGCTTTCCAGGATTTCATTACAGATCTGTACTTCTAATTTCATTATTCTGCTATATTAAATTACCACTGTTAGGAGAAAATAATGAGTGTTTAAAAGATGAACAAAGATCTTTGCTTAACCTACACAGCAGCATTTGAATTAAATGTCAAGCTACTGCTATCTCACATGCCAAGGATAAACACATTCATAAAGGAAAATGTCTCCTGCTCCAGAGGCTTATCATTTAGGGTAAAGCAAATACTCCTCTACAGTCAGTGGTTCTAAGACTTCATTCACTATGAAACAAGAGGAATTTCTATTTGTATCTAGGAAATAATGCTGCAACTTCTAAAAACACACAACTGAATTCTTCAAATATAAACATTAAGCCCGGCTCACATCTGTAATCCTAGCTACTCAGGAGGCTGAAATCTGGGAATCAAGGTTCAAAGCCAGCCTGAGCACAAAAGGACCTGAGACTCTTATCTCCAATTAACCTCTAGAACACAGGAAGTGGGGCTTGGCTCAAAGCTAGGATGGTAGCCTTGAGGTGAGGAGCTCAGGGACAGGGCCCAGGCCAAGTTCAAGCCCTATGACCCACAAAAAAAGCACACACACATTAAAAAGTCTAGCAGAGGCTTGCAACAAAAAGAAAAGATAAATGTATGAGCTGGTAAATATACAGATTTCCCATAAATGTACTATTGGTACAAGTTAATTTAAAATTTAAAAAAAAACTATTTGAAAATACTGCTAGTAGAAATAATTTCCCAAGAAGCAGAATATTTGAGAAAAAACATTTTTAATTATCAGGAATAAAATTTCAATCATTGTAAGAAGTATTCCATTCCTTTAACAGTAGTGTTCATGAAAAATTTGAAAGAAAAAAAGAGAAACAGGAGAATGAGGATGATGAGTTGGTGAGGAATAATCAATATCTTAAATAAGAATTCTTTGGCCAGTTTTTTTAATCATTAGGGGCTGAGGGCTTGGTTTAAGTGGTATTGTGCCTGCTTAGCAAATGTGAGACTCCAAGTTCAAATGTCAGTAGTAAGAAAAGGACACCAATAAAAATCAAAGTAGAAAGGTAAGTACAGTATAAAGATTTAAAGTCAGACAGAAGAAGGAGAAGGAGGAGGAGGAGGGAGGAGGGAGGAGGAGCCAAAATGGCCTTTGCTAACAATGAAATATCTGAAAAGTTTTAAAATATGTAAAATCACTGAAATAATAGGAGAAAACTGTTAAGAATGAGGAGGGACAGATAAGGTGAAGCTACCAGTTGGTCAAATGGAAACTTATAAATATGGAGTGATGTGGGAAAGGCAGTGCTATGGGGCAGTGATTTCTTTAGGTCTGCTTGAACACAGAGACAGTTCAAACTTTGCAAAAACAGCATTGGGTAAAGGAAAATTTTGCCTCTGCAAATGTGGCATTAAGGGGTGGGGTCGGGAAAAGTGGGGTGGAAGGCAGGATTTCATATGGAAATGTCTACTTATTTTTAACCCAAGGTTAAAAGAGGGGAACTTCAATTTTGTGCCATCTGCCCCAGTTATTTTTTTTTGTTACTTCCTGTTTTCTTCTTTATTTGGTTCTCTCTGGAAATAATTTACACATTTATTCCTTTAACTTAAGCTTTACCTAAATCCATTCCTAAATGTGTACATTCTAATAGAAATGAGGATATTTCTTCTAGCATAAACTTGTTTCTCCATTAGCAAGAAAACAAATTTATCCCACTCAATTTAACAGATGTATTATTAATATGGGTGCTTCTCTTTCAGAATGCCAAAAAAGAAAAATTTGCATGTACGTTTCATGTTATTTTAGTTCTAATAAGTTGACTGTAGTTTTGTAGTCTAGTGATAAATAAGTAAATACAAATAGGCATGCATTTAAAAAGCCAGCTAGAGCCGGGTGCTGTGGCTCGCACCTGTAATTCTAGCTACTCAGGAGTCTGACATCCGAGGATCATGGTTCAAAGCCATCCCAGGCACTAAAGACCATGTGACTCTTATCTACAATTAACTACTAGAAAACTGGAAGTGGCACTGTGGCTCAAGAGATAGGGTGGTAGCCTTGAGCTGAAGAGCTCAGGGACAACACCCAGGCCCAGAGTTCAAGCCACACAACCAACACACACACACACCAAAAAGCCAGCTAGAGATATCAATATATCAAACTAGTAATTGCTGTATTATATGCTATCGATTTGAAACACCTGGATGGAGCTCTCATTCAGAATTAAAATAACACAAAAATGTTAAAAAAAAAAAAAGGCTAAAGTAAATGTACTATTGGACTACTAAGAGAGTTTCAAGAGAAAGTGCTGGGTCCTCTCTGGTCCTAGTGTACAGCAAACTAATTATCCCTTGGTAGGATCAATAATTGACCAGAGCCAACAGTTACTCACTTTGATTGCCAATTGCTTCAGTGCTAGGAGAAATCCAAAATAATCAGGTGGCAGTCTCATCTTTCTGTTCTATGGATTCAACAATTCAACCTCACATAAAAATATTTCTTTGGAGGGAAAACAAGACGGCCAAAACTGGACAGCTTGAAGTTGTAGAGATAGGAAACTAATATCTAAGAACAGATTCTTTAGTATTACAGTAAATCCCAATCTCTTTATGTCTAGACTCATAGAGTATCTTGTAGTAGGCACAAGACTTGTAATCAAAGCATATGCTACCTTCTGTTAGAGGACAGCTTCTCCTTCCACGATATTCTCTCCATCCTACCTGCCCATCAGGAAAGAAATAACTGGGTAGTAAGAGATATGGTAAATTCATTCCAAGATATGAAACCATTCCTTCACATAGTTGTACTGAAATGGTTTCTGTAATCATGGCCCAACTATATAGAAAACCTAGAGTAGGTGATGCATTCTCTGATGCATTGCCTCTAAGTTCAGAGGCAATGATTCTGTCTAAAGCAAATCTGACATGAGAGAAATCTGCTCCATCTGTGATGAAAGAGATCCCAATATTATCTGCCTACCTCTGAGTGAGTGACTGATGGAGGCATGTCAGTAGTCTGTGCTGAGGCACAGTAAATCCTTACCAGTATCTGTAGCCAGGTCAGCTTTGGGGAAAAGCGCTCTGTATTGTTGGGCTCAGGCATAGCTCATGTCTACTTTGAATATAGACTCAGTGAGCAGGCATTGCAATGGATGAGAAAAAAGGCTGACATCCTTAAAACCTATGGAATTTTTAGGCTAATTACTAAGTGACTTTAATAAACATGAACATGAAAAACAACATTGTACACTCTGTTCCACACAGAGGAGAATGACCTGTGTAACTTGTGAGCAGGGGTCAGACGAAAAATGTGAAGGAAAACAAAGGAAGGGGTAACATTGTCCAAAAACAGAAATGTATTCATTACCTGACTTATGAGATGTAATCCATCTGTACAACACCTTAATAAGAGCAAAAAAATGATATTTTTAAGCCAGGGATAACAAAACAAACAAACAAACAACAACAACAAAAAAAAAAACACCTAGGGAGACCAAAAACAGAAGGACTAGTTGGACACACCTTTAGAACAGGTTCAAATAAAAAACAAAAGCGGTGGCTGACTTTCAATGGATCCATACTGGAGTTGCAACTAGAGTGCCCAAACATAGCCAAAAGAGAAGGGGGGAATGGAGCTCACTGGCAATGCAAAGATGAGAAAGTTGAAGACCCCAACAGAGAGGGATGGAAGGACTAGAGGTAAGGGCAAAGAAGGAAATGTGAATATTGTGTATGTACGAGAGAAGTCTGCAAAGACTGGACAAGTGAAGCTAATGACTGTGTACCTCAGGCATGCTCCCTAATATGGGAAGGTTTATAACCCCTGGGATTACCAAAAGACATGGCTACTGTTGTGGCACAGTGTGTGGTATGTAAGGGGCACTCAGCTAATGGTGATTCTCAATGACAGGGGAGGAATAGCTTGCATTTCCTGAAACCTGATTGATTTGATCATCCCAACAAATTCACACCGAAATATTGTATTAACCATTTTCCAAATGAGCCATGGTGAGTGATTCATTGACAACACATTATGTGGCCGATACAGCTATTTCCCTCCTATTCCAAATACCACATGCTTGACTAGTAAGAAAAGAAGAGAGAAAGGAAAGAGGAAAAAATGAATAAAGAAATAAGAAGTTGGGAGCAGTGGCTCACACTTGTAATCCTAGCTACTCAGGAGGCTGAAATCTAAGGATCATGGTTCAAAGCCAGCCTGGGCACTAAAGTCAATGAGACTCTTATCTCCAATTAACCACTAGAAAACAGGAAGTGGCACTCTAGCTCAAAGGGTAGGGTGGTAGCCTTGAACTGAAGAGCTCAGGACCAGTGTCCAGACCCAGAGTTCAAGCCCCATGACCAACACACACACACGAGAAGGAAATTCCTTAAATGAAATGGTTCCATTAGTAATGGCAATTCTTCTTGACTATAAATACTGAGTCATGATAAATTCACAGGTAAGCCATTTCAGTATTTAAATGTAGAACACATGAGATGAGAAAATTGCTCCTTACCACACTACTGTTACTTCATTGTGCATTACACATTCTAGGTTTTCAACCATTTTCCACAGTGCCTGGCAAGGGGAGCATTTTAAATCTATTAGCCACTCCCAGTTCAATTATTGGTTGCTTATGAGTTGAAATCTGAGGACAAAACCTAGGTATTGCCTACCCAGCTGAAAGGTAAACCCATGAAAAGGTGTCTCTTTTAAACAGTTCCATTCTTTCTCTTGCCATGCCAATTACAGCAAGAAACACTTCCTCCCACAGCAGGAGAATGGGGGTGTGCTGCCAACATGTCAGAGAAACGAAGCCTTGGTCAGGTTGTGTTACCTGACATGCTCCTGAGCTCAAGCCACAGGATCACAGAAGCAGCGAGTGCCCAGCTGGAGTGGAAAGTCTCACTCCTCGACTCCACCTTGACAAGGCCAAGAATTTGTTCTTTTGTTCCTCTCATGATAGCAAATAACTGTTGTTTGCCTTGTTGCATTTTTATGGGTAATCCAAAGATAAAAGTTTTCCATAAAATATGATCACTGATATTTTTACAAACTTTCTATTGTTCCATTTGATTCCATGATGAACACTGTCATAGTTTCACAAGCCATGAAGCTAAGGTGCACTGAGGCCATTTTCTTCTAGACTGCATATGATTTTCTAAAGCAATTTTTTTCCAAAATTATAAAAAGTTCCTCTAAGGGGACTTTAGAAAATATCTAGTAGTTTCTTTGACCTGTCTTTTCTCTAATCTTTCTAATTCGATTTACTGTTATATTTTTTAAAGTATGCATAGCTTAGTATTGTGAGGCTATTATGTGTCTTTTAGCAATTTTTTATTCCATATATGTGGGAAATTTGTTACATGTCTTCCCTAAATATGAATTGGGTATCAGCCCTTTTTGGACCTCTCCTTCTAGCTTAATACAAAGATTCCAAATAACTTTAATCTGTGTTTAATCCCTAAACCAACTTTTCATTCTCTGATAGCTTCTTAGCTGCAAAATTAGAAAGCTATCCAGTACTTTCTTTTCACAAATTGGTCAAATTCCAAAACAATGCATGACAATAAAAGGGCCACATATTGCTGGTCTATATTTTGAATGTCAGGCCACTTACACAATTTTATGGAATAATTTGTTCTAATTTTGGCCGTTGGAAGGTCCATCACTAAGTAGTTTCGTCTTTTTCTCTCCTGCTGGCACTAGGGTTTGAACTCAGGGCCTCATAATTGCTCAGTTTGCTTGCTCAGCTGGCACTCTACCATTTGAGACATGTATCCAGACTGGCTTTTTGCTGATTAGTGTGTAGATGGAATCTCACAGAAATTTTGGCACAGACTGGCTTGGAACCACAATCCTTCAGGCCTCAGTCTCCTGCACAGCAGCGGGATGTTGTGACTCATGCCTTTTGTCCCAACTATGTGGACAGCAGTGGTAGAACTATAGAATGAAGCCAGCCCTGGAATAAAACAGCACAAAAGGCTGGAAGCACTACTCAAGTGATTAAGCCCTGCCTCATAAACACCAAGCTCTGAGTACTATCACATAAAAAAGAAGAAAGAAAAGAAAAAGGGATGCAATCTGATTACATAAGATTTCATATAGAAAATCATAAGAGCCAGGTTCCGGTGGCTCATACCTACACTTCTTGCTATATGTAAGGTTGAAATCTGAGGATCATGGTTTAAAGCCATCTGAGATAAATTTATGAGACACTTACCTCTAACTAATTGGAAAAAGAAAGGAAAGGAAGGAGAAAGAGGAGGGAAGAATGGGGAAAGGAGGGGAAAGTCAAGGCTCAAACACCATGTGAAACTCAAGATCAGCAGAACATGTTGCTGCTGGCCTAGTGCCATCTGCTCTACTTCTAGCAGCTGGCATCCTGCTGTACTGCCCATAATGTGAATGCAGATCAAACTCATCTGTGAATTCCAATGAGGCTTGGGGATATTTTGTTTTCATCTATTGTTATCTTTTTATTCATACTCTATGTTCATATTTGTCATTTTACATGGTCTGTTTCTTTTCTGTCTCTTTTTTTGTGTCTGTCTGAAGACATTGAGTCAGTTTAGGGAACTGATCAAGAATTGCCATGACTTCAACTTACATGTGTGTTATAGATAGACCATACACAAATAGATAAATACTATAGATAATTAATATGTAAGTATGTAGACATATAAATCATTAGATTACACTATCTCATCAAAATATTTTTTGCTGGTTCTGGGGCTTGAACTCAGGGCGTGGGCACTGTCCTTGGGATTTCTTAAGGCTAGTGCTTTACCACTTGAGCCACAGCACCACATCCAGCTTTTTCTGCGTATATGGTATCAAGAAATCAAACCCAGGGCTTCATGCATGCTAGGCACACACTCTACCACTAGGCTACGCTCCCAGTCGTCATCAAAATAGTTTTAAAAATCAGTGAGTCATTGCTCAATTTGTAAAGACCATGTTCAATCTACAATATGTTCTTCTACCTAAAATATTCTGTCCTCGCACAATGGAATCCTTGGGGAGCCACCTAGAAATCCAGATACAGTATCTCCAATTTCTGAGGCCTGTCTTTGCAGAATACAATAATCTTCAAATCACTGTGTTTGGAAAAATTCCTCCAGGTGTGCAGTGTACATCTATGTGGGAAACACTTTCTAATGATATAGAAGGATTTAGTGTCACATTATTATTTCACTATATTACTAGAAGTTGGATAGGATTTGAAGCCAGTTTGGGTGATATACCACTTTTCAAAAAAGTTAAATGACACATATCTATTTTGCAAAACTGAGAATCTGTAGAAATGTACTTCCAGGAGTGAACTCATTCTGGTAACATTTTAATTACATTTTGTAAACTGGCAAAAGTCTGTTTTGTAAAGAAAAAGTAATTTAAGTTATCTTTCAGTTAAATTCTTGACAAGGACTCAACTATAGTTGTATGAAGAATATCTGAGCATTTGATGGAGTGTATAGCTATCTAAGTGGTCCTTAGGCATTGCTTATTTGACTTTTATTTAATCTCAGCTATGATACAGAATAACAATAATTCAGGATTTGCACTGTTCAACATTTAATTCTCTGGGATAGAAAATGGGGATTTTTGTAATCAAACTTAAAGGGATGAGAAAACAAAACCCATGGTGTAAATGTGTGTATATACATTATACACAGACACACACACACACACACACACACACACACACACACACACATGGAACTCCTATATATAGGAGAAATTTGTTATTTTTGCCTCTTTATTTTGAAATATGTTGACAAAGAAATGTTGCAAAGTACAGTTGTCATACCTCTCACCCAGCTTTTACTCTAAAGCTTAGCTACCTATAACAAAAATGTCAAACCTAGAGAATTACCAATCTACAAACCTTACTTTTCTAATCTGAGATAGATCCTCTATCTTTGTCTCTAGCAAACTTATTGTTTCTGGAGAATCTAATTACTCCTCTTTGTAATTTTTTTTTTTTTTTGCCAATCCTGGGCTTGGGGCTCAGGACCTGAGCACTGTCCTTGGGCTTTCTCAAGGCTAGAGCTCTACCACTTGAGCCTCAGCACCACTTTTGGCTTTTTATTTTCTGTGTACGTAGTACCAAAGAGTCGAACCTGGGTCTTCATGCATGCTAGGCAAGCACTCTACCACTAGTCCAAACTCCCGGTCCCTGCTTTTTTTTTTTTTTTAACTTCATTCTGTTTGCTTATTGAGAATAATATACTGTTATGAAGCCAAGACTTGGCCTCAAACTTGGTAATACTCTCTAGATCTTTCATCTGCTCTTGACTGGATCTCCTTGCACTTTAGTTGGCCACACCATTCCCCATTATTTGATTGGAGTTATTTACATAAGGCAGGAAATGAAAGTTACATGTCATATCAAGGTGTGCTGAAATAATAAGCCTTATTTTATTAATCATCATCCTTTGACTAAGCTGGAGTCTAGAAGATTAAACCATGGTGAACCTACTAAATTGAGTTTTGTAAGCAAAAGATGGACAGAAACTTTGAAATTATAAGAAAATCCCCTTCCTTATCATTTTAGCACCCAGCAGCAGTTCTTTTTTACTATGGTTTTAGTATGGACTTAAGCTATTTTTATTTTCTCATTTCTTCAATGTTAATTGAATTCCTACAGGATGAAAAAAAATCTTTCTATTCTTCCACAATTATTTATTTATATTTATTTGCTTGTTTAAATTACTAATGGTTAGGAGATGTGCAGCTTCTTTAGAACCCATTAATAGAAATATTCTTATTTTGTCACTCTTGGTATTCTACTTGGCCATTTGGAAAGGCACTAACATTGGCTTTGGCACATCCCAGTCATTCCGTGAGTGCATTGTTACTGGAACCAGAAGACACTTCAGGCTTATACTGTATGTGCTGTGGAAAAGTGGATGGATGATTTAATACTGCTCAGAAACAAGAAAAGAGATTTTATTTCCACTCCTTCTTCTTGCCTTTTGCAGGCTACATCCTACTTCTTTCTGAAAATTCTGTTTCTTTCACACTCCAAATAATGCATTTACCAGAGGAAACTGAATAAGTGCTCGGTAACTATCAGATGCCTGATGTGGAAATTTAGCATTTATGGAAAATAGTTTAGACAGACTAACTGTTCATTCCTGCAAATCAGAAGATGTTCTTCCTTCCTTTTACAGCAAGAGACATCTTATTTTAAATAAAAAAACAGAACTGCAATATATAAAAAATAGAAAATAGTAATGTGTTAGTATAATCATTAATTTTCAAATATACATATATTTGATAGTATATACTCCTCTTTCCAATGAAGAAATTGGAGTTTTATATAATAATTCTAGTTTTAAGGCATTCACTCAGTACATTTTTATATTTATACACTTAATGAAAATTCTGATTTGTGCAATGAAATTTACTTTTTGAATATTTCCATTTACAAACTATATCAAGACTTCAAATTACCCCTTTTTATAAACACAGAGGTCTGAATGCTGGTACTCAGGCTTTTTAAGATGTTACTTTTACTGTTGTTTAAGCCATGCCTCCAGCATTGGTTTTGTTGATTATTTTGTGAGGTAGGGTCTCACTTCCTGCCAAGGCAGGAACTATCAGCCTGTGTTAGGTTTCCAGGTAGCTAGCATGCTACTGCATCCAGCTTCCACTGAGAAGGGGGTCTTATAGACTTTGCTCATTGGGTTGTCCTCAAACTGAAATCCTCTCAAACAGCCTCCAACATAGCTAGCATAACAGGCACAGGTCACTGGTATCTGGATGAAAAATGGTCCATTTAAAAACAAACTTTTTATATGGAAAAAAAACAAACTTTTTGAAGAACTGAAAGAAAAATTTGGTTTAATATTAAAACACTGAAGTTCTGGGGGGAAATGAGACAATAAGTATACTCTATATTCTGTCCCCCACTGTCTCACACTATAAATTCTGTACAGACTAGGCAGCAGCTATTTGGGGCTTTGATAGTAAGTAAGAAAAGATGGGCTAGAGAGGAACAGAATTAGCCACCACACAGTAAATGAAGCTAGGTTTCTGTTTCTATGATTATTAATGTTTTAAATTAGTGTTTTGAATTCACCACACACTGGACATGAACAGAGAAAACTATAGGAGAAGCTTTTCACTTTTGGCTTAATTAATGGGGAAAGGAAAAGCATACCATCTGAGAAAGAGTAAACAAGAACTTCCCATGATTTCTTTTTCTTTCCTACATTCTACTATTGCACAAGCCACACTGCAGTGACAGTGGTGGCTGCAGCACAGAAGGTAGATACCTTCAAAGCCTAAGAGAACATTCCTCTAGTTTTGATAAAATTTGCTACTTCAATGGCTAAAGCCAAATGTTGCTCTTTTTTGCTTTCCACCATTCTGAAATGTGGTCCGGAAAGCAGATGCAGCTATAGGAGTAACAGGAGATGTAGGGTGACAAAACCCATAGCTTTTGGGGTAAATGACCAAAGAGACACACTATACAACAAGAACCACAAGAGAGCTCCTAAAGGAAGAACCTGAGATTAGAACTTTATAAGGATGCTTAGGAACTCTAGGCATGTAGGTTATTGAAGAGTAATTCTAAGAAATCATATGCCAATTCATGTACCTGATAAAAAAGATGCTAGAAACTACTGGGCTTTGTTAGGTCTAGAAATGTGAATTATAACAAGATCCATAATGACTCTAGTCCAATTATTCTGTGGGAGATTAGACCTAAAACACTACTTAAAATGCTTACACCTGTCTTCCGTAATGGGTTACCAAATCAATTCAACTAAAGATAAGTAGACTGAGAAGGCATAGTCAGAACTTTGTAACGATGTAACCAGAGTAATAATTAACACTAAGCATAAAATAGAAGGGTAGGGGTGATTTCAGATTAGCTGAAAATGGTATAGAACAAAGCAGGTAGAATTCTGAAAATGTGGTATAAAGTACTGAATGAGGCCCTTTCACTAACAAAACAAGAATTTACTTGGTGAGAATCATTTTAAGACCATTTAAACACTAGTACTAAAACAAAATAAGTGAAAATCTTTGGAAAATATTGTAAATATGTTGCCAAATAGCAGATAAAGAAATATTCATTCAAGAAAATATACTTAATTTTAGTAAGAGTGAGAGGTTAAGGTACTTGAATCATAGCTCATTCCATTAACCAGCACTATTATCATCAAACTCTATAGCTTTATGTTACAAAAGATTTAACCTAGGCACCCTAGTTCAAGTAAGTGTGATCAAGATTATAGGAGTTTCTTATCTTATGTGATTGTTGTTCTTAATGTACTGTTATTTCTCTTCTCTTTTGTTGTCCTTTGGTTAATCTCATATTGTTACAGTATCTGACTTTAGTTACCTGGCATATTGTATATACGTTTATTTGTTTATTTGAAATAGGAGAGGGAAGGAGGGAAAACAACATTATTGGAAGGATGGGGGGAGGGAAATGGGGACAAAAACACGAGAAGGGTTATCAATGTGTGAAAAGTAATGCACCTACTATCTGGTGAATGTAACCGTAACCCCTTTATACATTACAATAAAAAAAGATTATAAGAGTTTCTATCTCATCTGCTCTATCATTCCATTCTGGAACTAGGATTTGACCTCCATACAAGGCAGGTTGATTAATCTCTTTTAGAAAAGAGAAAAATCGAGAACATTCTAAGGGCACTGTTAGAAATAAGAAAGATTGGAAGTGGTGCTGCAGCTCAAGTGGTAGAGTGCTAGCCTTGACCTGAAGAGCTCAGGGACAGTGCCCAGGCCCAGAGTTCAAGCCCCATGACCAACCAAAAAGAAAAAAAAATGAAGAAAGAAAGAGAGAGAAAGGAAGGGAGGGAGGGAGAGAGGGAAGACAGAAAGAAAGATTTTGTTGGAGAGCTACTAAGAGAAAGCTAGTAACTCAGTGATATAAGCAAAGCATAAGACAGATCAGTTTGATAGGAAATAAAGGAATTAGAGACTATTATTGCAGTCAACTCTGCATATAAAAAAGCAGGTGTAAGCCAGGCGCCAGTGGCTCAAGCCTCTAATCCTAACTATTCAGGAGGCTGAAATCTGAGGATTGCAGTTCAAAGCCAGACCATTCACCAAAAGTCCTTATCTCCAACTCACCTGCCAGAAAACTGGAAGTGGTGATGTGGCTCGAGTAGTAGAGCACAAGCCTTGAGCTGAAGAGCTCAAAGACAATGCCAAGGACCAGAACTCAAGCCGCACCACCGACAAAACAACAAAAAAGCAGGTACATGTGTGCTAAGCTATTTCTAAAGGTCATTTAATAAGATGTACCCTGGCTCACTGATAAGGCAGAATCCTTAATGTTACAAGGAAGTTACAAAATTCTAGCCAAATACAGACCAAACAGCAAGATGTGATCAACATCTCATTCCTAGAAGGCTAGATAGCTGTGTACACTTTCAAGGTGAGAGCCTCTAAGAAAAAAATTCAAAGAGAATTCCCTCTACTAGTCTCTGGATGAATGTGGGACTTTGAAAAGTGCAAAATTCGTAACTACAATAGCAGCCTCCAAGGTACAAACACAAATGCAATTACAAAAGATAAAAACATAACAGGCTATGGGCTGAGAGTCTGGCCTAGTGGTAGCGTGCTTGCCTATCATGCACGATGTCCTGGGTTCAATTCCTCAGTACCACATACATAGAAAAAAGCCAGAAGTGGTGCTGAGGCTCAAGTGGTAGAGCTCTAGCCTTAAGAAAGTCCAAGGACAGTGCTCAGGCCCTGAGCTCAAGCCCAGGACTGGCAAAAAAAAAAAAGCTAAAAATGACTAACCAGAAAGTAGATCACATTAAATGAGGATTGACCCATAGGAAAATAATCACAAACACAATTGGGACATCAGAGGCTTGCATTGCAGAAGTAGACTTCACAGGTTCATCCAAGTTACTATTGTTTGATATAAGAAGCAACAAACAAAGCAACTCCTTTGACAGGGGTAAGATCTAAAATATCTAGTTATTGGAGAAAGGTTATAAGACATATAAAGAGATAGTAATATGTGGCAAATATACAGAAATAAAAGGTTGGCAATAGAAATTTCCTTTGAGGAGGTACAGATGGTGAATTTAGCAGGAAAAAAAATCTTCAAAGCAGCTATTATAAATATGTTCAAAGAACAAAAGGAAGCCATGGTAAAAAGAAGTACAGGACGGTATGATGACAATGCCTGATCAAAGAGATAATATCAATAAACAGATAAAGAGGATTCAGATCATTAAAAAGAACCAAATGGAAATTCTGGAGTCAAAAAGTACATTAATCGAAATGAAAAATTCACTAGCAGAGCTCAATCACACCTCTGAACTATCAGAAGAGGAAACAAACCTAACGGTAGATCAATTGAGATTATATACTCTACAGAACATAAAGAATTTTAAAGAAGTGAACAGAGTCAGAAGAATGTGAAACATGATAAAGTGTACATGCAAAATTTAAGTGCCAAAAAGTATCGAAGAAATGATCAAAATTTTTCCAAATGTCTTAAAAGTCATTACTTATATATCCAAGCAAGTCAATTAGCTCATAACAGAATAAATATTAAAACGACCACATTTACCTACATATATTGCACTCAAAATGTCAAAAGGCAAAAAGGAAATCTTGAAAGGATTTAAAAACCACTTGACATGTTAAGATCATTAAATAAGATTAACACATGACTTCTCTTCAGACATAATGAAAGGCAGAAGTCAATGGAACAACACACTCAAACTATTTTATTTTTATTTTGGCATCTTGATAACTTAAACTACATGAGTTGCTTCCATTACTGGACAAGACTGTGCTAAAGCACTCTCTAAAAGTAGGTAACACTAATGAGAAAATATTCTGGGTCTCAAGATGCTACCAAATAATACTAATTAGCCTTTCTTAGGTTTCATATTTTACCCCTTAAAAACATACTACAGATGCAGCTTAAAAGTCCAAGATTTGGTAAAAAAAAAACTTAGTGATTTTTACTTTACTGGTGCATTCTGAATGGTTGGGAAATATTCAGAAAATGCCTAGGTTATGCTTTTGTAGTTCTACACCACACATGCAAAAGAGAGACATGGCAGAAGCAAAGACAGAAACTGAGAATCAGTATAACTTCATTAAGACACCAAGAATACTTCTATTTTTTCCAGGGAGGTGTGGCAGGGGTGTCAGTGCTGGGGCATGAACTTAAAGCCTGGGCACTGCCCCTGAGCTTTTTCACTCAAAGCTGGCAATGTACCACTTCAACTAAAGCTCCAATTCTGGCTTTTCAGTTGGTCAATGGAGATAAGTCTCAAGGACTTTCCTGCCCAGTCTGGCTCTGGATCCTCGGATCACAGCTTCTGTGTAGCTGCTATTATAGTCATGAATCTCTGGTGCTCATGTATGAAAAAAAAATGTTTTGAGGTTCTCAAATCAGAAGATCAAAATCACTAAGTAGTTAAAGTTGAAACTCTCCATTATTTCATACCTAATCATTGAGAAGAAATTTAATATTAATATAATGAACTAGTTTCATGATGCTTTTCAAAGGATAAAGAGGTTTTTGGTAAGTTTCATGGTTAAGACAATTGATAGCTCCTTATTAGATTTTTAAATTTTGCTAAATGACTAAATAGGAAGCTCTCGCAAGAGCTTATATCTACTGTTTCTTGCTGTTTAAAATATAAGAACTATACAGATGTAGTTCTATAACATGGAACATTTCATCCTTAAACTATACAGCAATCTCATGAGTGTTTAGCAACTTCAGCCTCTTGATTCCCCTCCCAACATCCACTCACCTGCTAAATACCTAACACAGGAACATGAACACAGCATATCTCCTACTACTGTTTACTGATGAAAGAGTGAATGACTGAGTGGGAATGAGTGATTATGATTGCCCTTTGCTCCAAGCCATCCATTTTAATTTTTCCTTGAAAAGATCAGATATAATTAAAGGCATTCCAGTTGGGCATTTATAAATTGAACATTTATCAAATAACTTAAGTATGATAACTCCAAAAAAATGAATCTAATCAAAGCTTATCCAAATTTCTTAGACACATATACATTGAAAATGCAATAAGATGCTTTTTCTCATTCCTTGTCATTCATTATTTCAGCAACTTTCCTCTTAAATAATAACATACATTAATTTTGTATTATGACTCATGTACTGAACAAAATAAAATTGGGTATTATTGCTATTTACATTATATTTTAATGTAAAAATAGCCTCAATTTTAATTTAATTATCTAAATCTGAAATGCATTTTTATATTTAGATTTTATTCTGTTTTAATACTTTTTATTTAAGTAGTTGTACAAAGGGGTTCAACTTATAAGGACAAGGCATCTTAGACACATCATTTCTTTCAAACTTGGAAATATGTATGTTATAAAACAATCATACATATAAAATACCTGAATTTTTGAATCACCTAAAATATCTCATGTATACTCAGAAATATACATAAATTGTAATTTTGTGTAACTTGTAAATCTCCCTAAGAGTAATGTAATGTATTTCAACAAATGTTAACTAACCACATTTAAAACATTACCCTTTTTATTGGATATTATTGTTAGTATAATGTATAGAGGGGTTACAGTTACATTTGTTGGCTAACAGGTGCATTACTTCCTGAACACTGATACCCCTTCTCATGTTTTTGTCCCCTTTTCCCTCCCCCAACTCCCTCCCAATCAACTTGCTTTCCTCCTGGTATATTGTGTATAAACCTATACACAATATAAACATATACACAATATATCAGGTAACAAAGTCAAATACACTAACCACATGAGATTAACTATAAGTGGAAAAAAAAGAAAAGAAATAATTTCCCCTAGTACATTAAGAAAAACAATCACAAAGATAAATCTCTTATTTCCATATCCTAGAGTTCATTTTGTTTAGTCTCATCCTATATGACCTTATGGATCAAGGTTTTGAGCTATTGTAATCCTCTTCTAGGAGAATCCTAGATGTGTACTAATTATTACAAGTAAAAATGAGGGAAACTAAGGAGCCTATGTTCCTTTCAGTATGGCTTACTTCACTTAATATGATTTTTTCCAGGACTTTCCATTTCCTTATGAATGGGGTGATGCCATTCTTTCTGATGGCAGAATAGAATTCCATTGTGTATAAATACCACATCTTCATGATCCAGTCATCAACTGAGGGGCATCTGAGTTGGTTCCATATCTTCATTATGGTGAATAATGAGGCAATGAACAGTGTTGTGCTAATGGCTTTAGTATGTCCTTGTTTCAGGACAATTGGGTGAATGCCAAGTGTAGTGGAATTGCTGGGTCATAGGGAAGTTCTATGTTTAGTCTTTTGAAGAACTGACATACTGCTTTCCACAGTGGTTGAACGAGCTTACACTCCCACCAACAGGGTAGTACTGATCCCTCCTGGCCACATCCCTGCCAGCATCTGTAGTTATTAGATTTCTTGATAATGGCCATTCTAACTGGAGTGAGGTGGAATCTTAGAGATGTTTTGATTTGCATCTCTTTTATGGCCAGAGATGTCGAGCATTTCTTCATGTGTCCATAGGCCATTTTTATTTCTTCTTCAGAGAAGACTCTCTTTAAGTCTTTGGCCCATCTTTTAATGGGATGGTTGTTTCTTTGGAGATTAGTTTTGGAGTGATTCGATTTTTTGAGCTGTTGATATATTTTAGATATGAGGCCTTCGTCCATTGCATGATTAGTGAAGATCTTCTCCCACTCTGTAGGCTTTTCAAAGTTGTTTTGATTTGCATTTATTTTATGGCCAGAGATGTTGAGCATTTCTTTGTGTCTATAGGCCATTCTTATTTTTTCTTCAGAGAAGTGCCTCTTTAAGTATTTAGCCCACCTTTTAATGGGATGGTTGCTTCTTTGAAGATTTGTTTTGGAGAGATTCAGTTTGTTTTTTAACTGTAGGTATAGTTTAGATATGATGCCCTTGTCTGTTGTATGACTAGTGAAGACCTTCTTCCACTCTATGGGTTTTCTTTAACTTGCTAGCTATGTTCTTTGCCATACAGAAGCTCTGCAGTTTAACGCAGCCCCATTTGTCCAAACTTTTTTTAATTTGTTGTGTTTCTGGGCCTTTATTAAAACATTATACTTAAAATATATCAGCAGTGTGTATGTATGGGTGTTCTTGTGTGTGTGTGTGTGTGTGTGTGTGTGTGTGTGTGTGTGTTAGAAAGGTCTTGAAAACTATATTTTGGGGTGTTTTGATAATCATTATATGAATATTAAAGGTCTTTGTTGCCAGATGCTCAGATATTGTGCCAAAATATGCTAAAACAAAAATAACTTAAGAGAATATAAGCTAGTGTGGGGGTAGGAAAATGGGGACAAAAACATGAGAAGGGTTATCAATGCGTGTGAAGTAATGCTCATTCTATCTGGTGAGTATAACTGTAACACCTCTATTAATTCCAATAAAAAGCCCAGAGTAAACAGGCAAATAAATAGATCACTTGACAAAAAAAGAGAAGATGACCTAGCCTAGAAATTAATATAATCTCCAACTTCATAGACTTTCACAAATAATGAGATGAAAACAACAGATAATTCTCAGTCATCAAATATTTCAATACTTCACGCTGTTTGTATGGCATATTGGTCCCATAGGAGATACTTACAAAAGGGATTGTCATGGTCTCTAGGGATGGAAAGAACAAGGTTTCTGTAGAAAGTGCTAAATTAATTTTGATTGTGAGGCCAAGTTAAGTAAGGGTTGTCAGGGATGGCTTCCTGCCACAGGGTGAGGTTTTGTTTTGGTGTCCTTTTAGGCCTGCAGGTGTTTGGCACCAGTTAAAATCAGAGCCAGCTGTAATATTTCAAAAATTCTGATAGTTCCCTCCCAATAGTTCTCAGAAGTGATGTTTCAGGGTGATGTCTTACACCTGACATATTCGACTTGTGTGGTGCAAGGGGAGAGAAGATGGCAAATAAAACTAGTTTTTTAGGTTTTGTGTGGGGGGGGTGTTTGTTATCAGATGTGGGGCTTGAACTCTGGGCCTGGACACTGTCCCTGAGCTCTTTAGCTATCGCTTTAACAAGTTGAGCCACAGTGCCACTTCCGGTTTTCTGGTGCTTAAATGGAAATAAGAGTCTCACAGACTTCCATGCCGGGGACTGGCTTTGAGCAGTGATCCTCAGATCTTAGCCTCATAAATAGCTAGGATTCAGACATGAGCCATCAGCACCCAGCCAAAGAACACAAGTTTTGAAACACCCTTAGCTTCTTCTTTCCTCACCATCAGATCTTGGAATTAAGTACCAAAAATTAAAGATTATTAATCACAGGTTCTAATCATCCATACTTTTTACCAAGCAGTTCGGTCAAACATGATGATACACTAAAATTATCACATACTCACACAGTTTTAGATGAAATTCTGAAGCGGGATGGTACACTTTGGGTAGTCAATGCAGGTAACAATACTCTGAGGGCCTCTCATTGGTGAGAGCCACATCTAGTTTTGCCAGAATTTGTATTATTTCTATTGTACAGTTTTTATTAAAAACTGCATTTTCTTTTAAGGGTGTTTGAGTTGGAAACTCTCAAGCCGTAATGCATTTTATGCACATGTTCCCCAGGGTACGTTAAATACAACCATACTGAGGTCATAGTAAATGTTAAGAATCCTTTTAATGTACTATACAATCGTAGATTTATTAAAAGAAGGTATTTTAAGAAAGTACACAGAAAAAAGCGATTAAAGCAGATAATCTATATTATACTCTATAATGTGTGCAGATTCTTAACAGATATTTTGTCACTGAGGGAGCAAACCAATAAAACTATTGCATTTAAATCAAAATATCTTAGAACAATCAGCGTTGCAGACAAAAGACCCCATAGGGTTCTGGATGGACTTACAGTCAACGCCTGCCTAAAGCATCATTTCAAGTATGCCAAGGTCTATAGCATTAAATCATAGGATAAAAGGCAGATAGCTTTCCACCTACCCAAGAAAAAAAATAAATCATCTGTTTCAGTTGAATCAAAGAATCAAGTTTTCCTTGGAACAAGAGGCTGTATTAGAAATAGTTTCTATTGTCAAGTACATTTTTTTGTCATCTACCAAAATATTCATGCCACAGATGGTCCATTTGATCAGTGGACACACGGAATTTTCTTCTACTTCTTGAAGTTTGCTGACCTTCCCTTTTCCTGGTTGGACAGTCCGCCTTTTCACTTCATCAAAGCCTTTTTCCTTCCTGCCTGCCTGCCATGTTCCAGGTCTTGTACCTCACCCAAAGTAATTTTCAGATGGACGAGCAGCTGTGCTGGCACAATACACAAGGAGAACAGGAAGATGGCGCCAGCCATGCAGTCCCACATCCAAACACAACTGGCCAGTTTCTTGTGCCCAGAGCCAAGAAACTGCAGTCATCAGAGGGAGGACACCTCAAGCGGAAATCATACTTGCACAACACTTTGATGGAGAATGAAAAATAAAAGCATTTTCAGTAATCAGAAATGAGAACAATTTGAGCCCTTCTTGATGCCGAGCTTGAGAATAAACTTCCAGATCACATGAGTGGGATGTGATTTTAATGTAGGATCCCCACTTTCAGGGCCACCATGGATGTGCCTCTATCCACTAAAACAGGTACATAAAAGAAGGCATCGATGACGAAAACATAATCATTAAAAGCACCATCATACGGAGAGATTTTTACCATGCACTGACCATTTATCACCCAGCAATCCCTATTTCTCTTGAATAAATATCCCATGTAACACTATAATTCAACAACGTAGGAAAAACTGTCCACCTGTTTTCACTCAATGGTCCTATTACTATGTTATACTCAATCTCTTGAGATCACCAGGGCAATCCCACCAGCCCTGAGCAAAGACCTGGTCAGCCCCAGAGACACCCAGGGGGTCTGGAAATCCTGGTGCTTGCTACATGCCACCAGCTTTTTCATTTGTTAATTCACAAATCCAAAAATATTTAGTGTACCTACCATTTAAGTCAAATCTGAACTTACTTTTAAAAAATGCAAAGACGACAAATCCCTGGTAATTTTTTTTTTGTTTGAACTCAGGGCCTAAGCACTGTCCTTGGGCTTTCTCAAGGATAGAGCTCTACCACTTGAGCCACAGAACCATTTCTGGCTTTTTCTATATATGTGATACCAAAGAATCAAACCTGGGTCTTCATGAATGCTAGGCAAGTACTCTACCACTATGCCAAACTCCAGGCCCTAGTAAATCTTTATTAGATTTACTGAGTCAATCAAAAAAGTTTCTAAACAATTGTTTTTAGATAGTACCTTAATGCTTTCATAATGTCTTTTCTCACATTTTAAATCTGATTTTTTTGCACATTACTTTTGCATTTTTAATTTTTACGGAATTCTAAAATAACAAACATTTCCAAGTATGAGGTAAAGAGAGCTCCCTAGCCACTTGTATATAACACAATTCCAAGATTTACAATTTCCACATTCATTTTTGCCGATAAAATGTAATTGCTGTGCACCAGTTGAACACATCTGTTACCCTAGCTACTCAGAAGGCTGAGATCTAAGAATTTGGGCTCAAAGTCAGCCTGGCAAGAGATTTTGTGAGTCTCTTAACTCCAGCTAACTACCAAAAAGCTGGAAGTTGAGCTGCAGTTCAAGGGGTAGAGAGCCTTGAACAAAACAGTTCAGAGACAGCATCCAGGCCCTGAGTTCAAGACCCTGGACCAGAACAATTTTTAAGTGATCATATCACATTACTCTCATTTTCTTTTGAAAAATCCACATCACACATGTATTTGGGCATTTAAATTCCAAGTAACACTATAATCAACTTTCTTCTTGACTCTGGGGTACAATTATCAACAACAATCACAGGATGATGAAATATGTTTGATGCTAGAACTGTAACAAGAATTACTTAGAATTGGCTTTTTTTTTTTTGGTGAGTCAACTACTACCAAAGTATAAAAGATAGTAGGTAATATAAATCTTCTCCATTTACTAAAAAGCCTGAGTACCAAAAATGTACTAGAGAAAAAAATAGAAAAATTTTAGCAGGACCAAAACAGTTGAAGTAATTAGTTTTCTCTATAGTAATTAAACTGCACTGCAAGAGGAAATTAGATATGAAAATCCCAATTAGCCTATATTCATTCTGAATCATTGTGTCAGATGAACAACTTTAAGATACTTCCCAAGTAGAGCTTTGGATCTTTGTACATAAATGTTTAAAATGAATGGTCATATTAGAATACATCTATTGATGTGGTTTTGTTGGGTTTGGGGGGGGTGTGGTCATGGGGCTTGAACTTAGCCTGGGCGCTGTCCCTGAGCTCTTCAACTCAAGCCTACTGCTCTACCCTTGAGCCACAGCCCCACTTCCCCTTTTCTAGTGCTCAATTGAAGATAAGAGTCTCATGTTCTTTAGGGCCCCGGCTGGCTTTGAACCTTGATCCTCAGATTCCAGCCTCCTGAGTAGCTAGGATTATAGGCATGAGCCACCATGCCCAGCACATCTATTGATATTTAAGGATAAATTCTTTCCGTTGGTGCCTTTATCCCTGATAAAACATAGATGGCACAACCAAAATGGCAATGGAGAGGTGCTAAGGAAATATCTCCAGAGAAAGGTGTCCCCAGTGAAAATAAACCTAAAACTCTGCAGCACTTAGTCCAACAATCTAAAACAGGGCTGGTTCTTATTCAGTTATGCATCCAGGCATTCATGTACCTTTTCCACTGCTACAAATCACCAGGTGTTACTGCACTGATGTCTGAGGTGCTTCCAGAAAGCACATTCCAAATGAGGAATCCTTGGCTCAAGCCATACTGACCGTTATTTCCTTAACAAAACTCACAGCCTTGGTAGAAAAAAAAACAACAGAAAGGAAAATTCCTGAGTTCATTCACCTGTTTCCTCAAGTGTACATTACAGTCACAGAATTAAATGTGCTCCATAAGGCCATATAGGATGACACTAAATGAAAGGACCTCCAGGATATAGAAACAAAAGCCATATAATGAGTGATTGTTGCTCTTAATATACTGTTATCTCTCATCTCTTTTGCTGTCCCTTGGTTATCCCATATTGTTACAATATTTCACCTTGTTATCTGATAAATTGGACATATGCGTATTTGGTTATTTGAAATAGGATAGGGAAGAGGGGGAAACAAGATGAGGGGCGGGGTGGGAGGAGGGAAATGGGGACCAAGACATGCGAAAAGGTATCAATGTTTGTGAAGTAATGCACATTCTATGTGGTGAATATAATGTAACCCTTCTATTAATTACAATAAAAATATATGGAAAAATATACGGTAAAAAGAAGAATTAAATGTGCTCCAAATTCCTTTTAAATAGATATGGAGGTAAAATCAAGGTTATCCAAATTAAAGGTAAATTTCTATCAATAGCATCCTACTACCAAAAGGTATATTCCATTTTCAATAATTAAATTCTAATTAAAACATATCAGGAAAGTGGAGTTTCTCCACATTTGGGGGTTAATATATGAGATAAGGTACATTCCTTGTAGTTATATTAATTGAAATAATAATAGCAAACACCTTAACAGCAACTAAAACTAATCATCTCTACTGTGTTATAGGACAAACTTTTTTTCAGTTCACCCTCTACCTGGGCCTCAAGGAAGCTGTTAAGCAATGGATGACAGTCTCTCCTGGAGTCTAATTATACCTCACAACAACACACATTAATCAAAGAATATGAATACCTTTAATTGGAAGAACTAAATATGACTTGCTTAGGGCATTTTAAGACAGAAATATGAACAGGACTCCGCTGTAACTGTGAAAATTCTCATATATATATATATATATATTGCTATAAAGATGACCTTTGAGAGTCTGGCCTCAATCTCTTTATCTACATTTCTGTTTTCAGGAAAAAAAATAAGTATTTTGACCTTGAAATTTTTGTGTGAAGGAATAGGTTAGATCTGACAGATGGAGAAATATGAGTGTAGATGGCTGGTTATCAATTGTGAATTTTTTGTTTGTTTCAGACCACGGTTTGAACTTAATGGAGAAAAAAAAAATCACAGTATGTGGCTTAACCTTAAGATTGATGGCTAACATGCTTTTATATAAACAATCTGGATAGAAAAGACAAGCAACCAAAAACTTCCAAATACAAACCTGGGGTTCTTCAAATATTTCCTTCATACTGTTGATCGGACCATACGGGATCCCACTGCCTTCAAAGAGACATAACCATTTTTTGGTTACTTCTTCTATAAACCTAGAAGCAGACAAAAGAAAGGATACAATTTTTATAAACTAAAGAGAAAAAAACCTTTTCCTTTATGTAGAAGAAAAAATACATTTCTTTTGTTGGTGGTGGTGTGGTGGTGGTCATAGGGCTTGAACTCAGGGCCTGGGTGTTGTCCCTGAACTATGTTGCTCAAAGATAGTGCTCCACCACTTTGAGCCACAGCCTCACTTCTGGTTTCCTGGTGGTTAGAGATAAGAGTCTCACCAACGCAGGCTTTGAACTGTGATCCTCAGATCTCAGTATCCTGAGTGTGAGACACCAAGGCCCAACCAAAAAAGACATTTCTAAGGCTGTCATTATTTAGAGTTTTGAGAGAAAATTGTCTCTATGAAATGACTTGAACAGCTACCTATGCATGGGTAAGAGTATTCACACAGACCCCACGGTCTAAAAATTCACCACAAAAAAATGTAATTCCTCCTTTTTTATTCCTGTGTATCCTTTGACACAAAGTCTCATCATAAAGAAAAGCTTTGTGGCAAATGAAGTCAGTTGAGATCCAAACATGGTGGTAAGTGATTTGCATATAATAATTACTATTGCCATTACAAAGAGTCATTATTTATCTTAAATAATACTTACAAATATTATTATTGCATGGTGTCATTACTTTTTTACTTTGGGAATGCATACTAGACTGGCATAGACACTGATGCACTAAATTATTTCTCAAAACAAAGTAAAGCAATGTAGCTGTTTTAAAAGAAAAGTATATGTGAAGTATATAGGACTTAACAACAATCACTTCCCTACAACTCTTTAGCTGTTTATTTGCACTGTGATTTAGGAATTGGAGTTCTAGACATACAAAGACTCATATTTCTGTTTAGGCAACAAAATTCAAATTCATCCCTATCTTTTCTTCTACAATTTAAAATTGTAATTCACACACAAGAAAGCATATTTAATTTCCTTTATTTTCTATTAGGCCAACAGGAAGCAGAGAGCTAATTTATTAATTAGATTTACTGTTTCTTTCTTCTCTGGTAAAACAGTAAATACAGAAGCAGTATTTTGTGACACAATAATCATTTCTGTGTAAAGAACTTGAGAACCAGTCATTGCTGAAATAGCACACTGCTTTTACTTCACTAATTATCTAATCATTAGCAAAAGGGGTTTTGTTTGTTTTCTGCTGGTCCTGGGTCTTGAACTCAGGGACTGGGCATTGTCCCTGAGCTTCTTTTGCTTAAGTCTAGCTGTCTACTACTTGAGCCACCATACCATTTCCAGCTCTTCTGGTAGTTTATTAGAGATAAGAGTTTCATGGACTTTCTTATGCTGGCTTCAACCATGATCCTCAGATCTCAGCCACCTGCATAGCTAGGATTACAGATGTAAGCCACCAGCTTCTGGTATCAAAGAGATGTTTTTAAACACTAGCTAAAGCTGGGTATAGTGGCTCACAGCTGTAATCCTAGCTACACAGGTGGCTGAGATGTGAGGGTTGCAGTTCCAAGCAAACCTGGGCACTAAAGTCCATGAGACTCTTATGTCCAATTAACCACAGAAAACTGAAAGTGGTGCTGTGGCTCAAGGGGTAAGGTTGTAGCCTTGAGCTGAAGAGTTCAGGGACAGCACCCAGGCTCAGAGTTCCAGCCTCACGAACCCCACACACACAAAAAAAAAAAAAAAAGAAAGAAAAAACAAAAAGAAAAGAAAGGAAACACTGGCCAAAATGGATTATTATGCTGGAAATATAGTAGATATTTTATATCCATGCAATTCTACTCAATTCTCAGGTACATATCCAGAATTAGCCATAGATTTGCAGACTTCATATGAACTTATTTCTCAAATTTGCAAAACAACAAAAATACTTCAAAAACACTTTTCTGATCACCAATTAGTAGACAAAAAAAATCATAAAGAGAAAAGAGCTAATTAGCAAAAGTAAAGTTAAATATATTATCGAAAAGCCTATTACATGAACTCTATGAAGAAATAATGTTCCATCAAATAATAACATAAAGACACAATAAAAAATTTTAATGAAGATAATATAGATTTCACTAGGAAACTAATTCCATTCCTATATTTTTATAGTGAATTTATTCTTTTTTTTGCCAGTCCTGGGCATTGAACTCAGGGCCTGAGCACTGTCCTTGGGCTTTCTCAAAACCAAAGCTCCACCAGTTGGGCCACAGCACCACTTCTGGCTTTTTTCCTATGAATATGGTACTGAAGAATCCAACCCGGGTCTTTGTGCATGCTAGGCAAGCAATCTACCAATAGGCCACAAACTCCCGGCCCAAACTTTTATTTTTGCCAGTCCGGGGCTTGAGCTCAGGGCCTGAGCACTGTCCTTGGACTTTCTCAAGGATAGAGCTCTACCACTTGAGCTTCAGCACCGCTTCTGGCTTTTTTTCTATGTATGTGGTACTGAGGAATTGAACCCAGGTCTTCATGCATGCTAGGCAAGCACTCTACCACAAGGCCAAAGTCCTGGCCCTCCTATTTGTTTTGATGGGTAAAGATTTTTCATTATAGGGTCAGGTATTATGACATATGTAAATATAATCTCAACTACACAGGAGACCAAGGTAGAAGTACATAAGCTAACCAAGAGGGAGAGAAAGAAGGATTACAGTCCAAGGCAAAACGGAAAAGAGCGGGCCTGGGAGTTTGGCCTAGTGGTAGAGTGCTTGCCTAGTATGCATGAAGACCCGGGTTCGATTCCTCAGTACCATATACATAGAAAAAAAAAAAGCCAGAAATGGTCCTGAGGCTCAAGTGGTAGAGCTCTAGCCTTAAGAAAAGTTCAAGGACAGTGCTCAGGCCCTGAGCTCAAGCCCAGGACTGGCAAAAACAAACAAACAAACAAACAAACAAACAAAAAAACGGAAAAGAGCATGACAATCAATCTCGGAAACAAACTAATTCAAAAGGTCTGGAGACATGGCTCAAATAATGTTTATACTTTTCTACAAGCACAAGGCTATGAGTTCAAACAAAAGAGCCACCAAAAATAAATACATATATTCTCGATAGAATAAATACATGCATATAAATATTTATTTATGCATATATATATTTTGTCCATACATTTAAATGTTAAGCCAGTGATGTTAACTATCACTATTCAATGAACAAAAAAGAAATACTTTTAAATACTGAATCAATGCTAAATTTTGAATACTGAATACATACGAAATTCTACATACTGACAAATACATTGTGTTGACATTATGATACAATGTTTAAATATCATGCTTCTAATTGATTTTTCATATCATGCTTTATATTTAATGACTGTTAAAGTCATCTCCTGGCCAAGAGTTCTAAAATGTACATAGATATACATCATCAGAATGCTCTATGCTGAAAGATTAAAAGAGATACTTTGAGCTTGGAGACTTTTCGATCAGGGCATCAATGACATAAATTTTTATAAATAGAGGTTCTAATGGTTGGATGTACTTTCAAGTAGAATGATCAGCACTGGACTCATGCATGCCCAGAAGATTGACATAGAAAATGCATGTCAATATCCAAAGGAACTCTCAGCTGCAGACTAGTCCCAGGAAACTCATGGAAATACTTGAAGTTTTAGTACTTATCCAAGCTTTTCACCACTGGGCAAAAAAGAAGAATTTATTTCATGTTATGGCAAACAGCAGATACACGTTGGAAGTGAGACTGAGGGCAGAGGCTGTGTCTGCAACTGTGGCTTTGACCCCTATTGGTCTCTATATGGCTGTGAGCGTGGAAACGTTCTTACATGCCCTAAACTGAATAGTCAGAGATGGAACAGACTGCATTCCTTCTCTCCCAGAGGGCATCTTCATCATCTTCTGAAAATCTATCTCTTGATCTAAGTCTGATGTGGAATCTTTCCCTTCATCTATGCAAAGAAAAAGCTCATAAGCATATGTTTTTATTAACCACAAAACTCCTGCTAAAAAGAAAAGAAAAGAGAAATGCTGATGCAAACCACTCAGGGAAATCCTAGAGATAAGACAAGGATGAGTCTTTAGATCCAGCTCTCAAAGCAAAGACTTCTGCTAGGAAGTTACTTCAAGCCTCATAAACAACCCAGACTTAATTATGAACTTACTAAATTAACCCATAGATTTAATTGTCAAATAGACTGGAATGTAATTTCCTAACTTTGCGATTAAACTTAAAAACATAAACCTCTTCTCTTTAGAGAATGGGCTGGAGCTTCAAAGAAGCCCAATCCAAGACACAAGCCACTAGGGAGGATGCGAGGAATGCTTGTTAACATTGACAATAAGTAAACGTTCATTGTTAAACTGCTTCATTTATATTTGTCTGTTTTATTCTCACAACCATGTTAGGAGATAAGTAATTTCTGAATTTAACCAACAGGAAATTAGGAAAATAAATTTGTTCCAATTCATATGGCTTTTAAAGTCAGCAGTTGTATTTCACACTGAGCTGGTTGAACTCAAAGCCACTTATGATGCACAAAGAAAGACTTTAACAGAACCCAAGCAGAAGGCAGTCCACATATTGCATGCAGGATATTTGATCAGAGATGGTTTTCTTCAAGGCAGAGTGGAGCTGAAAGTGTTCCTCTTTTAAACTAGATGCTTGTTCATTTCCAGTATGTATACTTCAATATATATTTCCTTACATGAATACTCCCTAGTTCCAGATTCTTTAAGGAAAAATTTGGGTTATATCTGCCATGGAAATATAGCAATAAAAAAGACAGCCTGTGTGTGTGTTCAATGTTCATAATGGACAACACAGTGATTAATGTGGAAATGGGTGAATTATAACTCAGGATGCTCTGATAAAGATCTGCATGAATATCTTATAGTCAATATGTCAGAAAGAAAGTCTTGCAATGGCACTGGATGTCTAACAAAGGGTTTAAAAATGAGGCAAAATTTGAGCCAGAGTCTAAAGATGAGATGGAACTTTCCAGGTGAAAGATGGGAGGCATGTGGGCATGGAAATGTGTACAATGAGCCAATCAGGAAAGAGACTGAAATCTCCTGTACTGTGAGAGAGGAAGTTTATCACAAGAGTACAGACAGTCTTGTCTGTTAAGCTCGGGGTACTAGATGTCTGTTGTCAGCTAGGGATACAGAGAAGTTCTTCAACAGAGGACTGATACTCAGCACCAATGCAGAGCAGAATGCTGATGACTGAACTACAGAGAAGGAAACAGCAGACCACGTGTTGTTGCCTTCTGATGCATCTCAATTCTGTCTCCATCTATTCTTCCATATTTTGATCAATGGTAAACAAATTTCCTTGGAAAAACCTTTTTTCTTGATGTTCTTACCCCTTTTAGTAATCACTGTATGCATCTATTTCCTTTTTTACAGCAAATAGGAAAATATTTAATTTATCCATTTATAGTATCAATTTACCAAGACTTAGGCATGAATATATAATATATTCCTACATAAAGCAATTTTTCATATATTTTTATTGAAATTAATAGAAGGGTTACATTATATTCACCAGATAGAAGGTGCAGTACTTCACATACATTGATACCCTTTGTCATGTCATGGTCCCCATATCCCTCCCCACTCTCCGCCGTTCATGTTGTTTTCCCCCCTTCCCTATCCAATTTCAAATAACCAATCAAGCATGCATACAATGTATCAGATAACAAGGTGAAATACTGTAACAATATGAGATAACCAAGGGACAGAAAAAGAGATGAGAGATAACATAGTACATTAAGGACAACAATCACTCATTATATGTGTATGCATCTATTTCTAACCAGTTACTACTGGTAAGCCTCTGAACTCTGATTTGATCATTAATTCCTTTTCAAAGCCAGTCTCCAGTGATTTCCAATTCCACTTGGCAAATCTAATATTCTTTCCAGAGTCCTCAACCTTCCTATCTGCACAACAGTTGATGGCATTCACTAATATATAATTTAGATCATGTGATTGATAGTCTAATTTTATTTTCTTTAATACAATATCTTTAACCATTTCTGCTGCTTTAATTTCTATTATTTATTTATCTAGCTATGGTCTTAGTAATTGAACTCCTGGTTTATTTATCACATAGTTTTTATACTTTTCACTAGACCAACCTCAGACTACACTCTTCCTATTTCTATATCCTTCATGGCTGGGTCCACATGTTTAAATCATAATAGCTGGTTATTAAGATAAGGGTCCCACTAAATTTTGCCCATGCTGACCAGCCACTATTAATCTATCTCCATCTTCTAAATAGGTGGAATTATAGGCATATGCCATCACACTCTCCAGTGTAAACATATCATGTTATATCTTACTCATTACCATGGTTTGAATAATTGACCCAAAAATAAACTATAAATTGAAGGCTTGGTGACCAGCCCATGACACAATTAGGAGGTGGTAGAATCTTTAAAAGGTAGGACCTAATTTAGTAAGTTTTGGACTAATTAGTAATCAGTCTACTGAGATTATTCAGAAAGTACAGGAAGTGGTATAAGGTTTGACAAGATATAGGTTTGCATATGACCTTCTAAAAATATGTTAATAACATTAATAATTTTAAAATCAAAATAACCATTTAGAAAACATTTACTGAGTCCGAGACACTGTGGTAAGCAGTTTACCATTATGTCATGGTAATTCAAAATGCCACTTAATCTTCATAGTAATCCTATTAGGGTGGTAGCAACATTATATTAATTTTAAAGATAAGCAAAACCTTCATGGGTATGTGTCTGTGTGTGTATTGTTCATAAAGAAATTTCTACAAGAAGAAAGAGGATCCTACTGTTCTGCTGGTGGAAATATAAACTAGTACAACTTAGAATGCAGTTTGGAGGTTCATCAAAAAACTAAACATAGACCTTCCCTACAACCCAGCCATACCACTCCTAAGCATTTACCCTGAGCAACATCACTCATGTCATGTTCATGGCTGCACTGTTCACAATAGCCAAGAGATGGAAATAATCCAGATGCTCCCACCTAGATGAATGGATACAAAAATTGTGGTATATAATATAGCCACCAGACAAGATAAAATAATGGCATTTGCTGGGAAGTAGATGGAACTAGAGAAAATCTTGTTGAATGAGATAAGGCAAGACCAAAGGAACAAAAGGTGCATGCTCTCCCTGATATGTGAATATTAGATCCAAACAATACAAGAGCGAAGACTTAATACTTAGGTTATCCAGGTCATTGACATGAATTTGGAGATATGAATATATCTATATAGACATATAGATCTATGATGGGATATATATTCTATAGACATATACTGATATATATTATATAGCTTGATATGTATCTATGACATAATGATTCAGCTTAATTTTAAATAAATTTTAAATTTTAAATTTAAAAATAAAAGCCAGAAGTGGAACTGTGGCTCAAGTGTTAGAGCACTAGCCTTGCATGAAAGAAGTTCAGGGACAACATCCAGGCCCTGAGTTTAAGCCCCAGGACCAGTAAAAAAAAAAAAAAGTCCTAATACTCATCTGAGTATTAGGATTCTTATGGCTGTGGAAATTAAATCTTAGAGAGGAGATCTGATAAGGCAGGTGATGAAAACACAAATCTACCAGCAATGGAACCCAGACCTAGTTTTCCTCTAGGCTTATTTTGTTTGGCGGATTCATTAGATATTAACAATGACTCATCCAAACTCTATCACAGGGTACCATTCTTAAGCCACTGCCAATCAAGCTACCTACATCCCACAAGTGACAGTAGGTAGTTGAGTGGGAAATGGAGGCAGAGATCATGTGTGCTGCCCAGAATCCAATCATCCCTGCCTTCTTTCTGGCTAGTAATAATGATACTATGTCTCTATAATGTCTTATAAGTTAACAAAGGTCTCCTGAGCTGATCTTTGTTAGACTTCTAGGAGAAAGGACAGATTATGTGTTGGCATTGACATTCATATGAATATTTTAATCCCAGAGCTCATCTCATCCCAAACTTTGCCATCTATGAAAGATAATCAGACAATAAAATTTATTAAGACAGATCTGACTATTAAGCTTAAGCCCCACCTGGTTTTGTGATTGTGGGTAAATTGTTTAACATCTCTGTTCTCAGGAATTTACACTAGTTGTGATTTGCTCAACATGGCATCACTTACAATACAAATAGAACGTAATAATAAAAACAGCATGTCTGTAATTGCAAACCCAATGTAGGAATTTTAACGTTTTATACAGCAGTCTATCTGATTATTTATGGATATAAAAGCCTAAGTTTCTGAGACTTCTCAAATGGATCTTTATGTGTGTATTTGTTGTTTATTGCTGTCATTCATTTCTTTTCCTATAAAACACCTGTGTTTGTAAATGCAGCCTCTAGGGTCAGTGATGATGGCTCTCAGGAATCTCCCCAGTCCTCATGGACAGTTGGAGCAGCTCTGCAGGGAGGTATGATGCAGAGATTTCAAGCTGGGCAGGAAGTAATAAATCAGGTATGTTTTACCAGGCAAACAACCAGAACTGTTTTGAAACAATTTAAATAGTTCTCAACATCATATACTTGTGTACAAGCCATAGATGTTGCAGATAATTTATTTTCTCATCCTTACAGCTGAGACCAAATCCAAAGCCTAAATTCCTGTAAATGATGAGCTTAGGCCTGCATGCCAACTCCACATTCTGAAGAGGCTCACTTTCATAAAAAGCTTTGCATGCCCTAGATGAAACTGGGAGGCTTCAAAATTATTGATAATCTGGCCACTGGTGGCTCACACTTGTAATTCTACCTACTCAGAAGGCTGTCTGGGGACTGTGGTCCAAAGCCAGTCTAGAGGAAAGTCCCTGAGATTCTTCTCTCCAGTTAATGATCAAAAATTCAGAAGCAGAGCTATAACTCAAGTGGTAGAGACCCAACCTTGGGTGAAAAAAGCTAAAGGACAGTGCTTAGGCCCTGGGTTTAAGCCCCAGAACCAGCCAAAAATCTTGTAATTATTTTTTAAATCAATGACAGTAATGTTGGGCAAATTAAATGTTTCTCCTTTCCTATCTCCTGCAAGAGTTTTTGAAGTATTTAAAGACAATTTCTCTCCATGATAGGTAGAGTTCTCTTAAATAAGAAGAGAGCAATGATCAAGGAAGAACTTGGAAGGATGTATGTCATGCCCTAAAGACAAGTAACTACCAACCAAGAATACTGTACCCAGCTAAGCTCTCATTCAAAGCCAAGGAAAAAA